>NC_057804.1:429993777-430319769 GCF_018294505.1 Triticum aestivum | reverse complement strand
CCCAAAAGTCAATTCAGTTGACTGAAGTGTGGCTTAATCGGAGCAGAGCAGCAGCACGAGCGAGGGGGAGAGCAGCAGCAGTAGCTGGGCGAGCGAGCGATCGAGCGAGAGCCGAAGCAGCAGCAGCAGATCCGGCTGTTATGGATGCCGCCGCCAAAGGGGCCTCGCACTGGGGGAGAGCCGCTGTGGAGATGTCGCCCGCGGCGCCGGCTTCAAGGTAGGCGCTCCATGGGGGTGCGGGATGGAGCACCGTCGGTGCCGGGAGGTCAAGTTAAGGAGACGGTGCGATGCGATGAGTGTACAACCTCTTTGGTGGCGCCGAGTAGGCCTCGGCTTCATCCGAGGAGTCGGTGAGGATGCTGCGGTTCCGGTGGAGCAGGTTAAGGCGGCACTATGGGGATGGAGCAACTGCGATAGACGAGGCGATCGTCGGAGCAGCTCGTTGGAGGTGGAGGACGGGGCGGCTGAACCGGCGGGATTGCGAGATGGATGAGGGATCCTCATCCGGGGAGGTGGACGAGGGACGTCGAGCTATTGCGGTGGACGACGTCGTCGGGGAAGAGGCTCCGTCTGGGCAGTGGTGACGTGGCGGACGGAGGAGGGTGGGGTTTCCCGGCTGGAGCAGAGAGGTTATGGCGGCCTGGGATTTCGAATGGCGAAAAGGGGGCGATGGGTGGGGGTGAAGCATGACTTACAGACGCGCTTGTCCAAAATGTAGGGTGTGTTACATAAGTACCCCCCACCGATTTGAACTAGTGTCCCTTTCGGCTCAGGGTTAGAAGCGTGTCGGGATTTGGCAGCTGGAGGGAGTTTTCGCGCGCGTTGTAATTTCGGGATAGCAAGGCGCGGGTTGTGAAGGCACCAGTTTTGGGAGCACGATATCTGAATTTTCGGGATATAACAAACCTAACGTGTAGTAATATTGTACTTGTACGTACCAAATCAATTCACACTTCCCTCAACCAAAAAGAAAACGAAAAAATAAAACTATTCACACCACACAAAGAGACAGTCTTGCCCCGTATTACTATACAAATGCTATTCAAAGCTACTCCCTCCTGCCATCTATATAGGGCCTAATGTGTTTTTCGATGCTAACTTTGACCAAATATTAGAGCAATGATATATGACATGCAACTTACACAAAGCACACCGTTAACTTCGTCTGTGAAAGGTTCTTTCAATGATATAATTTTCACATTGTGCATGTCATGTACTATTAATCTTGTCAATAGTCAAAGGCGGTCTTAAAAATCTCATTACACCCTATATAGATGGAAGGAGGGAGTATGAATCCATGTTATGTCCGATTAATTTTTTTCGCTTTGCTGTATAATGCATGTAACCTACTCAACATTTTAGTGCATTCCAAATGTCTATACTACCGCTGCAATTCGAACTAAATTTGAATTCGTTTCTCTATTTCAATAAGAATCTACAATCATGATTGTTGCCACCTTCAACCATTATTCGTGTATTACCTTAATAACACACCACATGATTACTATAGAGATAGATATGAACTATGTGTACTACATGAACTCAAATTCTATTTTTGGAATACAATTGATGTTGATTCCAAATAATAGCACATTTGATGTACTAACTATATATTCATAATCTAAACCATGTTCCATACGTACACCGTGTTTATCACACAAAGTATACTGCCCCGCCCCCTACATTATGACAAGTATATAGACCTGAGTTGCAAAAGCCACACATTAGCCCAAATTATAATCAATGTTGTACATTATGATATCTTCTTCAAGTATCCGTATCCACCTTTTTATAATGAATTATGATCTTTGTTCATCTTTTACACCTTCACGATCCTCTTCTATTTGTAGCTAGCTAGCGCTAACTTTCTATCGTGCATGCACACGCCCGCCCCCCTCACACACCCTTAGCATCCCCTCCATCACGCACGTTCATTATTTCTCTTTAGGTCGTCCACCAGCGGTGTGTGTAGGGCCCCGGCTCCTTCTTTCTGGCACACACCGGTCGATATACCTCTCTAGCCAAGTGTGCCTACAACAAACACATATATACTTCCCCTCTTATCTTCTCACCGTCCATGCCCCCATATGTCCAATACGATTCCACGCAGGTGCACACTCCCGCCCCTCTTTTCATTAGTCACATGCTCGCACACTCCTCCCCCTCGACATGGTAGGCCTCTCGCACCACCTCCTAGCCACACTCTCTCCCCCTGTCTACCTCTCCGGACCTTATATGCTTCTAACACATGCAGGCGTGTATATGAACTGATCTCCCTACATATATCCAGGTGGACTATAATTTGTTTTCACCAAGCACCGATACACTTACCTCGCTAGTTAAGTATCTCCTTTTCTCGGACACACGACGGTTGATCTTCCTATGTAGTTACGCATGCTTACCACAACCATATCTTCTCCCCTCATCATCGTTGAATACCTCCCGACCCGTCTCTCACACGCACGTGCATAGACAGACAGACATCCCCCGCCCTCTCTTATTGATATTGCACTCATACCCTCCGTTTGTCTAGCAGGCCTCTCCCACCATTTGTGAGACGCCACCCCACCACCAACCCTCCAACGCTCTACCTTTGTCTTTTTCCCAACCTTATTCCTCTGCTACACATATCCATGGATGTCGATCGATCTACCTCAATACATAGCTAGGTCTCTCTCCTTCCCCAGACATATACTAGTCGACCGGTATCTACCCCCCCCCCACACACACCGATAGTCGAACATTGTAGGTAGGTATCCATGCCACAGAGAAGAACTGCACCTCTGCCCTCTCAAATTCCAGTAGGCCAGCCGCGCTATATCTTTGACGTGGGCAAACACAAATTCGTTGGCACTCTTTATCGATCGCGCAGCCACACACTTCATCCCTGTTTTCAATTCTATCGATATCTCACGTCCATGACTCTGTTTCACACACATTGCATATGTTACATTTTTCTGATTGAGATATCATCAACACATTGTGCCGTGGATTTGTCACGACAGATGTCCTAGTGAAAGGACTTACTCGTGGAGCCATCGCTATGGGTTTACTTGAAGGGGTTAAAGCGGACACAAAGACACGAGGGTTTATACTTGTTCGGCCCCTTCGATGAAGGTAAAAGCCTACGCCTAGTTGTGATGGAATTGATGTGGTCTCGATGGCTAGGGAGCAAACAAGCTTCGCCTAGGCTCGAGTTGTGGTTGTTTGTCTTGAACCGCTGCTGGGTCGTCCCCTTATAAACACAGGTGACGCCCGTCGGTCCTCAGAGTCCCAACCGGTTCATACTCGTATCCCGGTTGGTACCTCTCTATTCCTAACTTACAACACAAGTTATACATTAGGCCGGTTTACGGCTAAAGGTTCTAAATCAACTACAGGCCTTGGGCCTTCATCTATTTATACCACTAATGAAGCTAACCCGGCCCAAGTAAGCCGGTTTACGCCTAGTGGTAATATCCCCAACATTAGGCCCCGGATTGATTTGAACCGGTTCATGTCAATCCTTCTCAAAATCTTGTCTTGGACATCTTCTGGTAATTGGTAAACCGCCATGTCATCATCATTTCTGGTTGCTGTAAACCGGCATGACGTCATCATGAAATTTATCATTTATAACGCCCTCCTTTATCAATAGCTCCTGGATTCGCGCGCTTGACCTAACTCTGTTGCCTTATAAATAAGACCGAAGGGTCATTTCCTTTTCTTTCCCTTCGTCTCTTCTTCTTCGTCTTCCTCGCATCGCCAGCCTTGGAGCTCCGCCGCCGCCGTCGACCTCTGCCTCGTCTTGGGCCGCTGCATCAACCTGAACGCACCAGAGTACTGCGGTATCCTTCCGCCTCTTCTCCGTTTGCAGTAAGCTTTCTTCTCTTCTTGATCTAGATCTGTTCTTAGGGTTTCATGTTCGCGTTGTGTTCGTCACTTGCTCATACTCATACTCTGACTCTTGAATGAATCTGTGAAACCCTGCCGTGTTTAATAGCAATCTTTGAGCATCCGCCTGTAATTTCTCATCTAAGTCCATAGATCTCACGCACATACCCGCTCAATGGTTTTCTTCCGTTCTGCCTTACTCTTCGGAAAATTTTCTGTTTTTCTGAGCTTGCTGTAGATCCAAAGCTGTAATAGGATTTTGTGAAACCTGTTTCTGCATACCTAGCTGTCCACAACTTCAATTGCTTCCGATGTTTAGGTCAGGCGGTTTAACTTACCATAGAAAAAAGTTATTGAACCGGTATATACCATTAGTCCCCTTGTTGAACCGCCAGAATACATATGATGCCGCATCGTAGAAAACCGGTTTATAGATATTGCCTCCGGTTTAGCGTTGTTCAGACCAACATCTTCTTTTATCCAACATATTCTTGAACCGGATCACCTATTTCTTGTAGATCTCGCCATGGACAAACAAGTATATGAGTGCAATTGGGTTCCCTCTCGCGTCACAGAATCTCAGTTGGATGATCTAGTCCTGATCGGCGCTTTAGACAACAAAGATATGATCCACTGGAGGGTTCCTGGAAATGAATGTCCTCCCACACCTCAAGAGGGAGAGGTTGTGGTCTTTGCATCACTTGGCCCGGGGCTTCAAACCGCCTGGTTCTAAATTTTACCGGGATGTGTTAGCCAACTTTCAGCTCCGTCCACAGGATATTGGCCCCAATTCCGTTACCAATCTATGTCACTTTCAAGTACTCTCTGAGGTATACCTTCAAGAGGAGCCTTCAGTCGAGTTGTTTAGAGATTGCTTCCATTTAAACCGTCGCACTGAATTTACCGACGGCCCCAATACTGAATTGGGCAGTATGGCCATTCAGAAGAGGAAAGAGATCACTTATCCCCACGTCAAACTCCATACTCACCCCAAGGAATGGAATGCAACTTGGTTTTATTGCAAAGATACCTCCCCTTCCAATGAAAATCCCTTGCCTGGCTTCCGTCCGGAACGGCTCAGCAACACTCACCCTTTTCCACAAAGACTAAGCGCCAAGGAAAGAATTAAATATGCTCCACAACTGTCCAAGCTCCGAGCCTTTATGGCCAACGGTTTAACGGGAATAGACCTTGCACGCTGTTGGATATCATGGAGCATACTGCCTCTGAGCCGGTGCTCTGGTTTGATGTGCAAGTATACTGATAGCGTCGATGACCCACTCCGACACACTAAAATCCAACTCTCCGACGATGAAGTCACAGATTCTGTAAAGAAGATGTTGAATGAACCGGAGCACCTCTGTGCTCAAACCGGTCTGCTTCCTTACTGCACCACCAACAAACCGCCAGCGGTAAGATTTTAATTGCTCTATTGTTGAACCTGTTACTGCTTTATCTGTCTGACATTAATTACTGCTGAACCAGGGTGATAATCCGTTTGGAGCAAGAAACTTCCACAAGACAAAATGGAGAAGGCAGGGCGATCAACCCGGCCCAAGACAAAGGTTATCAAGAAGCCAGCTCACAAGAGAAAAACCACCGCTTCATCTGATCCAGCCATTGATGATGATGTGGGTAACCCGGACCTTGAGGTAGAACTTGATTCACTAGGCTTACTTTTTACACGCCTTATTGATGATGATGCTTGTCAGGACGACGCTGAAGCCAGCAATGCGGAAGTCGCTGAGGTAACTATTCTCTCTTCCGATTCAGAAATCTTGCCTTTGCCAAAATTTTGCCAGGCAAACCGGAAAGTTAAATTTTCTCATCCTCTTGCTTACTTGGATCCCAAATTTCTTATGAAGACTCAGCAACATGAAGCTCGCCGCACAACCCGGCACAGTGGCCAGGTAGTTACCTCCGCCGGTTTACCAAACAGTCCGGTTCGAAAACACCGCTCCGAGGTCTCCGACCTTTTTATTGATTTAAATCCTAAAGCGGGTTTCTTCCGTCAACCTCTTAATCCATCCGACTCTGATTATCAGGTTACTTCTCATTCATCTTATGGTGAATCGTCGGCCACTCAGCTGCCACCATTGAAAACGGTTCTTGGGTAAGCTAATGCTAAACATATGCTTCCAGTATACTGTGTAATGGCTTATGCTGTCCCTTAACTCTTTGTCTTTCTTTCAGGGCCAAACCTAAACCAAGCAAGAAGGCCCGCCTGGATAAAGCGGCTGAAGAAGATGTAGCCCCAGAACATGACAAAGCGCCAGATCTTGAAGCGTTTGCTCCTGAGGATATTCCCAATGATCCTCTTTTGCAAGACGATGCTATTCCCAAAGAAAGGCCTATTAACACTTCAGTCTCCGCTGACCCGCCTGCCAGCTCCGTCCGGATTGAGAAATCCCACAGTCCTGCTGACAAACCGACCGCACCAACGCAAACCGGCGAGTCCAAAGATGATGATGTTGTGATTACCGGTGTAGGTCGCTTTGAACCCGGGAATCCTATCACCTTAACCAAGCATGCCGTAAAAGAAGATTTTTCCGCTCTGAACAAAGGAAAATGGGATGTTGAACTGGAGACATATGCTGCTCTGAGTGCCCAAGATCTTCATTCCGGCTATTTAAACCGGCTTTATACTAGCCGTGACTATGAAGCTGGTCTAGTAAAGATGATGAGGGATAAATTTGAGGTAACTTACTTTTTTACTTACTGCCATTGTGTCAGTCCTCCTAGCCCCCAAGGGCCGGTTTGTAACCTTCGTCAAATCGGGACATGAATACGATCCTCAACACTTTGAAATCCATCAATATAGCCCCCAAGGGCCGGTTTAACTTAGCATAATTAAACCGGGGCTCCGATAAAAAACTATCCTTAGAACATAATTTGATCAAATAGCCATTAGCCCCCAAGTGCCAAGTTGAATACCTGTATTGAGCTTGGGACTTTGCAATCTAGTAATATATGAAAATTGAAGGTGCATTAGCCCCCAAGTATCAGGCGTATAACTTTGTTATGTGGTTGATACTTCAATTTCTTGGACCGCTTGTTTAAAGGTAAATACTGTCTGTATGCAGGCTGAGGTGAGAATCAAGGAGGACCGGATTGCCGATTTGCAGGAGACCTTGAAAACCCAATAGGCTGAAACAGATAAGGCAAGAGAAGAATTAACCAGCGCCTTGAGCATCACTGAACAGCTGAAGGAAGGCTTCAAGAAAGAGCGGGCTGATTGGGCCACTGAGAAGGCCGCTTTAGCCAAAAGAGCTGAAAATGCTGAAGCTGCCCTTAAACCGGTGGTGGATGAACTTACGGCCGTAAAGCGGCAAATACACTCCATGACCGCTGCGATCTTTGGTAAGCTCCTTGTAGCTTCTGTGATAACTTGAACCTGCTTTAGTATAAATCTGGTTTGAGACCATCCCTGTATTGTTGCAGGTACACGCATCAGTCACTTGGGATCAGATGTGCGGAAGAAGCTGAAGGCTGCCTACACCTTAGTGGAACAACTGTATACCGGAGCCCAGCGGATCATCACTACAGCCTCTCATAACAACCCGGCACCCTCTTTAATCCAGGACACTCTTAACTGGTTGTCAATGCTTCCTGCCCGGATTGAGGAACTGAAAAAATATGCAGCGCGAACCGGAGCCGTTAATGCGTTGATCCGGGCAAAGGCATGGGTACCAGATTTTGATCCTGTGGAGGCAGCTCAAGGCTATCCCAGCCTGAAGGAAGATGGCTCCGAGTTCAACGAAGATGATCTGAGGGCGATAAACCGTGCAGTGCGCCCTCTGGCTTGTCAATTAGCTGAAGAGGCAGACTTGACGCATTATCAAGCGCAATACAACGATCAGAACAAGCGAGTGCCTGCCCCAACTATTGAAGCGGAGAATCTGATTCCTCCAATCCGTAAGCATACTTACGCTCCTGATATTGAACCGTCTTCTCTGATCCATGAAGAGGATATTTTCCAAGCTTTAATGGGAATCGACTGGACCACTGTTGATTTCCAGCCAATGGATAGAGACGAGGAGGCTGAAACGGCGGAGGACGATGAGCAGGCTTGAACCGGAGGCCGGTTTAGATAGCTGTCCCAAAATAACAATGATCTTATTTGGGCACCGTGTTGCCTTGTAATAGGATAGTCCATACTTCTGCCTTGAGTATGCCTTCATGCATAAGTACTGATGCTTTTGTTGGAAAAACCTCAATTTATACTTCCTGCCATATCTGGGCATGAAGTTGGCTTAGCCAGGCTTGAAGCGGAGGTTGTACAAACCGTTACCGTCAAAAAGGGAGGGAGAAAACAGCGCCCGTATAAACCGTGCTAGGCCATTATAAGCCCCTCTGTTACGCCATGATGTTAACAGGAAGGGTAAACCGGGCCTACAATTCCGGATTAAAAAGGAATTAAATCCATCAGCTGAACCGGAAAAAGGTGTTGTTGACATAAATGAAATACAACAAAAACCAAGAAAAATAGGCCATGAAAAATCATGGAAGCAAAGGCAATAATAAATACCGTTTGCCAAAAATATGCTATACTGAGCTGATCATATGGTGTTACCATGGTCGGACAGGATCAAGCCCCCAATAGGAGTGACAATGATTCAAGTCAGCCAGGTCCCCAAATGAAACTGTGGCATATATGCCAATCAAGAGGCGTGGCAATGGTTCGGGTTCGACCAAGCCCCCAAGTGATTTTGTGGCCTTAGGCCGATCAAGAGGCGTGACTGGTTCAGACTTGACCATGTCCCCAAGTGATCTGGTGGCTTTTGCCTATCAAAAGGCGTCGCGTTGGTTCAGACGCGACCAAGGCCCCAAGTGATATATAAAAAGAAAGCAAATTTCAAGGGGTAAACCGGAGGCCGTTTGAAAACAGAACTACTCCATGTAACCACGCATGATAAGAAAGACAGAGACCCCGCTTTAGCTGAGGCTCCGGTTTTATTATATCAAAGATAATATATACACTGTCATAATATGTACATAGATAGAGCCAGTGGCTCAAGTGTAGTAAGGCCGAAGATGGGCTATGTTCCACGGCCTGTTGGTCTCCTCCTCTGATGTGCGTGAGTCTTTATGCTCTCGAATATCAATCAGATAGTACGACCCATTGTGCAGATTCTTGCTGACCACAAAAGGTCCCTCCCAAGGTGGGGATAACTTGTGCATATCTGTCTGGTCTTGGATGAGTCGAAGCACCAAATCTCCTTCTTGAAAAGTTCTGGTTCTAACCCGGCGACTGTGATAGCAACGAAGATCTTGTTGGTAAATCACCGAACGGGCAGACGCTATGTCACGCTCCTCGTCCAATAGGTCCAAAGCATCTTGCCGTGCTGTCTCGTTGTCCGCTTCAACATAAGCTGCCACACGAGGCGAATCGTGCCGGATATCACTAGGGAGAACTGCCTCTGCTCCGTAGACCATGAGAAATGGCGTGTATCCTGTGGATCGGTTGGGCGTAGTATTGATACTCCATAGCACAGATGGTAGTTCTTTAACCCAACATCCTGGTGTTCTTTGCAATGGGACCATAAGCCGGGGTTTGATGCCTCGCAAGATCTCTTGATTAGCTCGTTCTGCCTGTCCATTGGACTGGGGGTGTGCCACTGACGACACGTCAAGTCGGATGTGCTCACGTTCACAGAACTCCTTCATAGCGCCCTTGGATAAATTGGTACCATTGTCAGTAATGATACTGTGTGGAAAGCCAAACTGGAAAATCACCTTTTTGATGAACTGCACCGCTGTTGCTGCATCACACTTGCTGACAGGCTCCGCTTCAACCCACTTGGTAAATTTGTCAACTGCCACCAAAAGGTTGGTTTTCTTATCCTTGGATCTTTTAAAAGGTCCGAGCATATCTAGCCCCCAAGTTGCAAACGGCCAAGTTATTGGGATCATCCTCAATTCTTGAGCCGGCACATGAGCACGCCTTGAAAATTTCTGACATCCATCACACCGTTTAACCAAGTCCTCCGCATCAGCATGCGCTGTCAACCAGTAGAACCCATGACGAAACGCCTTTGCCACCAGAGACTTTGAACCGGCGTGGTGTCCACAATCCCCTTCATGGATTTCTCTTAAGATTTCACAGCCTTCCTCAGGAGAAACACAACGTTGAAATGGCCCTGATACACTGCAACGATGCAATTCACCATTGACAATCGTCATAGACTTGGATCGCCGGACTATCTGCCTGGCTAGAATCTCATCCTCTGGTAACTCCCCCCGGTTCATGTACGCAAGATAAGGAACTGTCCAATCCGGAATGACATGCAGGGCTGCCACCAAGTGAGCCTCCGGATCAGGAATAGCCAAATCCGCTTCACCTGGGAGCTTGACTGACGGGTTCTGCAACACGTCCAAAAAGACATTAGGCGGGACCGGTTTGTGCTGAGAGCCCAACCGGCTTAAAGCGTCCGCCGCTTCATTCTTCCGACAGTCCACATGATCCACTTGATAACCCTTGAAGCAACCCGCAATATTATCCACTTCCCGATGATATGCAGCCATGAGCGGGTCCTTAGAATCCCAAGTGCCAGACACCTGTTGAGCCACGAGGTCCGAGTCACCGAAGCACTTAACCCGGCTTAAATTCATCTCTTTAGCCATCCGGAGACCATGGAGCAAGGCTTCGTACTCAGCTGCATTATTAGTACAAGGGAACATTAAGCGGAGAACATAACAAAACTTATCACCTTGTGGGGAAGTTAATACGACTCCAGCCCCCGAGCCTTCCAATTGCATGGATCCATCAAAATGAATAGTCCAATATGTGTGATCCGGCTTCTCCTCTGGTGCTTGTAACTCCATCCAGTCATTGATGAAATCAACAAGTGCTTGAGACTTCACCGCCGTCCGAGGTACGTACTTCAATCCGTGTGGCCCAAGCTCTATAGCCCACTTGGCAATCCGGCCAGTCGCCTCCCGGTTCTGTATGATATCACCCAAGGGAGCTGAACTGACCACTGTGATGGGGTGCCCTTGAAAATACTGCTTCAACTTCCGGCTGGCCATGAAAACACCATATACCAGCTTCTGCCAATGCGGATACCTTTGCTTGGATTCAATAAGCACCTCGCTAATATAATAAACCGGCCGCTGAACCGGATATTCCTTGCCTGCCTCCTTGCGTTCCACCACAATAGCCATGCTAACTGCCCGAGCATTGGCTGCTACGTATAATAATAGTGGCTCCTTGTCGACCGGAGCCGCAAGAATAGGCGGATTGGCTAATTGCCGCTTCAAGTCCTCAAATGCTTCATCAGCAGCCGGACTCTAGATGAAATGGTCTGTCTTCCTCAGCATTTGGTACAAAGGGATAGCCTTCTCTCCAAGGCGGCTGATAAACCGGCTCAGTGCAGCGATCCGGCCCGCCAACCGCTGGACATCGTTGATACACTTCGGTTTAGCCAGGGAAGTAATAGCCGTAATCTTCTCCGGATTAGCCTCAATTCCTCTGTTGGACACCAGGAAACCCAGTAACTTGCCTGCCGGAACACCAAAGACACACTTGGCCGGATTAAGCATCATCTTGTAAACTCGCAAGTTGTCAAAGGTTTCCTTTAAATCATCCACCAGCGTCTCCTTCTGCCTTGACTTGACTACAATATCATCCACATAGGCGTGCACATTGCGGCCGATCTGTTTATGCAGGCAATTTTGTACACACCGTTGATAGGTGGCTTGGGCACTCTTGAGCCCTAAAGGCATAGATACATAGCAGAAGGCTCCAAAGGGAGTAATAAACGATGTCTTCTCCTGGTCCTTAACTGCCATTTTGATATGATGATATCCAGAATATGCATCCAAAAAACTCAAACGTTCACAACCCGCCGTGGCATCAATGATCTGGTCAATGCAGGGAGGGCAAAAGGATCCGCTGGACAAGCCCTGTTAAGATCCGTGTAATCCACACACAGACGCCAGGTGTCGTTTTTCTTAAGAACCAACACCGGATTAGCAAGCCACTCTGGATGGAACACCTCAATGATAAAGCCAGCTGCTAAAAGCCTGGCCACTTCCTCTCCAATGGCCTTGCGCCTTTCTTTGTTAAACCGGCGGAGGAATTGTTTTACCAGTTTGTACTTAGGATCCACATTAAGAGTGTGCTCAGCGAGTTCCCTCGGTACACCTGGCATGTTAGACGGTTTCCATGCAAAAATGTCCCGATTCTCACGGATGAACTCGATGAGCGCACTTTCCTATTTGGGATCCAAGTTGGCACTGACAGTGAACTGCTTGGACGAATCGCCGGGCACGAAGTCAACAAGCTTGGTCTCAGCTGCCGATTTGAACTTCAGATCCGAATCATGCTCTGTAGTTGGCTTCTTCAAAGGGGTCATATCCGCCGGATCAACATTGTCCTTATAATACTTCAACTCCTCCGTGGCACAGACCGACTCTGCATAAGCCGCATCACCTTCCTCACATTCCAAAGCGACTTTACGGCTCCCATGAACCGTTATTGTCCCCTTGTAACCCGGCATCTTGAGCTGCAAGTAGATATAACAAGGCCGTGCCATGAACTTGGCATAAGCCGGCCGCCCAAACAAGGCGTGATATGGGCACCGGATCTTCACCACCTCAAAGGTTAGTTTTTCAGACCGGGAATCATGTTCGTCCCCAAAAGCCACATCCAGGGCTATCTTACCAACAGGATATGCAGATTTGCCAGGCACCACACCATGGAACACCGTATTAGACGGCCTGAGATCCTTGTCTGTTAGACCCATGCGGGGGAATGTCTCATAGTATAGTATGTTAATACTGCTCCCTCCATCCATGAGTACCTTGGTGAATTTATAACCCCCCACCTGAGGGTCTACCACTAATGCTAGCTGACCCGGATTATCAACCCGGGGCGGGTGATCTTCCCTGCTCCACACGATAGGCTGCTCCGACCATCATAAGTAACGTGGTAAGGCTGGTTCAACAGAGTTCACCGCTCGCTTGTGGAGCTTTCGGTCGCGTTTATCCAAGCTAGTTGTGAAAACATGATATTGCCCATTGTTCAACTGTTTTGGCTGGCTCTGATAACCCGACTGCTGCTGCTGCTGCTGCTGGCCGTTCTGATTATTCTGGTTGTTGTGACCGCCCTGATTGAGACCTGAACCGGAAGCTCCATCGTGGCCCGGCCCATGGAAACCGGATCCTGAACTGCCACCTGACCCGCGGTCATACCGGAAGGCATTAGAGTTTTTAAACTCCTGCATAATATGACAATCCTTCCAGAGGTGGTTGGCCGGCGCCTCCTTCGTCCCGTGCTTTGGGCAAGGCTGATTCAACAAATAATTCAAACGGTCTGCATTAGGATTAGGAGCCCCATTACGATTTGCCGCTTTACCTCTGCGCCGCTGCCCCCTGTCCTATGCATTAGTGTTGGCCACAAAGTCCATGCTGCCATCCGCTTTGCGCTTGCCTCCGTTTCCATGACCCGCCGGTTTGTACTGCTGCCCCTTGGAGTTGCTATTCTTCTTTCCCTTCCCTGCTTCATCATCATCAGTCTCGGGATCCTTGGTACTGTCCGAATCAGCATACTTCACTAAAGCGGTCATGAGAGTTCCCATGTCATTACAGAACTGCTTCATGCGTCCCAATTTCAATTTTAAAGGCTTAAATCGGCAGTTGCCTTCCAAGGTTAAGATCACAGAGTCAGCATTGATCCTGTCAGACGAGTGCAAAACTTCCGAAACGCGGCGCACCCAATGGGTCGTTGATTCTCCGTCCTCCTGCACACAAGCCGCCAGGTCTACTATGGACTTGGGCTGCTTACACGTATCCTTGAAATTCTGGATAAACCGGGCCCGCAACTAGGCCCATGAGCTGATAGAATTGGGCGGCAGGCTCTTCAACCAAGTACGGGTCGTGCCTTCAAGCATCATGGTGAAGTATTTTGCACACGCGGTCTCATCCACATCTAGCATCTCCATGGCCATCTCATAACTCTCTACCCATGCTTCGGGAGATAAATCAGCGGTGTAATTCGGCACCTTGCGTGGACCCTTGAAATCTTTGGGCAGGCGCATATTGCGTAAAGCCGGAACTAAACAAGGCACTCCCAAAGCGGATGCGACCCCTGGTCTGGCGGAGGTGGTAGGACGAACCGGTGTAAATTGACCCGCATCATTCTGTGCTGCTAACTCGGCCTCCCTTCATGCCCGGGCCCGGTCCACCACATCCTGAGCATCGCGAACACCACCTGCCAAGTTATTGCCACGGGCCGCTTCACGGCCTCGCGCATTGCTCGATATGGCCGGTTTATCCAAGCACCTGCTATAGCTCCGGCTTGGACGGGGCATGGAGTGAATCCGATCACGGCTGTACGAATATGCTTCCTACTGAATCAGCGCGGTCCGAAGAAGCTCCTTAACCCGGCGCATCTCTATCGCTTGCGGAGAATCCCTTCGACCGGGATAGCCTCTAATCGCGCGGCAGCTGCAACAAGGTTGTCCATAGGATTAGAATAATGACCCGGGGGCATCTGGACCGGCGGAGGAACCATAATGTTCTGTTGAGGAGGTTCCATCAAGCGGGGTTGGACCATCGCCCTGGCCCTGGTGCCTCGATCCGGTTTGCCTCCAGGTACTGCGGCGGATTACTGGGTCCGGCTCTTGGAGTGTGAAAGAGATTTCGGGGATCAAACCCTAACGGCAGGCGTGATCTGTGCTTCCGCTTCAAGACCTCCTGTGATGCGTTCTGGTCAAGCATGAGCTTATAGGCCTGGGCGTCCAAAGCGGCCCGCTCTGCGGCCATCCTGTCTTTTTCTGCTGCCAGATCCGCTTTGGCTTGCACGATCTGCTCTCTCACCTTTGCAATCTCTGCATCATGGAACTTCTGATCCGCCGGATTGGCCTCCGTCATAAGCGCGGCTAGTGCATCAAACAGATCAGATAGAACTTGAACCAGCGGGCGCACAAGGCCTCCTGCCCCTGCTGCCGCTGCTGCTGCTGATCTGGAGAGCATCGCTGCGGCGGTCGAAGAGTGATTCGCCGCCTGCGTGCCGGCCATGAATATTCCAACCCGGTTGACCTGGCCTGGGGGGTCCGGAATACTGTCGCCATCGGAACAGCCCCTAACCTAGTCATCTTGCAACTGGTATAGCGATTCGGTCTCTCCGGTCGAGGACTCGTCACCGGAATAGACGACGGTATCACTACCGTGTTCTGACTTGTCCTCACGCTCTTCTCTGTGGATGACTCCAACGAAGACACGCTTCACCGCTGGTTTAGCCTGGGTAGATCTCGCACGCTGAGCCGTCTCGACGAGGTCGGTGTAGATGTCCGGCTCAGGACCAGGCTCTCCGATCTTGCCGATGAAAACGTGTATGCCACCAAAGGGGACCCGGTACCCGTACTCGATCGAATCGGCCTCGGGACCCCATCCTGCATCGTCGATGTAGATCCTGCCACGATGACTCTTGGTCATCCGGCCCACAACATAGCCTTCGAGTCCCTTGAGCTTGCCCTCCAAGATCGTCAAACCATCGTGCGATAGCCCCACGGTGGGCGCCAACTGTCGTGGATTTGTCACGGCAGATGTCCTAGTGAAAGGACTTAGTCGTGGAGCCATCGCTACAGGTTTACTTGAAGGGGTTAAAGCGGACACAAAGACACGAGGGTTTATACTAGTTCGGCCCCTTCGATGAAGGTAAAAGCCTACGTCTAGTTGTGATGGAATTGATGTGGTCTCGATGGCTAGGGAGCAAACAAGCTTCGCCTAGGCTCGAGTTGTGGTTGTCTGTCTTGAACCGCCGCCGGGTCGTCCCCTTATAAACACAGGTGACGCCCGTCGGTCCTCAGAGTTCCAACCGGTTCATACTCGTATCCCGGTTGGTACCTCTCTATTCCTAACTTACAACACAAGTTATACATTAGGCCGGTTTACGGCTACAGGTTCCAAATCAACTACAGGCCTTTGGCCTTCATTTGTTTATACCACTAATGAAGCTAACCCGACCCAAGTAAGCCGGTTTACGCCTAGTGGTAATATCCCCAACACATTGCCTCTGTTTCGCACAAACCATCTCTCTCACACCCACCCACGTACGTACCTGCACCTAAAGAAGAAGAGCACGCATGACGCACGTACTCACGTCTCGTTCCCGGCCACACCCGCGCGGGTACACGGTGGAGTTCGTTTCTGTACGAAAAGGCAGCCCACGTGATAATTTGACGCGTGTAGTGGTTGTTTACTCGAAGGAGGGTCGGGTACCACGCCCAGAATATAAAACGATTGCCGTGGGGAAAATGGAAAAATGGGTTTGTCTCTCGTGAGTCTCGTCACACAATCTCACACAAGGCCTCCGTGGCCTCTCTCTCTCAGCGTTGGTCAGTGATCCGGCCGCATCCCGTCCGCCGGCGGAAAGGGAGGAAGTGCATCGTCTCTCCGTTCGACGGCGTTGAGGCAGCTCGTCCTGATCTGCGGTACCCGTCGTTCTCTTTGACCAAGCTCCGGAGCGGTAGGGCCTTCGCCACTTGCTCGCTGCTGCAGTATGGGCAGATCCCGGCCGGCGGCGCCCTCCTAGTAACATCCCGACGACCCTCAGGTACAGCTTCCTCCGGCCTTGCTCCACTGCCCATCTTCCCACGTTGCTGCATGTGCATCTTCTTTAGTTGTTTCCTTAAATCGTATCTCGGCCGGCGTACTATCCATCCTGCAATCTCGTCCTCAAACCATTTCTGATAAACCACCATGTGCTATCTTTCCCTTTTTTACATGGAACATGCTTCTTTTTTGTCGGCGTATGTGTCTTCAACTCGTGTTATTGGGCAGTAATTGTTTCCTTTCGACCTCCTTTTGCAAACAGGGCTATCCATTTTCACCTCGTTGCTATTGCGACCTTTTGGTGAACTACACAAATCACTTTTCTAAAGAGTGTTTTGTGCAGTTCCGCCAAAATGTCACACGGGCAAAGTTTTTACATTTCTGTGGGACTGCGGAAAGGGAGAATGGTTTTGCTATCCTCCTCATTCAACTCCATGCCTAATCTTCTCTAACAAGAAGTTAGTTCTATTTATGTGTGTTATGTTTCATCATCTAGTTCCACTATTATTGTAATCACACTGACTGGATATCTTTGCGAACAGGGATGGTCTGCCCGATTTTAGTGGAGCTGCACAAAATGATCGGATTGTGGTGTCCTTCATACACCTCTTTTTTGGCTACAGAGCTGGGTGAAACTAGCTGCCAAGCAATGAACATTGTGCCAAGGAAATGGAGCCATGCCTACGAACAACATCGATCAATTATATTTTTTTTCTTTATTTGTACACCTTCTCACAACTTTGTCTTCAGTTGTGATGTGAATATTGGCGCTGATCTGCGAACCATTGAGATGCATTAGCCATGGTAGTTTCATTTGTATTTGATGGAATGTTGTAACGAGATAATCTCGAGGCAAGACACATGAATCCTAAGTTGAAACCTTTTTTTTCCTGCGGGAACCAGAGTTGAAACCTTCATAGCATCACAGTACAATTTCATCAAAATTATGCATACATATAAACAAATCCTGAAGGATTGATAGCAATGCCAGAAACAATTCAACTTCGTTTCGCGGAGATGTTGCACATCCTTTATCCGGCTCCACCTGCCATGCAACAATATTGAGTGCACAACACAACTTCAGGGAAAGATTCACCCCGGTCGTTACGCCGCAGTAGTAATGACTAGTGAGCAGTCAAATCACAGAGCCCCACCTTCGCCACAGTAAGTTGCTCGGACGAAGCAACCATCATTTCTCTGTTCCTTGAATCTGCTGGTACTCCCATATTCCCACAGTAAAGTTGCTCGGGCGAATCAACCATCACTATATCCTCTCACGTGTGATGACCACAGGAGCTATCCATTCAGATTGCATGTTAAAAAAAATAAAGGTCGATAACTAATGCGGCAAACTTTCAAAAAAAACTAATGCGGCACTTCAGGCCAACGCGGCCGGATCACATTTTGCACGAGAAATTACACACCATGTTTCGTTGACATGTGGTCCCGTTCCAACATATCAGTGAGACGACAGCGAGTAGTAGGAGTATTTCTGAACCGACGTGTAGGCCTGGGCGCCCCTTCGTGAACTGTGGCAAACTGGCAACCGTCCACCGACGCTTCACCTTTACCTCTCGATTTGGAACTGCTGTCGCATGCTCTTCCTCTCCCTCCTCCATTTTCCTTCAGCCCTTCACGCTTTCTTCTGCCATTGTTCGATCGTCTTCTCCATGGAGGGAACAGGACAAAAATGACCCCGTTATTCTTGCCCCGATCTGAAAGATGACGTGGTGGAGGAACTCATTGATCGGTGCAACGTCATCACCTCGGCTAGCATGGCAGGTTCGTTCAAGCCCATTCTTTACTCAACTAATAACATCATTACAAGGAACCCAAGAGTCAAGGAATGGTTTGATCTCCCCTATCTTCTTCGCCGTGACCTTGATGACCGGCGCCGTCACGACAGAGGCCTCGTGCAAGTTGATGCCGCTTGATAATGATACGTATGATGTTAAGATGCCATCGCTTGAGGGCAGGGCCTGGGCAGGTGCAAATGGAGATTGGGTTGTTTACATTGGGTCCAACTGCGAGTGGGAACTTGTGAATGTGTACACTCGTGACCGGGTTCCACTTCCAAAAATCTCAGCAGACTGCCCAGAGGTTGAGCACACCAGTATTGTACGCATGTTCAAATACAATCATGGTGACTGTCTTCTACGGAAGATAGCAATTTCTCGAGTCCCCACCCGCTCTTGGAATTACAACAACTATGAAGTTGTTGCTATCTTCGACAAGCTTGTTGCCGTCATTGCTGGTTTGACTCGATGGACATTGCTCAAAAATCAGTTTTTGTACACGGATGAGTACTGTGATGCAATTGAATACGAGGGCCTTGTGTTTGCTGCCACCACTCGTGGCACTGTTTTTGCATGGAATCGTTATGATTTTGGTACGTTTGTCTTCCACCGTAATTATAATTGTTTCATCCACATGCATGCTGGTTAGCAAGTTTCACTTTACTAATTAACCTTCTTCTTGTGTTTCCAAGGTCCTGTGAAAATTCCACCACCTATACTTGAAAATTTTTATAACCAAGGGGGAGATGACGATGGTGATGATCACGAGCATGAGGACGAGCAGCGCCCATATACTCGTTGGCGCCTGGCAACTAATTCCGATGGATCACCTCTTCTCGTGCATATACAGCCCACTAATGATGTTACTGCTAAGGAAGCAGGTGTAGTCTCCCATGGTCGCACTCTCCGGACCTATTCCAACACCCGTTGCATGGTATTCAGGATGGATACTAGTGTGCTAGCGCCAACACCTTCTCCCTAGTACAGAATTGATAGTCTTGGAGAAAACTTGCTCTTCCTTGGACAAAACTATCTGATGATGGTGAAAGGCGATCCAACTGCTGTTGACACAATGTTACTAGCACCATTAATGAGAAGCAACTGTGTCTATACCTCGGACATTAGCGTGGTTCCCCACCCTGGTACTAATATAGTAGGCCACTTCAGCCTGGATGATCAGTCTTGCGTTGGTCTCCAGATCTACAATGGATGGCCTGTCCCAGAGAATCACTTGTGGTTCAAAGCAAGCGTTTCCAACGCCGAGGAATGGTTGAGTTGAAGTTCATTTCATTGCTTGTTATTTGTTGTGTGGTGAAAACTTTAGTATTTATAATGTATCCTCGTTGTCGACGTGGGCTGATGACCTGTTGTATGTAATAAAATGATATACCTGTGATAAACTTACTAAATTTATGAATGGCTTTCGAGTTGCTTCTGTGAGTGAGTGGTGCGACGTGGCAAAAAAATATTTTCTGAATACATAATTGTACGTGCATTGCAATAGGTTATCGGATGAGGCCAATCATCAACAATAGTAGTACACTATTCGTACTAGCTTCACATGCTTCGCACGTCGTGCGGGTGTTTTTACTGTAGCCATACGTAACCAGCACCTTGAATCCTCGATACTAGTAGTACTATATAGTAAGTAGTAGGAGTAGTAGGGTGGCATGAGCCAGAACAAGCATTCACGTCCAGGAGTACGGCACACGCCACCAGCACGACTTCCATCTGACACCATATTTCTTGGAGTCCGTGCTAGAGCAATCTCTTCAACCTCATCGTTTCTCTAACTCAGCCATCGCGCGGCGGGCGAGGTGGGGGTTTGCCGATAGTCGGTTTCCTCAACTGCGGTCCACCTTGTAAGGCCAACTCCAACGCTCTATCAATATATGGATGTACTCTTCTTCCCAATACAAAAACTTGCATCCATTCTACTCCCTCCGTTCTACTACCTCCGTCCTGGTTCATAGGTCCCCTTTGTAGTTTGTGTCAAATTTTGACTAAAGATTTAACTAACAAAATGTTAATGCATGTTAAGAAAAATTATCTCATTGGATTCGTATTTGAACATAGTTTTCAAAAATATAATGTTTGGTGACATGCGTAAACATTTTGTTAGTTTAATCTATGGTCAAGATTTGGCACGAAATATAATGGGTCCAATAAACCCAGACGGATGTAGTATTTGTCAAAATATATATGTATCTAGACATGTTTTAGTATATAGACAAATGGAAGTCAAGTATTTTGGAACGGAGGGAGTACACAATAAAAAATTTAAGTTAGCACAACTAGTCTAATCCGAGAGCACAACCGAAGATTTGGTCGGGTTCTTCCTCCTTTTGCCGACACGTGGGACATCCAGCATCCAGGTCATGTCATGAAAGAAAATAGAGTGGTAGTTGATAAGTTGAAGCCACGAGATGTGCATCGTGGGTTAAACTGTAAATAGAATCTTACTACTCTTGGGTAACTCCAAAAGCGGCCACCGAAGATCTTTCTTGGATTTGTTTTTCATCACCAGCACGTCGAGATGAAAGATGTGCAGGTTCAGTGAGCAAACAGACGATGGGGTCCGCACGTCCACTGTCTGGCTGAGAAGAAAGATAGAGGAGTGTTGAGCACGGACTGCAGGAAATTTGTTCTACGTAACCAACACCTTGATATTCGCGTGTGGTTGTTTCTAGAATAAAAAAAGGAGATACCTCTACTTATGTTACTCCCACTACGCCTAGCCTAAGGTTAGTAGGTGACCTTGCGCTTGGCTCTTCGCCTCTTCCGGAAGTCGATGGTTCTACAGTAGTGCTTCTGGCAATCTGACACCAAATGAACTGCTGCACGTCCACCACTTGTAAGCAAAAGTTTCTCCTCGTGCTGCAAGCCACCACGCACGCGTTGGCGAGGGAGAAGGTGTAATCAAGCTTCTCGTCGTTCTGTGAGTTGACGGGACACATCAAAGTTATTTACTAGTAGTACGTACTCTCTCCAAAATAGGGCTGACCATGTCATTGCTACCATCCCGTGCTCCATCGTTGAGTACGTGCACTATTCACGTGCCATTCACGTGCCATCGAGGAGAAAAAATATTGCGTAGGTGCCATCGAAGTGCACGACTCACTTACGGAAAAGGGTTCCCCCCCCCCCCGCACGACTCACTTACGCACTGGTTATCTGATTATCTCCATTTTCTTGCATGACACGTGCACCTTGATGCTAGATGTCTCGCATGTTGGCAAAAGGATGAACAAAGCTCACGTAAAAGAAAATAGTTGAAGAGCATAGATTCCCAACGACCGAGGAGAAGCAAGGAACCTCGCGGTGGAGCGTCTGCAAGGAACCTTGCGCGTTTCCCCTGTTTTTTGCCGCCTGCCCACCTATAAACAACTAAAAGAAAATGAACTTTTCGCTAACCACTAGAAATGGTACATCAGGATGCTAAGTTGAAGATGTTTTATACTCCCTCCGTTTCCAAATATAAGTATTTTTAGATATTTTAATAAGGGACTACATACGAAACAAAATGAGTGAATCTACACTCTAAAATATGTACACAAGCGAACGCACTTACTCCATCCGATCCAACTCATGCACATACGCGCACAGCATGGAGTACACAACGCACGTACACAAGACGTGCATGCACAGACGCTCGGCCGCAGAATGCGCGTGAATACACATGCATGCGCATACACTCGGCTACATGGAGGCGTGCGCCATCCGTGGCGACGTCCGGTTCGTTGTGCTACGGCGAAGCTCGCACGCAACGGCGCATACGCATCTCTTGCAGCACCTCTTTGGCATCGTTGCTCAACTACTAGTCGGAGATGAAGACGACCGCAGCCTCGGCCTTAGAGCTAGCACCGATGGAAAAACATGCACGATGCACGCACACGAGCACATACGGAGTTCCCACGACGTGGTGGTGGTGCGTCCCCAGTCGCCTCTACTCCTTCTGTGCACGTTGTCTATCAAGGCGGCTGCATGCTAATGATGATGTGGGTGAGAGAGCTTCTAGGACTCAGATGATGACGAGGAAAATTATGAGACACAAGGTGACGTACACCGTCAAGGTCCACGGTCAAGGGGGTGCTAACAAGTGCTTAGATGTGCTTAGAGCAAGCACAATAGAGCTGAGTCAGTGGGCTATAAGGAATAAGCAATAGTATATTTCTGCTTAGTTGGAGGAAAGAGAAGATGAGAGAGAAGGTAAGTGGGCTCTTCGTGAAGAGCCAGCTCTAGCACGTGCTCCTAGGCACTTTGTAGTACATGTTGACTATAAGATGGGCTGTAGGCTTATAGCCAGCAGCTGGCTATACTATTAATGCTCTTTAGATGAGGTGCTAAGTGCATTAAATGGCTTAGTAACTCAAGTGTTAAATGCATAGGTGCTTAGTTTATTGGTGCCACATCATATTTTATGCCTACGTGGCACGCTTAGCAGCTATACATGGTGGAGCACTGGGAGAGGCCAAGGCTGGTCATAGTGGGGAGTAACTTGTACTGTAACATATTACTATATTACTCTAAACATCTCTATAAACCGGAAAGGAGGGAGTAGTAACATACACTAGTGTCATATGCAGAGTGTGGGAGCACATGATATTTCCCCGTCCGGACCGATCCCAAGTTGGCTTCTCACCTTCTTGGCCCAACAAAAACCCCTCCACCCTCCCGCGCGCGCTTCCCGCCCGGCGACAGTTGAGCCCGCCGCTCCACATTGATGGCAAGTCAGGGCGACGCGACCTCTCACTGCTTCCGCCGTTGAAGCAGCGCGCTGACCGAGGGCACCGCCCGCTGCACGCCCGGCATTTCAGACTACACAGTGGATAGTAACTTTTAGAGCAAGTACTACTATAATTAGATGACATAAGCAGGCTATAAGGATTTAAATATAGTATTTGTGCTTAGTTGAAGGAGAGAGAAGAGGAGAGAGAAGAGAAGCGGATTGTAAATGTGTAGCCGGTTGTACTCCAACATACTCTACTTCGTGAGACAAAAGGTGGGGCCATTATTAATGATATTGTATTTATACTAAAGGGACTAACGGACGCCTTAATTACTCCGGGTTTTTTTTGAGATAAACCTTGGTGGGGCTATTATTGAATTTTTTTTGAGCTATTATTGACTTGGACGTGGGGTTTGGGGGCCAAAGGCCTACTGTGATACTCCGACCTGACATGCTCTACCCTAGCCGCCGCTGTATCATATGGTTTCGCACCGTTCCAGATCTTAGCGCTGCCATGCAATTCTTCTCCAGCCCTCCTTCCGGTGTGCACCGTGAGAAGGGATAGCGGTCCTCTGAACCCCGCCTTTTGTGATCCTGTACGGGAGAGGAGCGATCAGGTTTTTGGGGAGCACACCCCTGTGACTGCTGCCAGCGACGACTTCCTCAACGAAAGCCTTCTTCGCCGACCTCGGTAACCTCTTCATCAACGACATGAGTGACAACATCAACCACATCGGTTCTGCTCCCGCTGTACAGTATGTGATTCTGTCCCCCTGGTTTAGTCCGCATCATTACTTTGATGTTTGCAATTGTCGTCATGATCTATTTACTGCTGATTCGGATTAAATCTCATACTAAATTGCTCATATATTCAACAATCCAATCCAAAAACCTGATCACACGAAATTTACTCCGAGTTGTTTTGCTGCGCTTTTGAAGCCGCCTACTTTTAAGGGGGTGCAATATAAAAGGTGGCGCACAAGAGCAGTATATTGGTTTTAGATCATGTGCTGCTATGACGCCACTAAGGGTAAGCCTGAGGGCGATCTTAATCCTACACAGCAGGAAGCTTTTCAGAACATGGATACCCTCTTCAAAGCCGCCCTGCTGAGTGTTCTTGACGATTCCATTGTGGATTCGTATATGTTGTTTGACAGCGGCAAAGACATGTGGGCTGCGCTCGAGGCCACGTTTGGGCCCTCGGGCGCTGGCAATGAGTTGTACGTCATGGAGCAATTCTGTGACTACAAGATGACTGATGAGCGCTCTGTTGTTCAGCAGACTCATGAGATACAGTCACTCTGTAAGGAACTTGAGTACTTTAAGTGTGTGTTGCCGGACAAATTTGTTGCTGGGACCATCATTGCCAAGCTTCCAATTTCGTGGAATGATTTTGCTACTTCTCTGAAAAACAAGAGACATGAGTTTTCTATTTTGGATCTCATTAGCACTCTTGATTTTGAGGAGAAGGCGAGAGAAAAAGACACACATGCTCGGGTCGCCGAGGAAGCTTCTAGTGCCCACATGGTACACGAGAAGAACTTCCAGCCCAACCAGCCCCAAAACAACAAGAACAAATCTCAGGGGAAAGGCAAGTTTGATGCAAAGAACAAGCCGTCACATTCTACCAACTTCAAGAAGAATTCTCATAACGGGAAGGGATACAAACCTCAATTTTCGTAGCACCGCACAAAATTTATATGGCTGCATCTACCTGCTGTCAGCTAACCTCATGGTGGTCCAGGTATTCCTACATTCGTAACTAGGTACAATGACCACCGCAAGATGAAATTAGCTTATTCGTACGTTGACTTGCTGAATGCAGTGCGGAACGATCCTGTCATGTCTGGAGGAGCAAACAAGCAGTGCAGCCGAAGGTGGAAATCAACCAAGGACTTATGAAATTATATGTAATCTTCCTCAGGAAGGTCAGTATCCCCTTCGTCCAGATGATCGTGTTTTGTCATGCCGAGATATTGATATGTGCTACTGTTTTGCAACACCGTTTAAGTATAGCTACTGTTTTCCTATCTTTTCAGATTCAGGACAATGAATAGGATATCAGGGGAACTCCACAATATGGACCCATGTTGAGTCATCTCTATGGCCTCATGTGTTTGCTGCAAATGTGTCAGCATCAATTGCAAGATGAGGCAGCTAGATAGCTATGGAGTTGCCAACATGCTCAAAGTTTTGTATATTGGTTAGAGAAGCATCGACCGATTTTCTTTATTTCCACACCTTCTCACAGTTTTGTATATTGGTTATAGTATGGTGAATCATTGAGATGCATAGACATGTTGAACTTTTGTTCTTCTGAATGTTAGATTAATGTGAGTGTCTGCATCCAGTACCGCATCCTCTAATTTGGTGGATGCACACACATAAAATAAATCTCCTTAATTTACTCCATAACCACCCTATTAAATAGGCCTAGTAACAAACCAGGCGCATGCAGTGGCCGGCGGGCACATGCATCCTGCATGCATGGCCAGTCATGCAGCAACGCAAAAGAAGAGAGCGGTTCTTGGGAAAAAGCGAGTTGTTAGTGCAGCGTGCCTTATAAACATGAACAGCTTGCTCTCCCGCTTCCGTCTCCCCACCCAATTCCCCCCACTCCCCAATCTTCCTCACTCGTCCAGAAAACCCCGCTCACCTTCTTCCTCACTCGTACAGAAAATGCCTGCTCCTCTTCTTCCACTCCTAAAGAGATCCCCAGCCCTCCTTCTTCCCCACTCGTGCGGCCACTAGGCTCGTCTCTGGCTACTCTGCTCAAACCCGTGAGCTCGGCGCAACGCCCACAAGGAAAACGGAGTCGGCTGGCCCCAGCGCCAAGAAGATGAGGCTCCCGCTAGCGGCACGCTGGTTGTAGATCCCGCACCCGGTAGCGCGGGGAGAAGCGGTGAGCCCCCCCCCACCCGGATCTGAGGAACCGGTAGAATCTCCGGTGGACTGCATCAGCAATCTCCCAGACGTCATCCTTGAGGAGATCATCTCGCTTCTCCCCACCAAGGATTGCTGCCGCACACAAGTCCTCTCAACTCGGTGGCGCCCTCAATCTCAACTGTCGTCAGATATCTGTCCTTCCTAAATTTTATCTCATCAGAGCCATCGTCTCTTCTCACCAGCAGGGCCCCGTTCAATGCCTCTTCATCCCGACAAGCTACATGTTGTCCATACCTGAGAAGGTGGACGCTTGGCTGACATCCCCTGAATTCGGAAAACTCCAGCAGTTTGAGTTCTACCATTACCACGAAAGTTTCATACCATGAACATACCAAGAATTCGTGCCCACACCACCATTGTCCATCTCGCGGTCTTCCTCCTCTCTCCACACCGCCACCTTCGCCCAGTGCCATCTACCAGACGATCTGGTACAAATGCTTCGACTCCCACTGCTAAAAGAACTTTTGCTTGTGGTGGTTTATCTGTCGGAGGCCTTAGTGCACAACATCATCCACTCCAGTTGCCCTGCCCTGGAGCGCTTGCTGATTGTTTTGGGAATAGAAATCGGTATTAGTTGTCTCCAAATAAAGTCGCCTCACCTTAAAAGCATTAGAATTTGTTTTAAAGGACAACAGCTCATCATCGAAGATGCCCCTTCACTTGAAAGATTGCTCCTTCATAGTTGTTATACACCTTCAGAAATAACCGTCGTCTCTGCGCCCAAACTGGAGACCTTGGGTGTAATTCATGACCCGTTTAATAATCACAAGGAGTTGGTGTTTGGCTCCTCACTTTTTCAGGTACTGTATATTTTCATCTACACATTTGTCATCATATGCTGCATTTTTCATTTGTGCGCATAAGTTTTATATCATCTTGGAGTACACTTTGAGTACTAATATTATGTTATATGCTCAATGAAGAGTTCATCCATTGATAGCCTATCAATGCTGCTGGATTCTGTCAAGATCATATATATCAGAATGTATAGTTTTGACCTGGGCATAATTATTGGCTTGCTGCGATGCTTTCGATCTCTGGAGAATTTATACATAGAGGTGATGATTTCATGCACATTGAAAGCCCATACATATTGTACTAGAATGAACTGTTCAGTTGACGTTCTTTCGACATACTCTATTTTCAGACCTTAACTGTTTTCAATCTTCATGTCTACTTAGGGAGAACCACATGGAGAAAAACATATAACCAATCGTTGGCGTAATAAGCACCAGGATTTTCTCAATTCTCATGACATTCGTTTGAGGACAATAACGATGGGACGATATGCATCCAACCAGGCAAACAGACGCTTTGTCACATTCTTCCTGTTGAACGCGAGGTTACTATTGTCCATGAGGCTTAATTTTTACAGCAAGAGATTTCTCATGGACGAACATGTTGAACAGCAAAAAAAGAAGTTTCAGGAGGACAAATGGGCTTCTAAACGTGCTCGCCTTATATTTACAATAAGTTGTAGACATCCTGAAATAACTTTTTTTGCACAGGATGTTGATTTTATGGATCAGACCGATCCATTTGTTTGTGACTGCAAAAAAGAGTGGTTGGGTTAGATGTTACTGTCATGTTCAATCTGGGTTTTGTCTAAAAATTTGATGAACAATTAATACTTGGGCTTTTTGTACCATTTGTATGCTTGACTTGCATGTTGTTGCCCTCGTACTCCCCTCGACCTGCCACTACACTGCCGCATCTTTCATGGTTGTTGTTCGTTCCCGTCCGAGGCCTTGCCGTCGTTCTCCGCCTTGGTTAGCTCGCTGTGCTCGCCGCCGTCTGGTGTTGTCAACATGGTCAACAACCAAGAGGAATTAGGAGATGACTGTACGTGGAGAGGCTGACAGTAGGGACCCACCAGGGTCATTGCATTTCGCAAGCAGGTGCCTCGTTATTACAAGCCAAAACAATACTTCCACCTAATTGTTTGACAACTAGGTTCCACGCCATTGTCAATGTAGTCAATAAACGAGAAAGTTACACAACGAGCGGATAACACCAGGGACCCAGCAGCTCGCCCAGTTGTTTTTCAGTTTCAGAGACGGAGCTCAACTGCGCGCTGTGTGGGGGCTGTGGCCCGTCTAGCCCACGCTTATGCTTTTATTAAGCACATGACGAGCCCAGTTGATATTTTTTTCTTTCTGAAATTGGCTAGCCCAGTTCTTTTTTTTGGAGAATACCAAAACTGAGGCCTACTTGCTTTTCTCAGCCCTGCTGGGCTGCAAATATTTCAAGACGAGGAGGGATAAGAAATGGACTTCCCCAGAAAACGGGCTATAAGTTGTAAGAAATGGCCTGTAAATTTTCAAACCAAAGCCAACCGGCAATTGCATTAAAATATCATTTTTTTCAGGATTTCTCTACTCTCTACTCTTATAAAAACCAAAGCCAACTGGCAATTACATTAAAATATCATCTTTTCACCCACAAGATAAACTACTCATACAAATGCATCTTCATGTTTCGTGCAACGAACGGGCATCTTGCTAGTTAAGATTCTAAATTTCATTCATTTTTTTGCGTAGAATTTTTTTTGAATTTTATTTTGATATGATTTTTTGAAAACTTTTTTAACCTGACTCGAAATTTCGTGATTAAAAGAGTTCGGACCCCACCGAAATATGCAAAATTTCGTTGAATTTTTTAGCAGTGCCCAGAATATATGGTCTGTAATGCTAATAAAAAGAATATGAGCTTCAAATATCCTTAAGAATTAGCAAATGGGCTGTAAATTATTGAAAATAATGGCTAATGGGTTGTATGCTGTTTTCCATAGATTTGGAGGCTGACTTCTGGGCCTACTAGGTTGAAGATGACGCTGTCCTAAATTTTTTTTGACGCGTACGCAAGGCTTTGTCAACTTAGTCAACACACAGCAGTGACTGTTGGATGTCCATCCAACGGCCGCCGTGCTTCTTCAATCTCTGATCTTCCAGCTCCAGCCGCCCAAACCAGCGCTGGCGGGACTACCTGCTCCCTCCTCCCGTGGCTGGTTGTGCTGCTGCCAGCCCATCCCTCTAACCACCCACACATCCTGTTATTTTCCTGCGACGTCAGCCTCACCCCGCAGCCAACTAGTCAGCGCTCGTTCTCCCCTCAGGGTGGGCATCCACTTCGGTGGCTTCGACGGCTCCGGGTGGTTCTCTTCCTGGGCCCCACGCTCATCCATCGTGTTTGTGCTCTCGGCGCCGCGAGGTCAACATGGTCAACGAACAACATCCATCGGAAGAGGCTGACAGTAGGGGCCCATACAGGAAAATGCCTCCTTATTACGCGCAAAATAATGATTCCTCCACCTGATAGCTGGGACCCACCGGAAGGGTCTCTGTATTTCGCGAAAAAAATGTCCCCCCCCCCCCCGCTGTCAGCTCGAACCCACCGGAAATGCCTCCTTATTACGCACAAAAAAATGAATACTCCCCGGCTAGCTAGGACTCACCTTGGTGGGAGGCTAACTTGTGGGCCGACTAAGTTTATGGGGACGGAGAGCTTTGTCAACTTAGTCAATATGAATGAATCTAGCTCCAGTGACCGTACGATGTCCATCCAACGGCCGTAGTGCTTCTTGAACCTTTGGTCTTCGTGCTCCAGCCTCCCAAAGCAGCGCCGGTCGTGCCGCGTGCTCCTGCCTCCCGTGGCCGGCTGTGACGCCGCCGAGGCCTCACCGCCCCCTACTACTCCCATCGCTGGCCAGGCCATCCCTCTACTCACCCACACCCCCTGTTATTTTGCGGCGACGGCAGCCTCACCCTCGTACTCCTCTTCACGTGGGCATCCACTGCTGCGTCTTCCCCGGCTCTGCATCGTCCCCTTCCTAGGCCTCGCCGTCGTCCACCGCTGTGGTGCTCTCGGCGCGGCATGGTCAATATGGTCAACGACCGACTTCCATCGGAAGAGTACTGTGCGTGGAGAGGCTGACAGCTGGGTCCACGACGGCTGCAAGGAAGTGCCTCCTTATTACGCACAAAATAATTATTCCTCCACCTGACAGCAGGGACCCACCGGACGGGCCATCGTATTTCGCGAAAAAAACGTTTCCCCCTGACTGCTGGGACCCACCAGCTACATCTTCGCACGCAAGGAAGTGCGTCCGGGCAAAAAAAACGATTCGCCCCCCTGATTGCTGGGACCCACCAGCTACATCTTCGCACGCAAGGAAGTGCGTCTGGGCAAAGAAAAAAATGATTCGCCCCCCTGACTGCTGGGACCCACCAGCTACATCTTCGCAGGCAAGGAAGTGCCTGACAGTCGGGACCCACCTGGTCGAAGCGTACATAGCATTGTCATTCTGGTCGCGAACGTGTATGTACATACTGGTCGTAGTAGAGGCGCGCATGTACACGTACGTACAGCGGCGAGGGTGCAAGAAAGAAAATACGGCCACGTACGTACATACGGGTAGGGTCTCGAACGCATACTCACGCATACGTACATGGCTGGGTCGGAACGGAGAAACAGCGTCGTCGTCGTGTTCATGGGGAGCCAACTGGCTGGGTCGGAATGGAATGCGTGGTCGTGTTCATCCGGAGGGCTTGGACGGAACAGGCGATGGAAACGAGGCCTGGCGAACCGCACAACGGAGGAAACGGCCTTGTGTTCGACCGGCCACGTTCGAAACGGGGTCCTGTTGATCGGGAGGGGCCTAGCGTACCGCAAAATGGAGGAAATGGACCTCCTACGGTCGAAACGGGGTCCTGTTGATCAGGAGGGGCCTGGCGTACCGCAAAATGGAGGAAACGGACCTCCTACAGTCGAAATGGGGGTCCTGTTGATCGGGAGGGGTGTGGCGTACCGCAAAACGGACGAAACGGACCTCCTACGGTCGAAACGGGGGTCATGTTGATCGGGAGGGGTGTGGCTTACTGCAAAATGGATGACACAGACTTGTGTTGGAGCGCTACGGTCGAAACGGGGGTCTTGTTCATCGGGAGGGGTGTGGCATACCGCAAAACGGACGAAACGGACTTGTGTTGGAGCGCTACGATCGAAACGGGGGGGAGGGGTGTGGCGTACTGCAAAACGGGACTCCACGGGATACTGTTCATCTCCACCGTCGACCTCCTCCAGCCTCCACGGGCTACCGTCGACCTCCTCCAGCGTCCACGGGCTCCTATTCATCCAGCCTCCACCGCGCGCTACTCCATCGGCTACTGTTCAGCCACCCCTCCATGGGCACCCCTCCACCGTCTACTGTTCATCCAGCCCTCCACACCACGGGGTCCTGTTCAACCACCCCTCCAAGGCCACCCCTCCACTGTCTACTGTTCATCCAGCCCTCCACACCACGGGTTCCTGTTCATCCAGAGGCAACGCAACCGCTCACTGTTCATCCAACCCCCCCCCCCCCCCCCGCCTGCAACGCTCACTGTTCATCCAATCGATCAGCTTCAGTTAGCAGCAGTAGCGAAGGAATCGCTCCATCGGGTTCAGTTAACAGCCATCGATCGATCGCTCGAGTTCAGTAACACGTAGCCTGCAGTGCAATTGCTCGGGTTCAGTTAGAGCCCAACGCCTCACTCGGGTTCAGTTAGAGCCAACGCCTCGCACACACGCGCGTACCTGTACAAGAGAAACGCGCATCGCTCTCCCACTGTAACCGGCAGCTCCCTGAAATTTTCCTCCCCCTCGCTTCTACCACGGTTTTTTCCATCATGGACGGCCCAAAGAATGTCATGCAGCTGCGTCTCCGGCCCGCCCAGGATGAAAAGCCCATTTTCTGTCATGATTTTTTGTCATAGAAGTAGGAGCCCACCACATCTATGATGATACCGGGTTTTGTCACAATTATCGTCATAGAAGTGTCATATGTATGACGGAAAATAATTTCGTTCGGCCCAAAATGTCACGGATGTGTCTTTTTTTGTAGTGTACATTGTCACAATACACAATTGTAGCTTGTTGGACGGGTTGATGAAGTTCACCAAGGAGCTGACGAAGCCATACTGTCTCAGCAACAGTGTGAGCAATCGAGCGATACTCGGCTTCCGCAGAGGACCTGGAAATGGTAAGTTGTCTCTTTGATGACCAAGAAATCAAGTTATCACCCAAATAAACACAAAATCTGGAAGTAGACCGTCGAGTGTCAGGACAACCAGCCCAGTCCGCATCAGAGTACGTTGTAAGAGTATGAGGAGAAGAGGTGTTGATGAGGAAACCATGGTCGATAGTGCCTTTGAGGTAGCGAAGGATACGCCGGACGTGGTGAAGGTGAGGAAGACGAGGGTCATGCATGTAGAGGCAAGCTTGCTAAATGGAGTAAGCAAGCTCAGGACGCGTGAGTCATGTACTGCAAGGCTCCAGCGATACTGCAATAGAGAGTAGCATCGGGAACAGAGTCGTTGTTGGAGGAAAGCTTGGAACCAGCCTCCGCGGGAGTGCGCATCGGATGGCACTCGAGCATGCCAACTTTGGAGAGGATGTCGAGGGCATATTGCCGTTGAGAAAGAAACAGCCCCGAGGGCGTCCGAGAGACAGCGATGCCGAGGAAGTGATGAAGATCGCCGAGGTCAGTCATGCAAAACTCAGCACGCGGAGAGGAAATAGCATGGTCAAGGAAGGGCTCAGAAGAGGCTGTGAGAACTACATCATCGACATAGAGGAGAAGGTAGGCAATGTGGTCGTGTGATTTGAAAATAAAGAGAGAAGAATCAGACCGAGAAGGAAGAAAACCAATGGTATGAAGAAAGGCAGCAAATCGTTGAAACCAAGCTCGGGGAGCCTGTTTTAACCCGTACAATGACTTCTGCAGATGACATACATGGCCAGGGTAGTTTGGGTCAGTGAACCCAAGAGGCTGCCGACAATACACCGTTTCGCTTAGGGATCCATGGAGAAAGGCATTTTTTACATCTAGTTGGTGAATTGGCCAAGCAGATGACACGACGATGCTTAGAACAGTGCGGATGGTACTAGGTTTAACAACCGGGGAAAAAGTTTCGTCAAAATCGACGCCAGGTTGTTGGGAGTCATCACGGCAGACCTGATGTCTACTACACAACCTTCTTCTTGTAGACGTTGTTGGGCCTGCAAATGCACAGGTTTGTAGGACAGTAGAAAATTTCCCTCAAGTGGATGACCTAAGGTTTATCAATCTGTGGGAGGCGTAGGATGAAGATGGTCTCTCTCAAGCAACCATGCAACCAAAGAACAAAGAGTCTCTTGTGTCCCCAACACACCCAATACAATGCTAAATTGTATAGGTGCACTAGTTCGGCAAAGAGATGGTGATACAAGTGCAATATGGATGGTAGATATAGGTTTTTGTAATATGAAAATATAAAAACAGCAAGGTAACTAATGATAAAAGTGAGCGTAAACGGTATTGAAATGGTAGGAAACAAGGCATAGGGTTCATACTTTCACTAGTGCACTCAACAATAATAACATAGATAGATCATATAACAATCCCTCAACATGCAACAAAGAGTCACCCCAAAGCCACTAATAGCAGAGAACAAACGAAGAGATTATGGTAGGGTAAGAAACCACCTCAAAGTTATCCTTTCTGTTCTATCTATTCAAGAGTCTGTAGTAAAATAACATAAAGCTATTCTTTCCGTTCAATCTATCACAGAGTTCATACTAGAATAACACCTTAAGATACAAATCAACCAAAACCCTAATGTCACCTAGATACTCCATTGTCACCTCAAGTACCCATGGGTATGATTATACGAAACGCATCACACAATCTCAGATTCATCTATCCAACCAACACAAAGTACTTCAAAGAATGCCCCAAAGTTTCTACCGGAGAGTCAAGACAAAAACGTGTGCCAACCCTTATGCATAGGTTCATGGGCGGAACCCGCAGGTTGATCACCAAACATACATCAAGTGGATCACGTGATATCCCATTGTCACCACGGATAAGCACGACAAGAATATGTCAAGTGTTCTCAAATCCTTAAAGACTCAATCCTATAAGAAAACTTCAAAGGGAAAACTCAATTCATCACACGAGAGTAGAGGGGGAGAAACATCATAAGATCCAACTATAATAGCAAAGCTCGCGATACATCAAGATCGTGTCATAGAGAGAACACAAGAGAGAGAGAGAGAGAGAGAGAGAGAGAGAGAGAGATCAAACACATAGCTACTGGTACATACCCTCAGCCCCGAGGGTGAACTACTCCCTCCTCGTCATGGAGAGTGCCGGGATGATGAAGATGGCCACTGGTGAGGGATCCCCCCTCTGACAGGGTGCCGGAACAGGCTCCCGAGAGGTTTTTGGTGGCTACAGAGGCTTGCGGCGGTGGAACTCCCGATCTATCTTGATATTTGATGGTTTTAGGGTATAAGGGAATATATAGGCGAAAGAAGTCGGTCGGCGGAGGCTCGAGGGGCCCACGAGACAGGGGGCGTGCCCAGGGGGGTGGGCGCGCCCTCCTATCTCCTGGCCTCCTTGAAGCTTCCCTGGCTTATACTCCAAGTCTCCCGGATCATGTACGTTCCCAAAACCACGCTCCCAAAGGTTTCATTCCATTTGGACTCCGTTTGATATTCCTTTTCTTCGAAATACTGAAACAGGCAATAAAACAGCAATATGGGCTGGGCCGCCGGTTAGTAGGTTAGTCCCAAAACTAATATAAAAGTGTATAATAATGCCCGTAATCATTCAAAACAGATAATAAAATAACATGAATGCTTCACAAATTATAGATACATTGGAGACGTATTAGCATCCCCAAGCTTAATTCCTGCTCGTCCTCGAGTAGGTAAATGATAAAAGAAAGAATTTATGAAGTGTGAATGCTAGCAAGTGCACAAGTTTGATCAATGATAATTTCAATCACCTTTTCTAGCATGATTATATGTCATAACATTAGTTCATCTCATAAAACTTCTCACGGTCAAGTAACAAGCTATTCACATGTTAAAGCATAGACCATAAACTTTCTTGAAAACTAGCAAACTTCATTCTTAGTCATCAAACAATTGCAATTCATCTTATTTTTAGGAAGGGTCTATGTCAGAGCTTGGATTTAGCAAACTCCACATACTCAACTATCATATAGTCTTCTACAGTTGCTAACACTCACGCAATACTAATGGTTGTGGAGTTTTAATCGGACACTGAGAAAGATAGGGGCTTATAGTGTTGCCTCCCAACGTATTCACCTTTGGGTGATGTCAACAATAATAGTTCATGCTAACTTACATCCAATTGGATATATATATCAGGATCTTTCCAACACGAGGTGCTTGCCAAAGGATAAAATGAAAAAGGGAAAGGTGAAGATCACCTTGACTCTTGCATAAAGTAAAAGGCATAAAGTAAAAGATAGGCCCTTCGCAGAGGGAAGCAGAGGTTGTCATGCGCTTTTATGGTTGGATGCACAAAATCTTAATGTGAAAGAACGTCACTTTATATTGCCACTTGTATATGGACCTTTATTATGCAGTCCATCGCTTTTATTGCTTTCATAACAAGATCATATAAAGCTTATTTTCTTCACACTAATAGATCATACATATTTAGAGAGAAATTTTTATTGCTTGCATCGATGACAACTTACTTGAAGGATCTTACTCAATCCATAGGTAGGTATGGTGGACTCTCATGGAAAAACTGGGTTTAAGGATATTTGGAAGCACAAGTAATATCTCTACTTGGTGCAAGGAATTTGGCTAGCATGAGGAGGAAAGGCAAGCTCAACATGTTTGAATGATCCATGACAATATACTTTAACTGAGATGTGAGAAAACATAACCCATTACATTGTCTTCCTTGTCCAACATCAACTCTTTAGAATGTCATACTTAATGAGTGCTCACAATTATAAAAGATGTCTAAGATTAGTATATTTATATGTGAAATCCCTCTTCCTTCAATATTCTTTCATGAATTGTTCAAATGACCAATACAATGCTTGCTAACCTTAAACATACAACCTCTACTTTTTAGATGTGAAGTCATTACTCCCCATGGTATGAGCAAATGAGACATATATAATTTCAGATTTATGACAATCAACTCATTCAACAATTTATTCATAGGATATAAGTGAAGCACATGAGTAAATGACAAACTACTCCAAAATGATATAAGTGAAGATCAATGAGTAGCTAAATAATTGTGTAACTATGTGAAGACTCCCTCTCATTAAAGAATTTCAGATCTTGGTATTTCATTCAAACAGCAAGCAAATCAAAATAAAATGGCATTGCAAGGATAGCACGACTCATGTGAAGAAGCAAAAACTTAGGCTCAACCGATACTAACTGATAGTTGTTGAAGAAGAAAGGTGGGATGCCTAACGGGGCATCCCCAAGCTTAGATGCTAGAGACTTCTTGAAATATTATCTTGGGGTGCCTTGGGCATCACCAAGCTTGAGCTTTTGTGTCTCCTTAATTCCTCTCATATCATGGTTTCTCTTTTTATCAAAAGCTTCATCCACACCAAACTCAACAAGAACTCGTGAGATAGGTTAGTATAAACCAATGCAAAACCTTATCATTTTCTACTGTAACAAATCACTTAAATTATTATTCAACATTGCATACTAAATTCCTCTGCATATTTAATACTCCTATCCTCAAATAGAATCATTAAAAAAGCAAACATATGCAAACAATGCAAACATAACAGCAATCTGCCAAAACAGTACAGTCTGTAAAGAATGCAAGAGTATCAATACTTCCCTAACTCCAAAAATTATGAGAAAAATACTACACTATATAAGATTTATCATATCTCAATATGCTAAGAGTTTCAACATTATACCGTTCTCTGACTTTTCTAGGGAATTTTTGCAATAGCGGTAAACTTTCTGTTTTCAAACAGCAACATGTATACTAGCAAAATAAGCATGGCAAAGGCTATCCTTGACATTTTTATTGAAAATAAAGATGCAAAACATTATTATAAATGACATCAAGCAAATACTAATAAAATAAAATGACGCTCCAAGCAAAACACATATCATGTGGTGAATAAAAATATAGCTCCAAGTAAAGTTACCGATGAACGAAGACGAAAGAGGGGATGCCTTCCGGGGCATCCCCAAGCTTAGGCTCTTGGTTGTCCTTGAATATTACCTTGGGGTGCCTTGGGCATCCCCAAGCTTAGGATCTTGCCACTCCTTATTCCATAGTCCATTGAATCTTTACCCAAAACTTGAAAACTTCACAACACAAAACTCAACAGAAAACTCGTAAGCTCCGTTAGTATAAGAAAATAAAACCACCACTTAGGTACTGTAGTGAAGTTATTCTAAATTAATATTGGTGTAATATATACTGTATTACAACTTCTCTATGGTTCATACCCTCCGATACTACTCATAGATTCATCAAAACAAGCAAACAACACATAGAAAACAGAATCTGTCAAAAACAGAACAGTCTGTAGTAATCTGTATCGAACGTATACTTCTGGAACTCCAAAACTCCTACAAAATTAGGAAGTCCTACGAAATTTGTGTACCAATCAAGAGCAAAAAGAATCAGATCATAAGAACGTTTCTGTGAATTATCAAAACTAATTTACTGGGTGCAAAAGTTTCTGATTTTCAGCAGGATCAACAAAACTATCACTGTAAGCTATCCTAAAGGTCTTACTTGGCACTTTATTGAAACAAAATCTATAAAACATGATTAATACATTAGCATAATCATTTGAACACACAAAAACAGTAAGGGTAAATATTGGGTTGTGTCCCAACACGCTCTTTTCTTTAATGCCTTTTAGCTAGGCATGATGATGACAATGATGCTCACATAAAAGATAAGAATTGAAACATAACGGGAGAATCATGAAGCATATGACTAGCACATTTAAGCCTAACCCACTTCCTATGCATAGGGATTTTGTGAGCAAACAACTTATGAGAACAATAATCAACTAGCATAGGAAGGCAAAACAAGCATAGCTTCAAGATTTTAAGCACATAGAGAGGAAACTTGATATTATTGCAATTCCTACAAGCATATGTTCCTCCCTCATAATAATTTTCAGTAGCATAATGAATGAATTCAACAATATAACCACCACCTAAAACATTCTTTTCATGATCTACAAGCATAGAAAATTTACTACTCTCCACATAAGCAAATACCTTCTCATGCATAGTAGTGGGAGCAAACTCAACAAAATAATTATCATGTGAGGCATAATCCAATTGAAAACTAAAATCATGATGACAAGTTTCATGGTTATCATTATTATTAATAGCATACAAGTCATCACCATAATCCTCATAGATAGCAACTTTGTTCTCATAATCAATTGGAACCTCTTCCGAAATAGTGGAATCATCACTAAATAAAGTTGACACTCTTCCAAATCCACTTTCATGTTCATCACAATAAGATTCAACATCCTCCAAAATAGTGGGATCACTACTTACTAAAGTTGACACTCTTCCAAACCCACTTTCATAAATATAATAATCATAAATAGGAGGCATGCTTTCATCATAATAAATATTCTCATCAAAACTTGGGGGACAATAAATATCATCTTCATCAAACATAGCTTCCCCAAGCTTGTGGTTTTGCATATCATTACCATCATGGATATTCAAGCAACTTATACTAACAACATTGCAATCATGCTCATCATACAAAGATCTAGTACCAAACATTTTATAGACTTCTTCTTCTAGCACTTGAGCACAATTTTCCTTTTCATCATACTTACGAAAGATATTAAAAAGATGAAGCGTATAAGGCAAACTCAATTCCATTTTTTGTAGTTTTCTTTTATATACTAAACTAGTGATAAAACAAGAAACAAAAAGATTCTATTGCAACATCTAAAGATATACCTTCACGCACTCACCTCCCCGGCAACGGTGCCAGAAAAGAGCTTGATGTCTACTACACAACCTTCTTCTTGTAGACGTTATTGGGCCTGCAAGTGCACAGGTTTGTAGGACAGTAGCAAATTTCCCTCAAGTGGATGACCTAAGGTTTATCGATTCGTGGGAGGCGTAGGATGAAGATGGCCTCTCTCAAGCAACCATGCAACCAAATAACAAAGAGTCTCTTATGTCCCCAACACACCCAATACAATGGTAAATTGTATAGGTGCACTAGTTCCGCGAAGAGATGGTGATACAAGTGCAATATGGATAGTAGATATAGGTTTTTGTAATCTGAAAATATAAAAACAGCAAGGTAACTAATGATAAAAGTGAGCATAAACGGTATTGCAATGGTAGGAAACAAGGGATAGGGTTCATACTTTCACTAGTGCAAGTTCTCTCAACAATAATAACATAGATAGATCATATAACAATCCCTCAACATGGAACAAAGAGTCACTCCAAAGACACTAATAGCGGAGAACAAACGAAGAGATTATGGTAGGGTACGAAACCACCTCCAAGTTATCCTTTCTGTTCTATCTATTCAAGAGTCCGTAGTAAAATAACATAAAGCTATTCTTTCCGTTCAATCTATCATAGAGTTCGTACTAGAATAACACCTTAAGATACAAATCAACTAAAACCCTAATGTCACCTAGATACTCCATTGTCACCTCAAGTATCCATGGGTATGATTATACGATATGCATCACACAATCTCAGATTCATCTATCCAACCAACACAAAGTACTTCAAAGAATGCCCCAAAGCTTCTACCGGAGAGTCAAGACGAAAACGTGTGCCAACCCTTATGCATAGGTTCATGGGCGGAACCCGCAAGTTGATCACCAAAACATACACCAAGTGGATCACGTGATATCCCATTATCACCACAGATAAGCACGACAAGAATATGTCAAGTGTTCTCAAATCCTTAAAGACTCAATCCGATAAGACAACTTCAAAGGGAAAACTCAATTCATCACAAGAGAGTAGAGGGGGAGAAACATCATAAGATCCAACTATAATAGCAAAGCTTGCGATACATCAAGATCGTTCCATAGAGAGAACACGAGAGAGAGAGAGAGAGAGAGAGAGAGAGATCAAGCACATAGCTACTGGTACATACCCTCAGCCCCGAGAGTGAACTACTCCCTCTTCGTCATAGAGAGCGCCGGGATGATGAAGATGGCCACCGGTGAGGGATCCCCCCTCCGGCAGGGTGCCGGAACGAGCTCCCGAGAGGTTTTATTGGCTACAGAGGCTTGCGGCGGCAGAACTCCCGATCTATCTTGATATTCAATGGTTTTAGGGTATAAGGGAATATATAGGCAAAAGAAGTCGGTCGGGGGAGGCTCGAGGGGCCCACGAGATAGCGGGCGAGCCCCCCTATCTCCTGGCCTCCTCGAAGCTTCCCTGTCTTGTACTCCAAGTCTCCCAGATCATGTTCGTTCCAAAAATCACGCTCCCGAAGGTTTCATTCCGTTTGGACTCCGTTTGGTATTCCTTTTCTTCGAAATACTGAAACAGGCAATAAAACTACAATATTGGCTGGGCCTCCGGTTAGTAGGTTAGTCCCAAAAGTAATATAAAAGTGTATAATAAAGCCCGTAATCATTCAAAATAGATAATAAAATAGCATGAATTCTTCATAAATTATAGATACGTTGGAGACATATGAAGACCCAGTGAGCTTTGTAACGCGAGAGCGATCCATCTGAGTTGAACTTGTGGCGAAAAACCCATTTACTCAAGACCACGTTGGCACCGGTGGGGTGAGGAATGAGAGACCATGTGTGATTAAGGAGCAGGGCATCGTATTCTTCCTTCATGGCTTGGAACCAGTGAGGATCAAGCAGAGCGGCCTTGTAAGAGTTGTGGATAGGTGAGATGGGTGATGCGGTAGCAGAGGCTGTGAGGTTAAAACATCGAGTGGGGAGCCTAAAACCAGCTTTTCCGCGAGTGCGCATGGTGTGGGCATTGTCAGGGGCAGGAACTGGGATTGCGCGAGGTGGGAGAGCACGACCAGTGTCGAGAGGAGAAGGAGTGGGAGAAGAAACGGGGGAAGAAGAAGATGCAACGGGAGACGTAGATGGGGGGTAGCGGATTGATTTAGTGGAGAGGAGAGCATGCGGTCAGCGTCTGCATGTGCGCTAGGAGTGGATGGGGATGGTGGGTCCAGTGCATGAGGGGTGGTAGTGGCGGTAGGTGAGAGAGGCGGGTTGGAGGGAGGCTCTGTGGGGGAGCTGCGATCGACGTGAAGAGTGCCATGCACCGCATGCACGTCGATCAGAGGGAGACTAGGTGCGGGTGTAGAGTTTGTGAAGAGAGGGCGGGAGAGATCGGGGGGGGGGTTATGCTGAGCGAAAGGAAACGTGGTTTCGGCAAAAGTAACGTGACGAGAGAGAATGACTCGGCTAGTAGGAAGATGAATACAACGGTAGCCACGGTGATCTTCTGAATATCCTAGAAACACACAAGGCAATGACCGTGGCTCGAGTTTGTGGGCTACTGTAGCAGAGAGATTTGGAAAGCATAGACATCCAAATATGCGAAGATAATTGTAGGAAGGAGGTGCAAGGAAAAGAGAGTCATAGGGAGTGATTTTGGGGCAGGTTTTGGTGGGTCGGATGTTGAGCAAAAAGGTGGCATGGCGGTGAGATTCTACCCAGTATTTTGGTGGCATGGAAGCTTGTATTAAGAGGGTGCGAAGAATATCATTAATGCTGCGAAGGGATCGTTCTGCTTTCCCATTTTGTGGAGAGGTGTAGGGACAGGAAAAATGGAGGAGGATGCCATGGTGAAGGAAAAAATCACGATTTCGAGCATTATTGAATTCACGTCCATTATCGCATTGGAGAAAACGAATCGGGAGAGAAAAATGAGTGTACACAAAGCATTGGAAATTAACAAACATGGCGTGCACATCAGATTTGGAACAAAGAGGAAAGGTCCATATAAAGTGAGAGTATTCGTCCACAATTTAAAACAGGATACACTAGGAACAGGAGATTGCGAGATCACAATGCAACAACTCGAAAGGAATTGAACTTGTAGTAGTGGACGTGCTAAATGGCAGCCTAACATGCTTGCCCATCTGGTAGGATGGGCACTGAGGGAGTCCTGGATTAGGGGGTACTCGGACAGCCGGACTATATACTTTGGCCGGACTGTTGGACTATGAAGATACAAGATTGAAGACTTTGTCCCGTGTCCGTGTGGGACTCTCCTTTGCGTGGAAGGCAAGCTTGGAAATTCGGATATGTAGATCTCCTTCTCTGTAACCAACTCTGTGTAACCCTAGCTTCCTTCGGTGTCTATATAAACCGGAGGGTTTAGTCCATAGGACAACAACAATCATAATCATAGGCTAGCTTCTAGGGTTTAGCCTCTACAATCTCATGGTAGATCAACTCTTGTAATACTCATATCATCAAGATCAATCAAGCAGGAAGTAGGGTATTACCTCCATCGAGAGGGCCCGAACCTGGGTAAACATTGTGTCCCCCGCCTGCTGTTACCATTAGCCTTAGACGCACAGTTTGGGACCCCCTACCCGACATCCGCCGGTTATGACACCGACATTGGTGCTTTCATTGAGAGTTCCACTGTGCCATCACGATAAAGCTTGATGGCTCCTTCAATCATCTGCAACAATACGATTCAGGCTGAGGTTTTCCTCCCCGGACAGATCTTCATATTCGGCGGCTTCGTACTGCGGGCCAACTCGCTTGGCCATTTGGAGCAGATCGATAGCTACGCCCCTGGCCATCAGGTCAGGTTTGGAAGCTTAAACTATACTGCCGACATCCGCTGAGACTTGATCTTCGACGGATTCGAGCCCATGTCAGGTGCGCTGAACAGTCACAACGAGCATGACTTAGATCTGCCGTCGGACGGTGTTCGGGAGATCACACCTGCGGCGGCCCCGGCCCTTAATCTAGAGCAGATCATGCCATCCGAGGACGGGTGGATGGACCCTGCCCCAAAGGCCGCACACTCATCGGCGCTAGAGCCGAACACAGACTTCACCTCCAAAGAGATCTGTGTCATCGGACCCTCGGACTCATCTCCGGCCATAGGTTCCGAACCGCGTGCGTCCGTGCCTATCGAATCTGATGGGGCACCGATCATGGAGTTTACCTCCACGGATATCTTTCAGCACTCGCCCTTGGGCGACGTGCTAAATTCATTAAGGTCTCTCTCTCTGACAGGGGACTCTTGGTCGAACTATGTCCAGCTTGAGTGGGAAGCGGACGACAAAGAAATTCGTTCCCCACCCACCACCCACTTAATAGCCACTGTCGATGACTTAATCGACATGCTTGACTTCGACTGCGAAGACATCAATGGTATGGACGACGATGCAGGAGAAGAATAGGAACCACCGCCCGCAGGGCGCCGGACAGCCACCTCATCATATGATATATACAAGGTGGACACCCCCAAGGAAAGCAATGGCGATGAGGTAACGGAGGATAAACCGCTTGAGAAGCAATCTAAGCACCGGCGTCACGGGCGCCGCTCTAAGACCCGCCATAGCAAAAAATAGCGATACCGGCACAAGAGATGATAGCAATCCGGATGGTGCCGAAGACGAAAGCAATCCCGCCCAGCTAGGCTTCGAGCAGGCCGAGCGAGAGGATGGACAAGCTAGCCCTAAGGAACAGGCAACAAATGGAGAATCAAAGGATGACAATTACATGCCCCCTCTCCGAAGACGAAGTGAGCCTTGGCGACGAAGAATTCATTGTGCCTGAGGATCCCGTCGAGCAGGAGTGCTTCAAGCGCCGGCTTATAGCCACTGCAAAAAGCCTAAAGAAAAAGTAGTAGCAGCTTCAAGCTGATCAAGATCTGCTAACTGATAGATGGACTGAGGTCCTGGCAGCCAAGGAACATGGACTCGAGCACCCAACCAAGTCTTACCCAAAGCGCAGGATGCTACCTCAACTCGAGGAGGAGGCATTAAAGCCTACACTACCAGCGCACAATGCGGCTGACCGGCCACCTCATGGTCGAGACAAAGCGGCATATCAGCCCGAAGTCCAGCCTGCACTCCGGCGCCAAGCAAGCAGAAACACGAAGGCCCAGGGCTCCACGCATGACCTGCGAGACAGATTGAAAAACAAAGCAGGACAGCCAAGATCGATCTACGGATCACGAGGGTGCGCCCCAACGCGTGACGATGACCCTGACGCTGGATATACTAAAAAAATCCGGCTGGGCCGCATACAACAGACCAGACTCATTTGAACTGTGTTGTGATGTAGCCCAGCATAGAGGCGCCGCACACCCCTTATGCTTCACAGACGAAGTAATGGATCATGAATTCCCAGAAGGGTTTAAGCCCGTAAATATCGAGCCTTACAACGGGACTACAGACCCCGCGGTATGGATAGAAGATTTCTTTCTCCACATTCACATGGCCCGCGGGGATGATCTACATGCCATCAAGTACTTCCCACTAAAACTTAAGGGACTGGCTCGGCATTGGCTGAATAGCTTGCTGGCAAACTCCATCGGAAGTTCGGAGAACCTGGCAGACGCATCCTTGATAACTTCCAGGGCACGTATGTGCGACCACCGGATGTTGATGATTTAAGTCACATAAGCCAACAGCCCGGAGAGTCAGCCAGGAAATTCTGGACTTGGTTCCTAACTAAAAAGAACCAAATTGTCGACTTTCCGGATGCCGAAGCCCTAGCGGCCTTTAAGCATAATATCCGTGACGAGTGGCTTGCCTAACATCTCAGTCAAGAAAAACCAAAGTCCATGGCAGCCCTCACGACACTCATGACCCGCTTTTGCGCTGGCAAGGATAGTTGGCTGGCTCGTAGCAACAACACAACAAGCAATCCTGGCACATCAGAGGCCAGGGATAGCAACGGCAAGCCCCGACGCAACAAACACAAGCATCGCAAAAATGGTTATAATTCTGTAGACACGATAGTCAATGCCGGATTCAGTGGCTCTAAGTCCGGTCAGCGGAAAAAGCCATTCCAAAAGAACAATTTGGGCCCGTCCAGTCTGGAACGCATACTCAATCATCCATGCCAAATTCATGGCACCCCAGGAACACCAGTCAATCATACCAACAGAGAATGCTGGGTCTTCAAACAAGCCGGCAGGTCAGGTGCCGCAAACAAGGAGAAAGGGTCTCAAAGCAATGATGACGACGAGGAACCCTGATCACCAAATAAAGGAGGGCAAAGGAGATTTCCCCCGCAAATCAAAACAGTGAATACGATAAACGTCATCCACATCCCCAAACGGGAACGGACGTGCACTTTTAGGGACGTCGACTTAACAGAGCCAGTCGCCCACAATATAAATTATGGCCGATCACTTTCGATCATACTGATCGTCCGGCCAACACCAATCAGGGTAATTAAGCCGCACTCGTCCTCGACCCAATAATTGACGGGTTCCACCTCACACGAGTCCTTATGGACAGAGGCAGCAGTCTAAACCTACTGTATCAGGACACAGTGCGCAAGATGGGTATTGATGATTCGATGATCAAGCCCACTCAAACAACCTTTAAAGGTATTATACCAGGTGTGGAGGCTTGTTGTAAAGGCTCGCTCGCGAGGTAGTCTTTGGACCACCAGACAATTACCGTACCGAAGAGTTAATCTTCGACATTGTCCCCTTCCGTAGTGATTATCAGGCACTGCACGGACGAACCGCGTTCGCTCGATTCAACACAGTGCCACATTTTTCCTACCGTAAGCTCAAGAAGCCCGGTCCGCGCGACGTCATCGCGGTTAATGGCAGGGCCGAACTCCCCCTCGGTGCCAAAGAGTATATCGCCGCTTTAACAGCAGAAGCAACAAGTGGCACCTTTCAATCGAACCTCGAGTCTTCGGCCAAGCTCCCGAACATCGCCAAAGGAGTCCGAACTACTTCGCGGCAGGATAGCCCGACTCGTCCGGAGCTCAATTAAACACTCCGGCAAAAGCTAGGAAATGCCACATACTGCAGCTCAACCGCTCTGTGGTATACATATATTTCTCGCATTTTCTTTACAGGTTCACTTCTGCACAGGCCAGGACTGGTGACATGAAAGCAGCTCGAACGCGCAAGGGAATCCTTAGATATTCCCCTCCACGACCATCCGACTACACTCCGGATCCGCACACAGCTTCTTCCCGCCTGGTCTCAGCAGGTTCTGTAGTCATGTTTATTTTTATAACATTACCTGTACCCATACGCATCGACGTATTACTCAAATACAACATGTGGATTTATATGACACTTATCTGCTATTGTTTCTTACTTGACACCCTTCGTCAAAAGGGCATCCGTACATCATGATATGCCTTAACATGCCAGGGGCTTCATTGTACCCATAATATGGAAATAAAAGTCCGAACACCTTCGTGGACGTTCGGCACCCTGAACTTATAGCATTATATGCATCAGCTCCGAATCATGTCTGGGGTCAATAGTTGGGTTTGCCCGGCTGCCATGTTTTGGTACCTTACGTTCCACTATATCGGCTAAGGTAGCTCAGGGAGAACTACTGCGATTGTGTCTCGGTTCTTCCGGACGAGCACCTCAGTAGAGAAAGCCAAAAGCTGACTATCATGATACGGTGAGAGCTGGTCAGCTGTATGAGAGGTTGTAAAATCTTTAAGGATTTCTTCCGCATAATGCCATAACTAATGCAGCGTGCAATGGATCAGCTTTTCTTCCGATCGGGCGCTTATAGAGCCCCTCGTGCGGTCTTCCGAACACTAGGGGCTGCGCCTACCTTCCTTTTGTCAAGCTCCTATGGCTAAGTGAGAGTGATAAAGCCCTATAGTCCGATTGCCTGGTTCGTTGTGCTGAACACCTCCTTCAAGGATCCAAAACTGGGATAAAGAGTGCTCAAGTTTACCCCGAACACCCCCGTACTTCCTACGTGGGGGCAGAAGCCGACGACTGGCCAACTCTCAGGATTAATATATATATAACGGCCGCGCAGGAGGAAACACTTTCAAATAACAGGCAATAAATAATAGAAATGACCTTGTTCAAACATTACAAAGGACGACATGACTGTATTCATGGAAATACAATGTCCTTGGTGCATTGCTCCGCCGCAAGGCGGGCTCCTTTCAGGACGCTATCATAATATAGCTCAGGCTTGCGGTGCTCCTTCCCCTCCGGCGGCCCCTCGGTCATCAGCTTTTCAGCATCCATCTTCCCCCAGTGCACCTTGGCACGGGCGAAGGCCATTCGCGTGCCTTCCATATAAACCGCCCGCTTGATGACATCAAGTCGTGGGCAGGCGCTCACAAGCCGCTTCACGAGCCCGAAGTAGCTGCTTGGAATTGGCTCGGCGGGCCATAGCCGGATAATTAAATCCTTCATGGCTAGCTCGGCCGCCTTATGCAGTTCGATCAGCTGTTTCAGTTGATCGGCAAAAGGCACCAGATAATTCGGTGTCAGATACTGCAACCAGATGAGCTTATCCGTAGTGTTCCTTTCTTCGGCTCGGTAGAATTGGGCGGCATCAGATATGCTGCGTGGCAGCTCTGCAAACACACCTGGAGAAATCAGAACTCAAACTTAGAAACATGATTTTCTCCTCAAACACTTGCTTTACATGGAAAAAGCCTTACCCGCCGCGATCTTCCTCGCCTCTTGGATCTCCTGCAGGGCGCCTTGGGTTTCCCCACGGGCATCGCGTGCGGCCTGATGAGCCTTGGTGAGTTCGGATTCTTTCTCCGTTAAACTCTACTCCAAGGCCTCACATTTCTTCACGGCCTTTTGAAGCTCTTGCTCAGCTTCGATAACCATGGCCTCGTGCTTCTCACGAAGGCCTACTCTACGGCTGCCTTTTTCTCGGCCTCGGCCACAGCCTTCTTAAGAGCCTCGACTTTGGTCATCGCCCCTAGAGCAAATCATGAAACATATTTTTATCATACTAAAAATTCGTTCGCACTGAACGCGAGCAAGGTTTGTGCATACCTTGTTTATCCTCCAACTGCCTTTTCAACTGGCCAAGTTCTTCTTTGGCCCGCTCCAGACTTTGATTCAATCCGGAGACCTCCGCAGTATGAGATGCGGCGGTCTCTATAGACGCCTGCTTATAAAAGAAGAGAGATAGATGTCATCAAGTGAGTCTCCTGCGAACATAAATTTGATCCTCTGTCCGGTTCTTTCTTTCACCGAACAGTGTATCAGGGGCTACTATCTATACTATGACACTCTTCGAAACCTTATAAAACATACCTCAAAGCCTCTTATAAGGCTGATGCGCGCTTCATCCAGTACACTCTCAGCAGACTGAATCTTCCCAATCATCGTGCCCATAAGGGCACGGTGTTCATCAACGATGGAGGCGCTTTTCAGCGCCGCCGATAAAGTATCCGGCACCTCCGGTTGGACAGAGGTTGCCGGTGGAACAGGCACGCCCCCTCCAGCCGAGGGAGGCTGCCTGCCGGATTCTGGAGCCATATTGGTCTCCGGAATCGCGTCCAGCTGGGGGCCGAATTCAAGATCGCCCCCGCCGTCGACGTCCATGGAAGCCTTCTCTCCCATGTGTCCGGCCCTTGAAGTTTGACCTCCTGGCGCCACCTTTACGATATTTCCCCCCTCCTTGGCCTGGGTCCTCCTAGGACGAAACCTCGGTGTCATTCACATGTTTGGGGGAAGGGGCCTTCGGGGGTGTCCCGCTCTCCATAGCATCCGAACCCAGCAAATCCTCCGACGAGGATTGTTCGGTGCGGGACCTCGCCGGACTACAAAGAAGTATGACTCAGATTAAAATATTATGCCATGACGAGCCTAGATGCATAAGCGTGTTCGTATTTTATATACTCACGAGTTCACCAGGGGATGGGCCCTGGGATCCCACTCCGGGCTGCTATCGGCGGCGGAGGTGGACTCCTTTGGAAGAGGATTTTTCCCCTCTTAGGTGACTCGACCTCCAAGGATGTGGAGGCCGTCCTTTTCTTTCTTCCCCCGCTGGGGATTCGTCTTCCTCCTCCTCCTCCTCCTCTTCGGAAGAAGAACGAGCATTGGAGTCTTCGGATTTTGTGCCCGAAGCGCCGCGGCGATGGAGGCCGCCCTGGTCTTCTTGGCCTCCTTCTCGGCCTTCGTCTTCGGCGCCTTGTAAGGCACTGGGACCAGCATCTTCGTCAGAAGTGGGCTGGCCGGTTCTTCTGGCAGCGGGGCCGGATAGTAGATCCGCCCCGCCTTCTTCGCCCAGCCCTAGGAGAATTGTGGAAAACACATTAAGCATTTTCCTCAGGAGATGCGAATAAAACATATGAATTGCCAACATAATGGTGACTTACCGAACTTGCAGGGCGGGACAGTTGGTACCCGCGGTCCTCGGCGGAGTCTGGCCACGATTTGCTGGACTTAAAAAGCACCTTCCACATGTCCTTGTGCAAGGAGACAAAGAGCTCCAGTAGGGTCTAGTGCTTGGTCGGGTCGAATTCCCATAAATAGCAAGCCCGGTGTTGACAAGGAAGAATCCGGCGAACTAACATCACGTGGACTACATTGACAAGTTTGATATTCTTGTCTTCCATATCCTTGACGTGCATCTGGAGCATCGACAGTTCGTTGGACGAAGACCAGTTCAGGACCTTCTTGGGCCAGGACGTAAGCCGCAGGGGGGCTCCAGATCGAAATTCGGAGCAGCGGCCCATTCTGTGCCGCGCGGCTCAGCGATGTAAAACCACTGCTGCTGCCACTCCTTGACCATGTGACATTGGGCATCTTGCTCACCATGGCGCCTCCGCACTCGGCGTGCTCGCCGCTCACTACCTTGGGCTTCACATTAAAAACCTTCAGCCATAAGCCGAAGTGTGGCGAGATGTGGAGAAAGGCCTCGCACACGACGATGAATGTCGAGATGTTGAGGAAGGAATTGGGGGATAGATCATGAAAATTGATCCCGTAATCATAGATGATGCCGCGAATGAATGGGTGGAGGGGAAACCCTAGCCCGCGGACAAAATGAGGGAGCAATGCAACCCTCTCATGGGGTTCCAGATTAGGGACGATCTGTCCCGCCGTCGGAAGACGGTGGCTGATTTTCTTGGCCAGATACCCGGCCTCCCGAAGCTTTTTGATATCCTTCTCCCAGACGGTAGAGGCCATCCACTTTCCTCCTGCTCCAGATCTGGAAATTTTCGGAAGACCTTTTTGGGCGGAGAAGACAAATGCTTGGCGCTAGGGCTTGAGCGAGATGGAATGGATGAGCAGAGGAAGAAGAAGGCATGGGTGAAAAAGGGAGTCCTTATCCCCTTATAAAGGCAGCAGGGATCCCGCGCCTGCCCACTTGCCCGGTAAACTCGCTTATTCCCCAAGCGCCGCGTTGATGGCGCGGTTGGGTTACCCACACCCATATTGATGAGAATCCCGTGATAAGGGGACATGATCTCTGCTTCGACAAGATGTGCCAATGAAACCGCCTCGCGATATGTGCGGTGGCAGGTTGAGAAAAACGGTTCGCATAATGACCGGGCCGCGGCGTGATGTCACGCTATGAAAAGTTGTCAGCAGATTAGATTTGTGAAATATTGTACTCTCTACGGTGGTATGTGGAATTTATTTTGCAGAGCCGGACACGATCCTCATATTCAAGATCTTCTATGGAGTATTCGGAGAAGGAACCCGCCTTGCAATGCCGAACAATCTGCGAGCTGGACTCATCGTCATTGAAGCCTGGTTCAGGGGCTACTGAGGGAGTCCTGGATTAGGGGGTCCTCGGACAGCCTGGCTATATACTTTGGCCGGACTGTTGGACTATGAAGATACAAGATTGAAGACTACGTCCCGTGTCCGGATGGGACTCTCCTTTGCATGGAAGGCAAGCTTGGCAATTCGGATATGTAGAACTCCTTCTCTGTAACCGACTCTGTGTAACCCTAGCCCCCTCCGGTGTCTATATAAACCGGAGGGTTTAGTCCGTAGGACAACAACAATCATAATCATAGGCTAGCTTCTAGGGTTTAGCCTCTACGATCTCGTGATAGATCAACTCTTGTAATACTCATATCATCAAGATCAATCAAGCAGGAAGTAGGGTATTACCTCCATCAAGAGGGCCCGAACCTGGGTAAACATTGTGTCCCCCGTCTCCTGTTACCATTAGCCTTAGACGCATAGTTCGGGACCCCCTACCCGAGATCCGCCGCTGACAGGCACAAAGCGTCATCGTGAGCTTCGCGGACGTGAGGTTGCTGAAACTCGCGAAGAAGAGCAGTGGTGGTGGCGCTACTCGGATGCCCCAGCCGGCGATGCCAAAGAGAGACGGAGGCGACCAGGGCATGGACATGGGGTGAGGAAGAGCCGCCGCAAACAGTGTACATGTCACCTGAGCTATTGAACCGTGCGATCACCTCCTTGCTGCGAAGATCCTTGACAGACACACCCAATGGATCAAATTCAACAGAGACAAGGTTGTCAATAGTGAACTGTCGAACAGAAATCAAGTTCCTAATGAGCGCTGGAGCAACAAGCACGTCGCGTAATGACAAGTTAGGAAAAAGTGAGGTAGAACCAATGCATGAAACGGGAACAGAGGACCCGTTGCCGACAGTATTGGATGGGAAAATAGAGCGATGAAAAGAAGAAAGCGAGGAACTAGATGCGGACATGTGCGAGGAAGCGCCAGAATTGAAAATCCTTTCCGTACATGCGTCCTGGGTGGTAAGCGAGTTCATGGCGGCAATGAAAGCGGCTTGATCCCAGGTCGGAGGAGGCGGTGTAGTAGTGGCAGCAGCAGCAGGAGCAGCCGGCGGGCGCGGATCCCATGGTGAAGTAGAGGAAGCCGCCGGCGACGCCTGGTCCCATGGTGAAGCAGAAGGAGCGCCGTAGTGGTACTGTGATGCAGCCGAGGGTGGCGGCGCGGCCTGGTAGAGAGGAGCGTACGCCGTGTACGCATCTTGAGGAGGTCGCGCTCCGAGGAGACCTAGGCGCCGAGCTGAGGACGCATGCCCGGGGCCCAACCGCCGCTGTAAGCCGGAGGAGCACCGAACGGAGAAGGCGCGGACCACGGCATGGACCACGCCTGCACGAGCCAGGTCCAGGATCATGCGCAGGCCGCCACGGCGCTGAAGCAGGGGTGGAAGCGGCGGGAGCCGCAGCAGCAGGTTGTGGCGGAGGCGGTGGCGGCGGGGAAGAGCCTGACGACGAACCCGGTGCGCGCTGCTGGTGGAAAGACGATAGATGGGATTCTTGCCCTTGTAGTTCGGACTCGGACGCCATCCCGGCGGCGGCTGCGATGAGGACGCCCCAGAGGACGGCGCTGGGGTTAGAGGAGATGTCACCGCAGGGCGCGGCGTGGCGTGGAAGAGACGCGGCGCGCTGGCCTTACGCGGCTGGTTCTGCTCCTCCATCTGGAGCATGGAGCGGGCTTCGGCGAGCGTCGGCAGAGGACGAAGGAGAGGGATCAGGGTCGCCTGTTGGGCGAAACGATCGTCCAGACCACTCATCAGAGCGTGCAGGAGCGAGCGATCAGCAACCACCTCCCCGAGCTCACGGAGCTCGTCGCCAATCGCCTTGATCCGCTGACAGAACACGCCAACGGGGCGATCGCCCTGCGTGATCGTACGGAGCTCGGTGTTGAGTGTGGACACACGGGCGTCGCGGTTATCCTAGAAGAGCCGGTGGTGCTCGAACCAGATGTCGCATGCAGAGGCGCCATCCGTGACGACGAGGTTGAAGAGCTCAGTCAAAATGCGAGTGTACAGCCAATGGATGATGGCGAGGTCATCTTTGACCCATCGAGGATCGTGAGGAGCAGGCGGGGTGTCGTCGGAGATATGGGGGAGGAGAGAGCAACGCCCAAGATGGATCTCAAAGAGATGACGCCAATGATAATAATTGTGATTGTTGAGGTCGAGAACGATGGGGATGAATGGTGTAATGTCGGTGATGGTGTCACTGAAAGAGATGGGAGCGGGAAGGACGAGGGTGGAAGATGCTGGGCCACCGGAGTTGGGAGGGATCGGGCCGCCGGGAAGAGGTGTAGTGGTGAGAGAAGCGGTCATGCCGGGAAGAGGAGGTGGGGGAGGAGTTGGCGAACTGCCAGGGTTCGTCATGGCGAGGAAAGAGGAGTAGGATCGAAGTCTGATACCATGAAAGACTGTGATAGTTTGATTCTCATTGCTTTACAAAGAGATACAGGGGGTACATATAGCAGCCGTAGGAATGGCTGAGCGTGGGATCATGGCGATCGTGGCGATCGTGGCTTGGAGCGTGGGGCGCTCCTGCGCTGACTCTTGGTGCTGGCTGGCTCGATCAGCCGTCGCCTAACAGGCACATCATGATTTATCACTATATTTTATCAGGTATGCACTAAGTAATAGGGCATGTGTAACTGAATATCAAATTACTTTTCTACATCCACATCGAGGTACCCCATCTAATGCCAGAACAATAAGCAACTGAGCATGTGTAGACTATAATCAAATAGCTTACTTACAACAAAACATACATATGCAATTAGTTAACTATATCATAACGTGTTTGACTGTTCGTGTTTGGTGTACCAACCTGGAGATTGCCGCAGAGCGTGAAAGCGATGGTAATAAGAGTTGAGCCATAAATCTCTGAGGCCGCTGCAACCAACATCTTCAACATATGGTCGTCGAGTAATTACTGAAAGAACCAAATTTCGTACTTCCAGATATAAGGTAACTTGGTTGTTTTTAGTGCCCCCTCCCTCAACCCTGTTGCTGCTTTCTTTGTTGTAGATCGTCCACACATGATAGGCTCAGGCAGGATTATTCCTATTGAACCAATCATCCTCGGCCACCAGGACAATATGTTGCTGCAGTTGCGGGCTTGCGGTCCAAAGGATCAACCCATCAATCGTCGGCTGTTCTGCAAGTTAGGTGACTCCAGCTAATCATCCATACATGGCAGGTTCCGGCAAGATTATTGGTATTAACCCAATCATCAACCGGGCACTAGCAGCACAACAACATGCTGCTATATTTGCACCGGCGATCCGAGTATTCTCCGATGAGGTTCGCTCGTGCGTTGCTGGCTCGATTAGTTTCCGGGCTGACATATATTGCAAGGAGACAACAGTATATATACGCGCGCGGACATGCACGTACACATAGAGCTATCTTAAGCAAGCTCCTGGATGGATTTTGCATAATACAACATGCATACTTGTACCTCATGGTTAATTCCTACATGTTATGCCTCAACATGCTGCTGCAGTTGCACAGGCGTTTGTGCCAAACCATCCGAGTATTCCCCGATGATGTCAGCTTGTATGTTGCTGGCTCGATTACTTTCTGAGGCGACGGATATTGCAAGGAGACAAAAGCATATGGGACATGCACGTACACATGCAGCTAGCGCGCGGCCGCCTCCGGCCGCCACTTCGGCAGCGGCGGCGCAGCGACGGCTCTCTCCGACCCCTCCACACAGCGCCGCCCCTCCTCGCTCCTCCCCCGCTTCGCCGCCGCCGGAGGGGACACCGGCGAAGCCCGCGTGGTCCCCAGGGAAGGTGGCGGCGGGGCGTCCTCGTCGTTCTCGCGCAGATCTCGCGGTGGCCGGTGGCGATCTCGCGGCAGCCGGTGGCGCGCGGCGGTGTTCCGCCGGTGGCTGGCGCCAGCTGCCCGTGCGGCGGCGTCCCTCACGGCGGCGGGGCTGCCCCTGAACGGCGCTTGGTGGTGGCCATGTGGCGGCGCGCGGGTTGGTCGGATCTGGGCTTCCGGTCTGCGTCCTCGTCGTGGCAGCGATTGTCGTTGCCCTCGGCCATGAGGCGTGGTCTGGGACGGGCCGAGCGCCGGTGGTGCTGGCCAGGACGCACGCTGGCAGCGCCCTACTTCATCTCGCACCGTCTCGCTGGCCAATGGTGGTGGTCATCTTCGTCGTCAGAGATGGCCGGCCAGAGGCTTGGTGATCGGATCTCGAGATCCATCATCTAGTCCCGGCTGCGAGTTGGGGAGACATGGTTGCCGGTGAAAACTGAGCCGTTGGCAGGCGATGGCGGCGTTCTACGCTGTTACCTTGATGGAGGAATCATCGTGCAACTACTGTCGACCCACTAGTGCTGCTCTGGGGGAAACCCTAGGATCTGGTGTTCCAGATCGGATGATGGCGGCACTGCGGTGTCGTTTCTCACTTGGGAGCGTCGTTTGTGGAGCAGCGCTGAAAGTCAGAGGCAGGAGGTGGAACGGCTTCGTTTTGCACGGAGCTTCGGTGGAGATGTTAAGTCATGCCTGATCGACAGCTGCTACGCTTTGTCATGCCTGGTCGGCAGGTGCTACGCACGACAGATCTTTCAAAGACTTCAAACTGTGTCGGCTGGTGGTACTTGGCAGCATGCTGCTGAGGTGTATCAGTGGCGACCGCGACGTGCACAGCTGTTTGCGCGCAGGGAGGAGGTGTCGTTGGGCACCGTGGTTCGACGATAGCTAGACCGAGCAAGGTTGATGCATCAGTACAGATCTGAAGATGGAGCGGTGGCAGTTGGCGGCGGCAGCCTCTGAGAGCACGCCGGACCGGCGAGACAATGCCCGGCAGGCGTACTGGATGGATCCTCATGTCTTAGATGTTAGATTTGGCTGCGATGTCTGTTTGGTATTAGGACCAGGGTATCTGTGTCCCTTCATCAACTTGATAGGTGTAGCGACAATTTGTTGCTTAGACGGTGGCTTTAGTCTTACTGTGATATTACTTTATAAGGTCTTGTGAGAATAATTAATAAAATGGCCGTATGCATCGTTCAGATGCAGCGGCCGGGGATGATCCTTCTTTTCTAAAAAAAAAGCTTAAGCAAGCTCCTGGATGGATTTTGCCTGATACAACATGCATACTTGTACCTCGTTTAACTGATGGATTTTGCCTGATACAACGTGCATACTAGTACCTCGTTTAATTCTTACATGCCGTGCCGGCGTCGACCTTGACCTACTCATTGCCACGGCTACTGCCTACACGCAGCTCCTGCTGGCTGGTCGGCGGCGATCTGAAAAGCACGCGATGGAGGCGGCAGCAGCCAGGAAGCAAAGGACTTCCTTATGAGGCCAGTTTTCTTTTCGCCCTAATAATGCTCTCATAGTCATGCGGAAAATAAACTGCCTTTTATGTTTCGGAAAATAAAACTGTCTTTTATTATGTCTCCTAAAAAATGTCTTTTATGTAATGGCAATGGTGGGTAATTTTTTATCTTTAAAGTAGATCTAACGGTCATGATTTTCTGATGGTAAAAAATTGAAGGTTAGATGTTTCTGATTTTTATGGTAATTTCTAGCATAATTCTCTTTTATGTGATGGCAACGATGGGTAATTTTTTACCTTTAAAGTAGATCTAACGGTTGGTAAAGTTTCTCTGTAGGTCGAGCTACATGGAACCTCTTATCTTCAGCCCTCCAACATTGCTTTGAGATTTGTACTCTCCAACTAACTTACAACAAGAAGGTTTCTCTTTTTTGTTTCTCCCAAATGAAAGAATATATAGAATTCCAACTTGGAGATCAAACAAACGTTACAACTTTAATGTGTGAAAAAACTTTCAGATTTTTTGGACCGACATAAATATACAAAATGAGGATTTTTTGATTAATAATAATAATATTTAGCATTTAAAATTCATGAAAAAATCTGAAAGTTTTTTCCCACACAGTAATTAGAATGTTTTTTTGTCCTGCAAAGTTTGAAGTTTATACGTTATTTCGTTTGAAAGAAACAAAAATGACAAATATGCCTCCACGGATCACGATGCAAAAATGGATGGCTAAGGGGTACCATGTAGCTCGAGCTACACAAAAACACACTCCTAACGGTTATGAGTTTCTGATGGTACAAAACCAAAGGTCAGATGTTCCGATTTTTGTGGTAATTTCTAGCATAATTCTCTTTTTTCTGGTTACTCCGTAAACCCGAAAAATACTTTTTATATATAATATATAGATGTTTTTATTTATAATAATGCTTTTTGGAGTAATTCTAATGTCTTTTCTCTCATAATTTACGAGGTACACACAAAGAGGGAGAATTCCGGGAGCTGGAAATCTGGACCTGAAAAAGCTACGCCAGGCTACCTATTCTGCACAACTCCAAATGAGCTGAAACTTCACGAAGATTTTTTATGGAATATATAAGAAATATTTGAGCAAATAACTACCAGTGGGGGCCCACCAGGTGGGCACAACCCACCTAGGCGCGCCAGGGAGCCTAGGCGCGCCTTGGTGTTGTGCCCTCCGCAGCCCACCTCTGGTGCCCATCTTATGGTATATAAGTCATTTCGACCTAGAAAAAAAATAAGGAGAAGGCTTTCGGGACGGAGCGCCGCCGTCTCGAGGCGGAAGTTGGGCAGGAGCACTTTTGCCCTCCGGTGGAGCGATTCCGCCGGAGGGGGAAATCATCGTCATCATCATCACTAACAACTCTCCCATATTGGGGAGGGCAATCTCCATCAACATCTTCAACAGCACCATCTCATCTCAAACCCTAGTTCGTCTCTTGTATTCAATCTTGTTACCGAAACTATAGATTGGTGTCTGTGGGTGACTGGTAGTGTTGATTACATCTTGTATTTGATTACTATATGGTTTATTTGGTGGAAGATTATATGTTCAGATCCATTATGCTATTTAATACCCCTCTGATCATGAACATGTTTATCATTTGTGAGTAGTTACTTTTGTTCTTGAGGTCACGGGAGAAATCATGTTGCAAGTAATCATGTGAATTTGATATGTGTTCGATATTTTGATAATATGTATGTTGTTATTCCCTTAGTGGTGTCATGTGAACGTCGACTACATGACACTTCACCATATTTGGGCCTAAGGGAATGTATTGTGGAGTAGCAATTAGATGATGGGTTGCGAGAGTGACAGAAGCTTAAACCCCAGTTTATGCGCTTTTCCATGAGGGACCGATTGGATCCAAAAAATTAATGCTATGGTTAGAATTTATTCTTAATACTTTTCTCGTAGTTGCGGATGCTTGCGGGAGGGTTAATCATAAGTAGGAGGTTTCTTGAAGTAAGAACATCACCTAAGCATCGGTCCACCCACATATCAAATTATCAAAGTAGCGAACACAAATCAAACCAACATGATGAAAGTGACTAGATGAAATTCCCGTGTACCCTCAAGAACGCTTTGCTTATCGTAAGAGACCATTTTGGCATGTCCTTTGCTTCAAAAGGATTGGGCTACCTTGATGCATACTTGTTACTATTATCGTTACTTGCTCGTTACAAATTATCTTGCTATCAAACTACACGCTACTTACAATTTCAGCACTTGCAGACATTACCTTACTGAAAACTACTTGTCATTTACTTCTGCTCCTCGTTGGGTTCGACACTCTTACTTATCGAAAATAGCTACAATTGATCCCCTATACTTGTGGGTCATCAGCCCCCTCCTGGTCGGCCGCCTCCTCATCCCCTCCTTTATATACGGGGGCGGAGGGCAGCCCAAAGACACATCAATTGTTCTCTTAGCCGTGTGCGGTGCCCCCTCCACAGTTTACTCCTTCGGTCATAGCGGCGTAGATCTTAGGCGAAGCCCTGCGCTGATCACATCACCATCACAGTCACCACGCCGTCGTGCTGACGGAACTCTCCCTCGACCCTCTACTGGATCAAGAGTTCGAGGGACGACATCGAGCTGAACGTGTGCTGAACTCGGAGGTGTCGTACGTTCGGTACTAAGATTAGTTGGATCGTGAAGACGTTCGACTACATCAACCACGTTAAACTAACACTTCCGCTTTCAGTCTACGAGGGTACATGGACACACTCCCCCCTCTCATTGCTATCCATCTCCTAGATAGATCTTGCGTGATCGTAGGATTTTTTTTTGAAAATGCATGCTACGTTCCCCAAAAGTGATATCCGAGCTAGGTCTATGCGTAGATGATATGCAAGAGTAGAACACAAAGAGTTGTGGGTGATAATAGTTATACTGCTTACCACCAACGTCTTATTTTGATTCGGCGGTATTGTTGGATGAAGCGGCCCGGACCAACATTATATGACCACGTTCATGAGACCGGTTCTACCGACGTGCTTTTGCACACAGGTGGCTGGCGGGTGTCTGTTTCTCCAACTTTAGTTGAATCGAATTTGACTACGGCCGTTCCTTGTTGAAGGTTAAAACAACACACTTGACAAAAAATCATTGTGGTTTTGATGCGTAGGTAAGAACGGTTCTTGCTAGAAGCCCGTAGCAGCCATGTAAAACTTGCAACAATAAAGTAGAGGACGTCTAACTTGTTTTTGCGGGGCATGTTGTGATGTGATATGGTCAAGACGTGATGAGATATAAATTGTTGTATGAGATGATCATGTTTTGTATAAGTTATCGGCAACTGGCAGGAGCCTTATGGTTGTCGCTTTATTGTATGAAATGCAATTGCCATGTAATTGCTTTACTTTATCACTATGCGTTAGCGATAGTTGTAGAAGCAATAGTTGGCGAGAAGACAACGCCACTACGATGGAGATCAAGGTGTCAAGCCGGTGATGATGCAGATCATGATGGTGCTTTGGAGATGGAGATCAAAGACACAAGATGATGGCCATATCATATCACATATTTTGATTGCATGTGATGTTTATCTTTTATGCATCTTATTTTGCTTAGTACGGCGGTAGCATTATAAGATGATCCCGTAACTAAATTTCAAGGTATAAGTGTTCTCCTTGAGTATGCACCGTTGCGAAAGTTCTTCGTGCTGAGACACCACGTGATGATCGGGTGTGATAGGCTCTACGTTCACATACAACAGGTGTAAGACAGTTTTGCACATGCGGAATACTCGGGTTAAACTTGACGAGCCTAGCATGTACAGACATGGCCTCGGAACACGGGAGACCAAAAGGTCAAACGTGAATCATATAGTAGATATGATCAACATAGAGATGTTCACCATTGAAGACTACTCCATCTCACGTGATGATTGGACATGGTTTAGTTGATATGGATCACGTGATCATTTAGATGACTCAAGGGATGTCTGTCCAAGTGGGAGTTCTGAAGTAATATGATTAATTGAACTTAATTTATCATGAACTTAGTCCTGGTAGTATTTGCAAATTATGTTGTAGATCAATAGCTCGCGATGTAGTTCCCCTTTTATTTTTTGATATGTTCCTAGAGAAAAATAAGTTGAAAGATGATAGTAGCAATGATGCAGACTGGGTCCGTGATCTAAGGATTATCCTCATTGTTTCACAGAAGAATTATGTCCTTGATGCACCGCTAGGTAACGGACCTATTGCAGGAGCAGATGCAGATGTTATGAACGTTTGGCAAGCTCGGTATGATGACTACTTGATAGTTTAGTGCACCATGCTTTACGGCTTAGAACCGGGACTTCAAAAACATTTTGAACACCACGGAGCATATAAGATGTTCCAAGAGCTGAAATTGATATTTCAGACTCATGCCCGAGTCGAGAGGTATGAGACCTCTGACAAGTACTTTGCCTACAAGATGAAGGAGAATAGCTCAACCAGTGAGCATGTGCTCAGAATGTCTGAGTACTACAATCGGTTGAATCAAGTGGGAGTTAATCTTCCAGATAAGATAGTGATTGACAGAGTTCTCTAGTCACTATCACCAAGTTACTGGAACTTCGTGATGAACTATAATATGCAAGCGATGACAAAAACGGTTCCCGAGCTCTTCGCGATGCTAAAATCCGCGAAGGTAGAAATCCAGAAAGAACATCAAGTGTTGATGGTTAACAAGACCACTAGTTTCAAGAAAAGGGGAAAAGGAAAAGAAAGGGAACTTCAAGAAAGAATGGCAAGCAAGTTGACACTCCCGTGAAGAAACCCAAAGCTAAATCTAAGCCTGAAACTGAGTGCTTCTGCTGCAAACGGAATGATCACTGCAAGAGAAACTACCCCAAATACTTGGCGGATAAGGATGGCAAAGTAAACAAAGGTATATTTTGTTGGGGAACGTAGTAATTTCAAAAAAAATCCTACGCACACGCAAGATCGTGGTGATGCATAGCAACGAGAGGGGAGAGTGTTGTCCACGTACCCTCGTAGACCGAAAGCGGAAGCGTTAGAACAACGCGGTTGATTTAGTCATACGTCTTCACGACCCGACCGATCAAGCACCGAAACTATGGCACCTCCGAGTTCTAGCACACATTCAGCTCGATGATGTCCCTCGAACTCCGATCTAGCTGAGTGTCGAGGGAGAGTTCCATCAGCATGATGGCGTGGTGACGATCTTGATGTTCTACTGTCGCAGGGCTTCGCCTAAGCACCGCTACAATATTATCGAGGAGGACTATGGTGGAGGGGGGCACCGCACATGGCTAAGAGATCAAGAGATCAATTGTTGTGCCCCAAGGGGTGCCCCCCTCCCCGATATAAAGGAGTGGAGGAGGGGGCGGGCCGGCCGTCTCTATGGCGTGCCCTAGGAGGAGTCCTAGTCCCACCGGGAGTAGGATTCCCCCCTTCCAAGTAGTAGGAGTAGGAGTCAAGGAAAGGGGAGAGAGAAGAGAAGGAAGGAGGGGGCGCAGCCCTTCCCCCTAGTCCAATTCGGACTAGGCCTTGGGGGGGCGCCCAACCTCTCCTCTCTCTTTCCCCTAAAGCCCAATAAGGCCCATATACTCCCCGGCGAATTCCCGTAACTCTCCGGTACTCCAAAAAATACCCGAATCACTCGGAACCTTTCCGTTGTCCGAATATAGTCGTCCAATATATCGATCTTTACGTCTCGACCATTTTGAGACTCCTCGTCATGTCCCCGATCTCATCCGGGACTCCGAACTCCTTCGGTACATCAAAACACATAAACTCATAATATAACTGTCATCAAAACCTTAAGCGTGCGGACCCTACGGGTTCGAGAACTATATAGACATGACCGAGACACGTTTTTGGTCAATAACCAATAGCGGAACCTAGATGCTCATATTGGATCCTACATATTCTACGAATATCTTTATCGGTCAAACCGCATAACAACATACGTTGTTCCCTTTGTCATCGGCATGTTACTTGCCCAAGATTCGATCGTCGGTATCTCAATACCTAGTTCAATCTCGTTACCGGCAAGTCTTTTTACTCGTTATGTAATGCATCATCCCGCAACTAACTCTTTAGCCACATTGCTTGCAAGGATTATAGTGATGTGCATTACCGAGAGGGCCCAGAGATACCTCTCCGACAATTGGAGGGACAAATCCTAATCTCAAAATACGCCAACTCAACATGTACCTACGGAGACACCTGTAGAGCTCCTTTATAATCACTCAGTTACGTTGTGATGTTTGATAGCACACAAAGTGTTCCTCCGATAAACGGGAGTTGCATAATCTCATAGTCATAGGAACATGTATAAGTCATGAAGAAAGCAATAGCAACATACTAAACGATCAAGTGCTAAGCTAACGGAATGGGTCAAGTGAATCACATCATTCTTCTAATGATGTGATCCCGTTAATCAAATGACAACTCATGTCTTTGGCTAGGAAACACAACCATCTTTGATCAATAAGTTAGTCAAGTAGAGGCATACTAGTGACACTATGTTTGTCTATGTATTCACACATGTATTATGTTTCTGGTTAATACAATTCTAGCATGAATAATAAACATTTATCATGAAATAAGGAAATAAATAATAACTTTATTATTTCCACTAGGGCATATTTCGTTCAGTCCCCCACTTGCACTAGAGTCAATAATCTAGTTCACATCGCCATGTGATTTAACACCAATATTCATATCTATATATGATTAACACCCATAGTTCACATCGTCATGTGACCAACACCCAAAGGGTGTAGTAGAGTCAATAATCTAGTTCACATCTCTATGTGATTAACACCCAAAGAGTACTAAGGTGTTATCATGTTTTGCTCGTGAGAGAAGTTTAGTCAATGGGTCTGTCACATTCAGAGCCGTATGTATTTTGCAAACATTCTATGTCTACAATGCTCTGCACTGAGCTACTCTAGCTAATTGCTCCCACTTTCAATATGTATCAAGATTGAGACTTAGAGTCATCTGGATTGGTGTAAAAGCTTGCACTGATGTAACTCTTTATGACGGGCTCTTTTATCACCTCCATAATCGAGAAGTATTTCCTTAGTCCTCACTAAGGATATTCTTGACCAATGTCCAGTGATCTACTCCTAGATCACTATTGTACTCCCTTGCCAAATTCAGAGCAAGGTATACAATAGGTCTAGTACATAGCATAGCATACTTTATAGAACCTATGACTGAGGCATAGGGAATGACTTTCATTCTCTTTTCTATTTTCTGCCGTGGTCGGGATTTGAGTCTTACTTGATTTTACACCTTTGCAACACAGGCAAGAACTCTTTCTTTGACTGTTCCATTTTGAACTACTTCAAAATCTTGACAAGGCAAGAACTACTTCAATAGATCTTGATGCTCAATATGTAAGTAGCTTTACTGAGGTCTTTCTTTTAAAGAACTCCTTTCAAATACTCCTTTATGCTTTCCAGAAAAAAATTCTACATCTTTTTTTATCAACAATATGTTACTCACATATATTTATCAGAAAGGCGGTAGTGCTCCCACTCACTTTATTGTAAATACAGGCTTCACCGCAAGTCTGTATAAAACTATATGCTTTGATCAACTTATCAAAACGTATATTCCAACTCTGAGATGCTTGCACCAGTCCATAGATGGATCGCTGGAGCTTGCACATTTTTTTAGCACCTTTAGGATTGATAAAACCTTCTGGTTGCATCATATACAACTCTTCTTTAAGAAAACCATTAAGGAATGCAATTTTGACATCCATTTGCCAGATTTCATAAAATGTGGCAATTGCTAACATGATTCGGACAGACTTAAGCATCGCTACAGTCGAGAAAATCTCATTGTAGTCAACACCTTGAACTTGTCGAAAACCTTTTTGCGACAAGTCGAGCTTTGTAGATAGTAACACTACTATCAGCGTCTGTCTTCCTCTTGAAAATCCATTTATATAATATGGCTTGCCGATCATCGGGCAACTCCACCAAAGTCCACACTTTGTTCTCATACATGGATCCCATCTCAGATTTCATGGCCTCAAGCCATTTCACGGAATCTGGGCTCATCATCGCTTCCTCATAGTTCATAGGTTCATCATGGTCTAGTAACATGACTTCCAGAACAGGATTACCGTACCACTCTGGTGCGGACTGTACTTTGGAAGACCTACGAGGTTTTGTAGTAACTTAATCTGAAGTTTCATGATCATCATCATTAGCTTCCTCACTAATTGGTGTAGGAATCACTGGAACTGATTTCTATGATGAACTACTTTCCAATTCGGGAGAAGGTACAAATTACCTTATCAAGCTCTACTTTCCTCCCACTCACTTCTTTCGAGAGAAACTCCTTCTCTAGAAAGGATCCATTCTTAGCAACGAATGTTTTGCCTTCAGATCCGTGATAGAAGGTGTACCCAATAGTTTCCTTTGGGTATTCTATGAAGACGCACTTCTCCGATTTGGGTTCGAGCTTATTAGGTTAAAACCTTTTTTCACATAAGCATCGCAACTCCAAACTTTAAGAAACGACAGCTTAGGTTTACTGCTAAACCATAGTTCATACGGTGTCGTCTCAACGGATTTAGATGGTGCCCTATTTAAAGTGAATGCAGCTGTCTCTAATGCATAACCCCAAAACGATAGTGGTAAATCGGTAAGATACATCATAGATCGCACCATATCCAATAAAGTGCGGTTACGACATTTGGACACACCATTATGCCGTGGTGTTCCAAGTGGCGTTAGCTGTGAAACTATTCCACATTGTTTTAAATGAAGGTCAAACTTGTAACTCAAATATTCTCTTCTATGATCAGATTGTAGAGTCTTTATTTTCTTGTTACGATGATTCTCCACTTCACTCTGAAATTCTTTGAACCTTTCACCTATTTCAGACTTATGTTTCATCAAGTAGATATACCCATATCTGCTCAAATCATCTGTGAAGGTTAGAAAATAACGATACCCGCCACGAGCCTTAATACTCATTGGTCTGCATACATCAGTATGTATTATTCCAACAAGTCAGTAGCTCATTCCATTGTTCCGGAGAACGGAGTTTTAATCATCTTGCCCAAAAGGCACGTTTCGCAAGCATCAAATGATTCATAACCAAGTGATTCTGGAAATCCATCTTTATGGAGTTTCTTCATGCGCTTTACACCGGTATGACCCAAACGGCAGTGCCACAAATAAGTTGCACTATCATTATTAACTTTGCATCTTTTGGCATCAATATTATGAATATGTGTATCACTATGATCGAGATCCAACAAACTATTTTCATTGGGTGTATGACCATCGAAGGTTTTATTCATGTAAACAAAACAACAATTATTCTCTGACTTTAAATGAATAACCGTATTGCAATAAACATGATCAAATCATATTCATGCTCAACGCAAACGCCAAATAACATTTATATAGGTTTAACATTAATCCCGAAAGTATAGGGAGTGTGTGATGATGATCATATCAATCTTGGAACTACTTCCAACACTCATCGTCACTTCCCCTTCAACTAGTCTCTGTTTATTCTGTAACTCCTGTTTTCGAGTTACTAATCTTAGCAACCGAACAAGTATCAAATACTCAGGGGCTACTATAAACACTAGTAAGGCACACATCAATAACCTGTATATCAAATATACCCTTGTTCACTTTGCCATCCTTCTTATCCACCAAATATTCAGGGCATTTCGGATTCCAGTGACAATTTCCTTTGCAGTAGAAGCACTCAGTTTTAGGCTTTGGTCCAGCTTTGGGCTTCTTCGTGGGAGTGACAACTTGCTTGTCATTCTACTTGAAGTTCCCTTTCTTTCCCTTTGCCCTTTTTCTTGAAACTAGTGGTCTTGTCAATCATCAACACTTGATGCTCTTTCTTGATTTCTACCTTCGTCGATTTCAACATCACGAAGAGCTCGGGAATCGTTTTCGTCATCCCTTGCATAATATAGTTCATCACGAAGTTCTAGTAACTTGGTGATGGTGACTAGAGAACTCTGTCAACCACTATCTTATCTGGAAGATTAACTCCCACTTGATTCAAGCGATTGTAGTACCCAGACAATCTGAGAACATGCTCACTAGTTGAGGGATTCTCCTCCATCTTTTAGCTATAGAACTTGTTGGAGACTTCATATCTCTCAACTCAGGTATTAACCGGAAACTTAGTACATGTGTGAATACATAGACAAAACATATTGTCCCTAGTATGCCTCTACTTGACTAGCTCATTAATCAAAGATGGTTATGTTTCCTAACCCTAGACATGTGTTGTCATTTGATGAACGGGGTCACATCATTAGGAGAATGATGTGATAGACATGACCCATCCGTTAGCTTAGCATTATGATCGTGTCAGTTTCATTGCTACTGCTTTCTTCATGACTTATACAAGTTCCTCGGACTATGAGATTGTGCAACCCTCGAATATCGGAAGAACACTATGTGTGCTACCAAATGTCACAACGTAAATGGGTGATTATAAAGGTGCTCTACAGGTGTCTTAGAAGGTCTTTGTGGGGTTGGCATAGATCGATATTAGGATTTTTCACTCTGTGTTTCGGAGAGGTATCTCTGGGCCCTCTCGGTAATGCTCATCACTATAAGCCTTGCAAGCATTGTGACTAATGAGTTAGTTGCGGGATTAAGTATTACGGAACAAGTAAAGAGACTTCTTACTAACGAGATTGAACTAGGTATGATGATACCGATGATCGAATCTCGGGCAAGTAGCATACCGATGACAAAGGGAACAACGTATGTTGTTATGCGGTTTGACCGATAAAGATCTTCGTAGAATATGTAGGAACCAATATGAGGATCCAGGTTCCGCTATTGGTTATTGACCGGAGACATGTCTTGGTCATGTCTACATAGTTCTCGAACCCGTAGGGTCCGCGCGCTTAACATTCGATGACGATTGATATTATGAGTTTATGTGATCTGATGAACCGAAGGTTGTTCGGAGTCCCGGATAAGATCACGGACATGAAGAGAAGTCTCGAAATGGCCGATACATAAAGATTGACATCTTGTATGGCTATGTTCGGACACCGTAAGTGTTCCGGAGAAGTTTCGGATAAAATCGGAGTACCGGAGGGTTACCGGAACCCCCGGGAGGTTAATGGGCCTACATGGGCTTTAGTGGAAGAGAGGAGGAGGAGGCCAGGTGGAGGCGCCCCCCCAAGCCCAATCCGAATTGCGGAGGGGGCCGACCTCCCTTCCCTTATCTCCCTCTTCCTCTTTCCTTCCCCTCCTAGTTGGACTAGGAAAGGGGGAACCTAATCCTAGTAGGGGTAGGATTCCCCCCTTGGGGCGCGCCCCATGAGGCCGGCCGACCCCCTCATCCCCTCCTTTATATACGGGGGAGGGGCACCCCATAGACACACAAGTTGATCAAGTTGATCTTTTAGCCGTGTGCGGTGCCCCCTCCACAGATTTCCACCTCGGTCATATCGTTGTAGTGCTTAGGCGAAGCCCTGCGCCGGTAACTTCATCATCACAGTCACCATGCCGTTGTGCTGACAGAACTCTCCCTCGGCCTCAGCTGGATCTAGAGTTCGAGGGACGTCACCGAGATGAGCGTGTGCAGATCATGTAGGTGTCATGCATTCGGTACTTGATCGGTTGGATCGCGAAGACGTTCGACTACATCAACTGCGTTACTTAATGCTTCCGCTTTTGGTCTACGAGGGTACATGGACACACTCTCCCCTTCATTGCTATGCATCACCTAGATAGATCTTGCGTGATCGTAGGAAAAGTTTTGAAATTACCGCGTTCCCCAACAGTGGAATTAGAGCCAGGTGAGGGAGTCCGGGATTAAGGGGTCCTCGGACAGCCGAACTATATACTTTGGTCGGACTGTTGGACTATGAAGATACAAGATTGAAGACATCGTCCCGTGTCCGGATGGGACTCTCCTTTGCATGGAAGGCAAGCTTGGCAATTCGGATATGTAGATCTCCTTCTCTGTAACCGACTCTGTGTAACCCTAGCACCCTCCAGTATCTATATAAACCGGAGGGTTTAGTCCGTAGGACAAGAACAATCATAATCATAGGCTAGCTTCTAGGGTTTAGCCTCTACGATCTCGTGATAGATCAACTCTTGTAATACTCATATCATCAAGATGAATCAAGCAGGAAGTAGGGTATACCTCCATCGAGAGGGGCCGAGCCTGGGTAAAACATCGTGTCCCCTGCCTCCTATTACCATTAGCCTTAGACGCACAGTTCGGGACCCCCTAACTGAGATCCACTGGTTTTGACACCGACATTGGTGCTTTCATTGAGAGTTCCACTGTGCCGTCCCGATAAGGCTCGGTGGCTCGCCTTGTTGTCAAGGACAACATCACCTCTGGAGGAACCCTGGATATAGGCCAGACTCTCCGGCTGGGCGGTTTCATCATGGCCGCCCGTTCGGCTGCCACGCCGATGATGACTTCTCAGGTCATCAAGAACAACCTCCATGTCATCTCGGAATTCACCAAGCAGATGGATCCAATGGAGCTCTCCTCCCTAAACAAGCTCTTGGATAGCGTCGTCGCCCTGGGAGTCGCTATGGACTATGATCAGATCGGGCTTAAACCCGACCAAAGGGAGATTTACTCTCCATCGGTCACCCATCAGATAGCGGTGGTGGAGGAACAAAACAACGATTCTTCCTATATTTTGAGGATGAACTATGTCCGGATTCCCGAGCTCTCTGAGCTGGACACCCATCTACGGGAGGACATGGCCCAGGCTCTGAACTTGGAATCGGGCAATGGACCACAAATATTGGGCAACATCCCGAAGTTCGAGCTGCCAAGCTTGGGGGCTCCTTTGCCCCTGGGTCTCAGATCGGGTCAGGATTTGGACTTAAAGCTACCCACCCACCCAGACACAAGTGATCTTTCCCACATCAGACAAGAGCCCCAAGAGACAGTACATCACTTCTGGGCCAGATTCCTCCTTGTAATGAGCAAGGTGAAGGACTGTCACGAGGAAGACGCAATTTCATTCTTCTGCAAAAATTGCATGGACAAGGGAATTCTCAACGGTATAAGTCGCAGGGACATAGTGCACTTCGCTGACTTGGCGGCCATAGTACAGAAGTATTGTGCGATGGAAAGCACCTGGGAAACCCAAACAAAATTCTGGGATCCTTCGTCTCTAACTAAACCCCTTGTCCGAACTAAAAGGGTGCGCTCTCGCAAGTCACCCAATCCAATTACAAAGAAGCCCTCTACAGGGCGTGGAACCGTAATGGAGGGATGACTCAACAGGCCATGCAAAATTCACAGTGCACCGAGCATCATACTAACACACAGCCTTAGAGCATGTTGGATACTCCGACAGGTGGCCAAGAGCGGCGAGGACCTTCTCTTCAACAATACCGCAGAGCACCATCCCACAGAGAATAACAATACAGTACTGACAGTCTTCGAGACTTTTGCCTCAAACAATAGGCGTAAGCGAGCACTCCGCAGCCTCACCGAAGTCTGCCACGTCACAGCAATAAATCCGTGGAACGATACAGCCATAACCTTCAATGCCAGTGACGAACCTCAATTCCGAACAGTCCGAGCACTGGCCGCTTTGGTCCTTAGCCTAATTGTGGATGGCTTCCAGCTTAAAAAAGTGCTCATGGACGGTGGCAGTGGATTAAACCTCATCTATGAGGAAACTCTTAACAAAATGGAAATAGACAAGAGCCGCATTGAGCAAAGCAGCATGACCTTCAGAGGAATCATCCCTAGTCGGGAGGCACGATGCGCGGGAAAAATTACACTGGATGTGGTATTCGGCACGCCAGAGAACTATATGTCTGAAGAAATCACTTTCCAAGTGGCCCCGTTTAACAGCGGATACCACGCCCTTTTAGGGAGGGATGCATTCACAAGCTTCCAAGCTATACCCCATTATGGGTACATGAAGCTTAAGATGCCTGGGCCCAATGGGATCATCACTCTAGCCAGTGAGCCGAACATAGCACTTCGCGCCAAAAATAAAACCGCCGCATTAGCCCTGGAGGCATAATCCGAAGCTCTCGCGGCCGAAGAGTTAACTGCGCTGCGCTCCACAATGGACAGGGACGACGTGATACTCGACAAACGACCCAAGTCCACCTCTTTTAAACCAGCAGACGAAATTGTCAAATTGCAGGTCCACCCAACGGACCCTACAAAAACAGCATCAATTGGGGCACAGCTAAACCCCAAAATAGACACTGCACTACGAGAGTTCCTGCGCGAGAATTGGGACATCCTCGCCTGGCATCCTTCAGACATGCTAGGTATCCCACGCAGGCTGGCCGAGCACAGCCTAAACATACTAAAGGGATACAAGCCGGTCAAGCAGACTCTTCGGCGCTTTTTAGAACCCATGCGACAAGCCATGGGAGAAGAGCTAGCCTAACTACTCGAGGTCGGGTTCATCAGAGAAATAAAACATCCAGACTGGCTAGCAAACCTGGTGATGGTACCAAAGAAGGACAAATCTTGGCGCCTATGCATCGATTTTAAGGACCTCAATAAGGCTTGCCCAAAGGATCCCTTCCCCCTACCCCGCATCGATCAAATCATCGACACTACCGCAGGACACAACTCATTGTGTTTCCTCGACGCATACTCCGGATACCATCAAATCAAGATGGCGGAGTCCGATCAAGCCGCAACGGCATTTATCACTCCATACGGCCCCTTCTGTTTTAACATCATACCTTTCGGGCTCAAAAACGCTGGTGCAACCTATCAACGCATGATTCAGACATGCCTGGAAACACAGATCGGCAAAATAGTGGAGGCATATGTAGACGATGTGGTCATCAAAACCAGACACGTTGAATCTTTAATAGACAACCTGAGGCTTATGTTCGACAATCTCCGAACATATGACATCAAGCTCAACCCGGAAAAATGCATTTTCGGCGTACCTGCCGGAAAGCTCTTGGGCTTTATCGTTTCCAACAGAGGAATCGAAGCAAACCCTGCTAAAATCCGAGCTGTGTCACAGTTGGCTACCCCAATAGACCTCAAGCAAATCCAAAAATTAACTGGATGCGTGGCCTCCTTAAGCCACTTTATCTCCCGATTAGGACAAAAGGCACCACCTCTTTATCGCCTTCTTCGACGCACCGAACACTTCGAGTGGAGGGATGCGGCTACGGCCGGACTGGAGGAAATAAAAGCCCTCTTGGCAACCAATGCAATCCTGGCCGCGCCAAATGTTGGCGAACCCTTGCTGCTATATATAGCTGCAACACACCAGGTTGTAAGCGCAGTGCTCGTCGTCGAACAAGAGACAAATGGACATAAGTTCCCACTTCAAAAGACGGTATACTACGTATCCACTGTCCTCACTCCATGCAAGTCACGGCACCCACATTATCAAAAGATAGCATACGCGGTCTTCATGGAATCCGAAAATTACGACACTACTTTCAAGAGTGTTCAATCACGATGGCCTCCGAAGAACCACTCAATGACATAATAAATAACCGTGATGCCACGGGCCGGGTTGCTAAATTGGCTATCGAGCTCCTCTCGTTTGACATAACGTACAAACCACGGCGAGCCATTAAGTCCAATTACTGGCTAACTTCGTTGCCGAATGGACAGAAGCCGAACTCCCTAAAGAGTACGGCGCGTACTCCAATTGGATCATGCACTTTGACGGCTTTAAGATGCTGGTGGGTCTAGGGGCAGGCGTTGTCCTGACATCCGCCACCGGAGATACAGTCCAATATGTACTCCAAATACTATACACAGATTCCAACAACACAGCCGAATACGAGGCCTTGTTGCATGGTCTCCGGATGGCAGTATCCATGGGCGTTCAATGCCTAGAAGTGCGTGGGGGATTCAAACCTCACAATATCCCAAAAAAATGGAGATCTTGATGCCAAGGACCCAAAAATGGCGGCCTATCGCAATGCCGTCCTAAAAATGTCAGCTCGGTTCGAGGGGATCGAATTCCACCATGTGGTCCGAGAAAACAACCAAGCGGCGGATATCCTCGCCCACATGGGCGCTAAGCGCGACCCCGTCCCACCTAATATCTTTTTGGAAAGGCTTTTCAAGCCATCCGTGGTATGAGAAGGGGAGACCGGCAATACCAGTCTGGATCCGAACACAACCCCAGATCCCGAACAATCTGACATAATCAGAGGCTCCGCCACCGAAATAACACCTTTGGCCCACGTGATTATGGCTGTCATCGCCCCGTGGACAGAATCCTTCTTGGCCTACTTAAATAGGCAAGAACTCCCTGAGGACTAAAATGGGGCTCGTTGCATTGTGCGACGCTCTAAAGCCTACAAGGTCCACGAGGGAGAGCTCTATAAGAAAAGCGCGACTAGAGTGCTCCAGAGGTGCATCTCCGAAGAGGAAGGGCGGCAGCTCTTGGCCGAAATTCATGCCGGACTCGGCGGCCACCATGCCGCAGCCCGGGCGCTAGTAAGCAAGGCCTTCCGTACAGGTTTCTACTGGCCGATAGCTTGGCAGACGCACAGGACCTTGTCCAACATTGCGTTGGTTGCCAGCTTTTTGCAAATCAAAGCCATATGCCACCTACCGCTCTCCAAACAATCCCCATAACTTGGCCCTTTGCGGTCTGGGGGCTCGATATGGTTGGACCCCTTAAAGGAGGAAGCCATAAGAAGAAATACTTGTTGGTCATGGTCGATACATTCACCAAATGGATAGAAGCCAAACCAGTTAAAACGGCCGAGTTTGGACCAGTGATAGACTTCATATGTGAGGTCGTACACCGTTACGGTGTCCCCCACAGCATCATCACCGATAACGGCTCAAACTTTACAGCCGACGAGGTGAAAACTTGGTGCGGCAAAATGGGCATAAAGCTCGATTATGCATCCGTCTATCACCCCCAAACAAACGGTCAAGTCAAATGAGTGAATGGTCTTATTATGAGCGGCATTAAGCCCATGCTAGTGCGATCCTTAAAGGAATCAGATATGCACTGGGTCGAGGATCTCGACTCTGTACTATGGGGGCTGCGGACCACGCCAAATCGCACAACCGGATACACACCATTTCTTATGGTGTACAGCGCAGAGGCAGTGCTACCCTGTGATATCATCCATGACTCACCTTGAGTGCGCATGTACGAAGAGAGAGAAGCCGAGCTGGATAGGCAGGATGGCTTAGATGCCCTGGAGGAGGAGCGTGATGTCGCAAAGGCCCGTTCTGCATTTTATCAACAGCAGGCTTGAAGGTATCGAAGCAGAGAAGTACGTGCCAAAACTTACAACATTGGTAAACTCGTTCTACGCCTACCAGAGAAGAAAAAGGACAAGCTCAAGCCCAAATGAGAAGGTCCCTTCATCATCGATAAAGTTCTCACCGGAGGAGCGTACCGTCTGCGTGATGCATCCGATAATCGACTCGAGCTGAACCCATGGAACGCGGCCAGACTCCGAAGATTCTACGCCTAGTGCCAAACTCTGTGTTTGTCTCCTTACCTCCGTCTTCATTTTTAAATTATATCCTCTCTCTCCTTTTTACATATATAGCCTTAAAAGCTTCAAGTATGTTTTGACCGCACACTCCTGCCGCGCTATGCGTGCTCAGTATACCTGGGGGCTTCTTATACAGAAGCTTAATATAATTGTCTTCTGGGCTTTATGCCCACCACATATGCGTCATTTCTCCATATGTGCCTTTTTTCACCACTATATGCATTGATATGACTTAAGTTTTGGCCAAGCTGGGTTGCCTGGCTCTTGTGTTTATGCCCTACGTTCCCGTTAATTCGGCTAGGGCATAAGGGGAGCACCTCTGCGATTGTTACTGCCGGGTCAGCCGGATGTGTACCTCAGACTGGGTGAAGCCGAAAGCTAGCGCTCTTAAGGGAATATTCGGTCGGTGAATAAAAGATGTCTTTTACCTATTACAAAACATGCCCCCAGATGCTTATATCCTGCGTAATTTTTCGCAGTTCGAACATGCACATTAACGCATGCACACCCAGGGAAAGGAACCCTTAACGGAACTATTCTCCCTGGAAGATGTTTCTTACTACCCATGTAATATAACATAACTAGTTGGATACTTGTATGTTCAAGCACTTATGACCCCTACGCCTGGTTTCCACGCGTGCCCCGGTTTTCACATAACTGAGGAGGTATCCGGATACACTCCGGACTGTCGGGTCCAGAGGTTGAAGCAAAAAGGTCCGCCAGGACAAATGATTTACAATCCGGCTAGGGACAAAATGTGTCCTTCGAAGTACAAAGTCACTTAGACTTACTAAATTCTTCTTCTATACCATCCAACAGGCTGTCTAGCCTACAGTCCTGTTGGGAATACTTAGCGGCTAATACTACTTGGTCATACACCAGATTCACAGGGATCTCTTTCCCGTCTGACCCTACAGGTCCGACCTCGGCCATGTGGTTCGGGTCAGCCTTGGTGTATCGCGTCTTCACCATGGCCCAGGCTTCCCTTGCGCCTTGTTGGCAGGCCGATATCTTTCATAATCGGAAGCGTTGCCGCACTCCCTTGAGCATCTCCACAAGCTCCCCCATGCCTCCTGGCAGGGCGGCGGATGGCCACAAGGCCTGGGCAATGCCCTGCATCACCTACCGAACTTGTTCGTGCAGTTGTGAGAGCTCCTGTAGAAGATCGCCGGCAGAGCTGGGCATCTCTTCTTAGGGACAACCTGTCAACATACCTACAGACATAATTCTATTAGCACGCTTCTTCGCTGAACTTTATAGTGGTTCGTTAGAGCACTTACTAAATATGCCCGCGTCGAAGCCTCTTATTCTCCTTCATGGAGTCAGCAAGGTGGGCCCGAACATCCTTTAATTCGACGTCCAGTCGGATGTTCGCATCCTGGAGATTATTTTTCTCTAGTATAACCGTTGTAAGCACACTCTCGCCAGCCTTCAGCTACCGTTGAGCATGTTGCTCATCCTCTGGTATGATCTCCGGATCGCCTCCGGGATTGTCTGCGGAACCTATTATTAGATTTGCATTCATGCCAAATACTAACTGGTACACGCCATTATGTAATTTTCGACCAAAACAAGTATTACCAGATGGAGCCCTCGTGGACTCCTCCATTCCGGCGATTGCGGCCCGCTGTTGGGCTTTGCACTCCTCCAGCTCTTTAGACAGCTGGGTATTCTTCTCTGTTAGAGCCTATGCACACGAGGATCCTTAAATCACTTGTGCCAACTGTTTCAAGTCTCAGGGCCTACTGATATACATACTTATCAAATTTTCTTACCCGTATATCCTTTACGTTCTGGTCCGTGGCTCTGGCGAGACCATCTTGAGGAAATTGGATGTATGCTTCCCCTAAGTTGAAGGCATTGAACGCCTCTTCAGAGAAATTAGGGTCGCGTAATGCGGCCCGTCGGCGCCTATGATTCATGGCGCTCTCCACTTCAGAGTTTGTAGTGAAAAATCTATCCGCATCCTCTGTAGGAGGGTCGTCCGGCATTGTCCCTGTCGGTGTCAAAACCGGCGGATCTCGGGTAGGGGGTCCCGATCTGTGTGTCTAAGGCTAATGGTAACAGGAGGCAAGGGACACGATGTTTTACCCAGGTTCAGGCCCTCTTGATGGAGGTAAAACCCTACTTCCTGCTTGATTGATATTGATGATATGAGTATTACAAGAGTTGATCTACCACAAGATCGTAGAGGCTAAACCCTAGAAGCTAGCCTATGCTAATTATGATTGTCCCTATATGGACCAGACCCTCCGGTTTATATAGACACCGGAGGGAGCTAGGGTTTACATAAAGTCAGTTACAAAGAAGGAAATCTAATATCCAGACCTCCAAGCTTGTCTTCCACGCAAAGGAGAGTCCCATCCGGACACGGGACGAAGTCTTGAGTCTTCTATCTTCACGGTCCAACAGTCCGGCCAAAGTATATAGTCCGGCTGTCCGTATACCCCCTAATTCAAGACTCCCTTAGTAGCCCCTGAACCAGGCTTCAATGACGATGAGTCTGGCACGTAGATTGTCTTCGGCATTGCAAGGCGGGTTCCGTCTCTGAATACTCCAAAGTAATTATCGAACACTCAAATCATGTCCGGATCTGCAAGATGATCTTCCCATACCACCGTAGAGAGAATGACATTCCACAAATATAATCTGCTGACAACTTTAGACAACGTGACATGACACTACGGTCGGGTCATTATTCGAACTGTTTTCCCGCAACCGGCCACAAATGAGCAGGGCGGTTTCCTCGGCACGTCTTGTCGAAGCAGAGATCATGTCCCCTTATCAAGGGATTCCCATCAATATGGGTATGGGTAACCCAACAGCGCCATCAATCGTGGCGCTCGGGAAATAAGCGATTCTCAATGGGAAAGTGGGGAGGCGCACCGTTTTCATCGCTTCTATAAAGGGATAAGGATTCTCCATTTTCACCCACGCCTTCTTCCTCCTTCGCTTGTCCATTCTTGCCCCCTCGAGCTCCAGTGCCCTAGTTCACACCTCCTCCGCACAGCCAAACATGTCCGGAGCAGGAGGCAAGTGGGTGGCCTCCACCGTCAAGGAGTAGCACATCACGAAGCTCCGAGCGGCCGGATACTTGGCCGCAGATATTGCACACCGGCTGCCGGACGCAGGGCAGATCATTCTGACTCTAGGACCCCACGAGAGGGTCGTGTTCCTTGCCCACTTTGTCCTTGGACTGGGATTTCCACTTCATCCCTTTGTCCGCGGGCTCATGTTTTACTATGGGCTAGACTTCCACGATCTAGCCCCAAACTTCGTCCTCAACACCTCGGCATGTATCGTCATGTGCGAGGCCTTCCTCCGCATCAAGCCTCACTTCGGCTTGTGGCTACGAATCTTCTGCGTGAAGCCGAAGATCGTGAGCGGCCAGCAAGCGGAGTGCGGAGGCGCCATGGTGGGCAGGATGCCCAATGTTACCTGGCTCGACGGCTCCTTCACGGAGACCGTGAAAGGGTGGCAATAGGGGTGGTTCTACATTACCAAGCCACGTGACGCCAACTGGGTGGCGGCCCCCAAATTCCGAACCGGAATTCCCATGCGGCTCACCTCTTGGGAAAAGAAGGGCTTGGCCTGGGGTGAGCCTGCGGAGCTGACCGGACTTCAAAACTGCATCAAAAATATGATGGACAAGAAAATCAAGCTTGTCAACGTGGTCCAGGTCATGCTCGTCCGCCAAATTCTTCCGTGCCAAAGACGGGCATTTAATCTGTGGGAGTTCGTCCCAGCCGAACGACACTTCGAGAGCTCTATGGCACGACACACAAGGACACATGGAAGGTGCTATTCAAGGCTTCCGAAATACCTCCTCCCCCATCCGAGGACCTCGGACTTCATGCCACGCGGCTCCCCCGTCCGGTGAGTTTTCTGACCATCACTAGATGTAGTTTTTCCCAGCGTACTCAAGGGAGGATCTTAAGTCATCGTGTGTACTTAATTAGGAGTATGTGGTGACGGCGGAGCGGATTGACTGTCCGGCTCCACTACCAGAAGGTCTAGCAGATGCTCTCCTGACGGAGATGCTAGTCCCGGCGCCCTACAAGGCGCCGGAAAAGAAGGCCAAAAAGAAGGCCCCGGGGACCAGGAAGGGTCTTCGGCATAAGGTCGTACCGGACGCCTCGTCCGAAGACGACGAGGCACACTCCTCCCCCGAAGGGGAGGAGGAAAAGGAAGGGGCCGCCCCACCCGAGGAGGCCGAAGGGCCTAAGAGGGCAACCCAGGGGACCAGGAAGGGACCCCGGCGCAAGGCCATCATAAACTCGTCGTCCGAAGACGACGAGGCAGATTCCTCCCGCAGAGGCAGGGGGAAACACGAGGAAACTCCGCCTCTCTCACTAGGGAGGAGAAGAAAAGGAAAGCCGCCCCGGAGCGTACCAAGGTGTATGGATGCAATATTAAGTAAACATTTATAGGAAGAATGTGCAAATAGGAATAATAAGCTGAAACTATATATTATCTCCGATTGATGAATAATACGTCTAAGCGTATGTTTACAATGAATGCGTTAAGCAGAAGTAAATAGGACTATTTAACATGTCCTATCCAAGGGCGGGCCGCATGTAGGTATATAAAACAGGTATAACGATCCTGAGCAGATTCCACCTGGGTATTCCCTTTGTGCGCAAAGCCTTTTGCCTCCTTGGTTTTCTCTCCTGTGCAAGTCCGATAATCCGGCTCTTTTGAAGAGGCTGCCCGAAAGCAGTGTCTTGAAAGATAAAGGGGGGTTATTAAAGTATGTTGTGGCTGTACAGCACCGTTAACTGAGTCACTATTGCGCCTCCGCCTATGCCCATGGTATTTTGAGTGTGTAATTGTGTACGCACAGCACGAATGCTGCCTTGATGGGGCTGGAGCGGAGGCCGGACTACTAGTCACGCTCTTGGCGTGCCTGGCGATCCTGTTGTAGGGTACTCCGGACTCGCTTGACGGTGTTCGGGGTTTTTGTCGCCGGATTGGTGGTTTGCCGGAGAAGGCTGCATTGTACTTCTGCCGTGAGGGCTGTAGTATTCTCTTCTGTACGGAGAGAGCGGTCCATGTTTCCTTTGACTGTTATGACCCCGCGAGGTCCTGGCATCTTGAGCTTGAGTTATGCATAGTGTGGTACCGCATTGAATCGAGCGAATGCGGTTCGTCCAAGCAGTGTGTGATAACCACTACGGAAAGGGACGATATCGAAGATTAACTCCTCACTTCGGAAGTTATCCGGAGATCCGAAGACCACTACCAGTGTTATGGAGCCCGTGCAACGGGCCTCTACTCCTGGAATTACACCTTTGAAGGTGGTTTTGGTGGGCTTGATCCTCGAAGGGTCGATGCCCATTTTGTGCACTGTGTCCTGATAGAGCAGGTTCATGCTGCTGCCGCCATCCATAAGGACTCACGTGAGGTGGAATCCGTCGATGATTGGGTCTAGGATCAATGCGGCTGAGCCGCCATGACGGATGCTGGTAGGGTGATCCCTACGATCAAAGGTGATCGGACAGGGTGACCATGGGTTGAATTTTGGGGCGACTGGCTCCATCGCATAGACGTCCTGTAGTGCTCGCTTCCGTTCCCGTTTGGGAATGTGGGTGGCGTAGATCATGTTGACTGTTTTCACCTGGGGAGGAAATTTCTTTTGTCCCCCCATGTTCGTACGCCAGGGCTCCTCGTCATCGTCGATGTGCAGCCCCTTGTCCTTGTTTTCGGCATTTATTTTACCGGCCTGTTTGAACACCCTGCAGTCTCTATTAGTGTGGTTTGCTGGCTTATCCGGGGTGCCATGAATTTGGCATGAGTGGTCAAGTATGCGGTCCAGACTGGACAGTCCCTGATTGTTTCTTTTGAATGGCTTTTTCCGCTGACCGGATTTTGAGCCACTGAATCCGGCGTTGACTGTTGTGTCTTCAGTGTTGTCGCCGTTGTTCCATCGCTTATGTCTGTTGCGCCGTGGCTTGCCGTTATTGTCGCGGACATCTGAGGTGCCGGAATTTATTGGCGTGGTGCTACTGCGAGCCAACCAGCTGTCCTCGCCCATGCAAAAGCGGGTCATGAGTGTCGTGAGGGCCACCATGGACTTTCGTTTTTCCTGGCCAAGGTGTCGGGCGAGCCACTCGTCACGGATATTATGCTTAAAGGCCACCAGGGCTTCGGCGTCCGGACAGTAGACTATTTGTTTCTTTTTGGTTAGGAACCGAGTCCAGAATTTCCTGGATGACTCTTCGGGCTCTTGGGTAATGTGGCTCAAGTCATCGGCATTCGGTGGTTGCACGTACGTGCCCTGGAAGTTGTCGAGGAACGCGTCCTCCAGGTGTTCCCAACTGCCAATGGAATTTGCCGACAGGTTGTTTTGCCAGTGTTGGGCCGGTCCTTTGAGCTTAAGGGGAAGATACTTGATGGCATGTAGATCGTCTCCGCGGGCCATGTGAATGTGGAGAAGGAAATCTTCGATCCATACTGCAGGGTCTGTTGGCCATCGTATGATTTGATGTTTACAAGTTTAAACCCTTCTGGGAATTCATGATCCATCACTTCGTCAGTGAAGCAGAGGGGGTGTGCGGCGCCTCTATGCCGGGCTATGTGGCTACGCAGTTCGAGTGAGTGTGGTTAGCTGTATTCGGCCCGGCCGGACTTGTTGATAGTGTATCCGGCATGACGATCATCGTCACCTGTTGGGGCGCGCCCCCGCAATCCGTAGATCGATCTTGGCTGTCCTGCCTTGTTTTCCAGTATATCTTGCAGGTCCTACCTATTGCCATGGGTCGTAGTGTATTGGCATAGGGGTGCGGGCTGGTATTCGGGCTGATACGCCGTTTTATCCCGGCCACGAGGTGGCCGGTCAGCCGTGTGGCGCTCGAGTCCATATTCCTCAGCTGCCAGGACTTCAGTCCATATGTCTGTGAGCAGGTCTTGATCAGCTTGGAGCTACTGCTGCTTCTTTTTCAGGCTCCTCACAGTGGCCATAAGCCGGCGCTTGAAGCGCTCCTGCTCCACGGGGTCCTCAGGCACGCGGAACTCGTCGTCGCCGAGGCTAATCTCGTCTTCGGAGGGGGGCATGTAGTTGTCCTCCTCCGGATATCCGTCCGTCGCCTGTTCGTCTGGGTTGACCTGCCCGTCTTCCTGTTCGGCCTGCTCGAAGGCAGGCTGATCGGGGTTGTATTCATCTTCGGCACCATCCATATTGTTTTCGTCTCCTGTGCCGGTATTGCTGTGGCGTGGCTTGGAGCGGCGCCGATGACGCCCATGCTTTGCTTTCTTCCTTGAGGGGTTATCCTCCATTGCCTCATCGCCATTGGTTTCTTTCGGAGTGTCCACCATATATATATCATATGAGGAGGTGGATGTCCACCGCCCCGTGGGCGGTGGTTCCTGTTCTTCTCCTACATTGTCGTCCATACCGTCGATGTCTTCAGAGTCCAAGTCAAGCACGTCGGTTAAATCATCAACCGTGGTAATGAAGTGGGTGGTGGGTGGGCAACGAGTTCCTTCGTCGCCTGCTTCCCACTCGAGTCGGACATAGTTCGGCCAAGAGTCTCCTGACAAAGAGAGAGACTTTAACGAGTTCAGCATGTCGCCAAAGGGCGTGTGCTGGAAGATATCCGCAGCAGTGAACTCCATTATCGGAGCCCAACCAGATTCGGCGGGCTCGGGGGTGCGTGGACTGGAACCTATAGCCGGATACGAGTCCGGTGGTCCGGTGTCACAGGCTTCCTTGGGGGTGAAGTCTGTGTCCGGCTCTACCACCGATGGGTGAGCGACCTCCAGGGCGGGGTCCATCCACCTGTCCTCGAGCAACGCAATCTGCCCCGGATTTAGGTGCGGGGCTCCTGCATGGGCGATATCCCGAGCATTGTCCGACAGCAGGTCTAAGCCGTGCTCATCGTGACTGTCCAGTGCTCCTGGCGCAGGCCCAAATCCGTTGAAGAACAAGTCTCCGCGGATGTCGGCCATGTAGTTCAAGTTTCTGAGCCTGACTTGATGGCCAGGGGCGTAGCTGTCGATTTGCTGTAGATGGCCAAGCGAATTGGCCCGCAGTGCGAAGCCGCCGAACACGAATATCTGTCCGGGGAGAAAAGTCTCACCCTGGACCGTGTTGTTGTTGATGATTGAAGGAGCCATCAAGCCTTGCAGCAATGACACAGAGGAACTCTCAATGAAAGCACCAATGTCGGTGTCAAAACCGGCGGATCTCGGGTAGGGGGTCCCGATCTGTGCGTCTAAGGCTAATGGTAACAGGAGGCAAGGGACACAATGTTTTACCCAGGTTTGGGCCCTCTTGATGGAGGTAAGACCGTACTTCCTGCTTGATTGATATTGATGATATGAGTATTACAAGAGTTGATCTACCACGAGATCATAGAGGCTAAACCCTAGAAGCTAGCCTATGATGATTATGATTGTCCCTATATGACCAGACCCTCCGGTTTATATAGACACCGGAGGGAGCTAGGGTTTACATAAAGTCGGTTACAAAGAAGGAAATCTAATATCCGAATCGCCAAGCTTGTCTTCCACGCAAAGGAGAGTCCCATCCGGACACTGGACGAAGTCTTGAGTCTTGTATCTTCACGGTCCAACAGTCTGGCCAAAGTATATAGTCCGGCTGTCCGGATACCCCCTAATCCAAGACTCCCTCAGTCCCCGCGTCGACCTCCGCCCTTGAGTCTGACCACGGAGTCCGGCTGGTGGAGGCGCGGCCGGCAGGCTCTCGGGATATAGTCCGGCGAGCGCTTTTTCTACCACGAGGCAACAATAATTGTTATATTTTAACGATGATAATTTCGTGGCAGGTTTTTAAACATACCCTTGCAACAACGTCTCGGTCCTGACCGCCTTCCTTTTAAGCCTACCCGGCTTCGGTGCCCCTTGTTGACGAGTCACCGCGGGTTCGGCATGGTGTCCCGATGGCCTTCCCTATAAAATGCAATACATGTGCGGTGAGTAAGGCGCAAAGAGGGATTCCTTTTTGGAAGTTGGGACTCCGGTCTTACTTACATCTGATACGGGGAGCAGGCCAGTATAATCAGCTATGATGGCCACCAACTCACCATCGGAGCTTAACTGATAAAATGTCCTGTCGACGAGCTCCACAAATGTGTCCGGATCTTCTTTGAGTCCGGGGTAGAGGGCCCGGTTGGGGTCCTCTGGCTGTGGAGACGGGCTGTGAACCTCCTGTCGGTGTAAAAACTGGCGGATCTCGAGTAGGGGGTCCCGAACTATGCGTCTAAGGCTAATGGTAACAGGAGGCAGGGGACACAATGTTTTACCCAGGTTCGGGCCCTCTCGATGGAGGTAATACCCTACTTCATGCTTGATTGATCTTGATGATATGAGTGACACAAGAGTTGATCTACCACGAGATCGTAGAGGCTAAAACCTAGCAGCTAGCCTATGATTATGACTATGATTGTCCTCCTCCTACGGACTAAACCCTCCGATTTATATAGACACCAGAGTAGGCTAGGGTTACACAAAGTCGGTTACGGAGAAGGAGATCTAACATCCGAATCGCCAAGCTTGTCTTCCACGCAAAGGAGAGTCCCATCGGGACGCGGGATGAAGTCTTGAGTCTTGTATCTTCACGGTCCAACAGTCCGGCCAAAGTATATAGCCCGGTTGTCCGGATACCCCCTAATCCAGGACTCCCTCAGTAGCCCCTGAACCAGGCTTCAATGACGATGAGTCCAGCACGCAGATTGTCTTCGGCATTGCAAGGCGGGTTCCATCTCCGGATCCAGAGTACCTATTGTAGCGAACAGTGTCCGGATTCCCATCAATCTTGTATTTCTCGGCTTCTGTGCTTCAATAATGGCCATCTCCACGTGTCGAGCGAATACGAGGAGCCGGAGCATTCTTACATTTGCCACCCCAACCCTGCAGGCAAACCGTCTATTTGAAGAGACGGGGATCCTCAGGTCCACATGTCACCTTCTTCCCTTAAGCAAGCATTCAACAGAGTGCATCCAAAAAAACATTCCATCATGGCCGATCGCCGCAGCTCCTCTTCTCGCTCCCTTAGATCTAAGCCAGGTGATTGGGAAAGATGTTCCACCCCCCACAGCCGTTTAGTAGAGTTGCAGACCCAAGGGTTTCTTCCACCGGCGTACATGTTCCCCGTCCGAGCCGGACTAGCCACCTACAATGGCGGGGCGCAAGCGGAGAGATCTCCTAACCCATCTCAGGGGGAGCGGGTATGCCTTGTCCCGTATTTGTTAAGAGGCATCGGGTTTCCAATCCCTTCCTCCGCGGGCTCCTGGAGTTCTACGACCTCTAGTTGTATAACTTTACCCCCGCCTCCGTGCTACACATCGCAGGATACGTTGCCCTCTGTGAATTATTCCTGAGCTGCGAGGCTCACTTCGAGTTATGGAAGTAGTTATTCTGCCTCGTCCCTCGTAATCAGGGGGGATCTATATATCAAGTGGGGGGAGCCGAAATATGGCGCTTCGCCCAAACCGGATACCTGTCCGGCACTCCAAAGAAGGCATCTGAAGACTGGCCCTCAGAGTGGTTTTATGTAGATGATGTTCCCCTTCCGGGCCCAATCTAGACGGGCCTCCCTGAGTTTAATAACGCTCTGCTGAAGAAACGCCAAAGTTGGCGCCCTCGGAGCCCCCAGGAGGAATATACCAGAGAAGTCCACTTCTTGATAAGTATGATAAAGACACTAGCCCAATTAGGACTGACAATAGTCGAGGTTATATCAATATGCATAATGCGGGGGGTGCAACCACTTCAATATCGGGGGAAGCCCATGTGGCACTTCAACGGGGAAGACAATGCCACCCGCTGCGGTCATAAAGGTCCGGACTCCGCCACTGCTCTGACGAGAATACTGTCCGATTTATATAAAGGAGAAGAAGAGGAGTTCCTCTATATCAAACCGCGGGATGGATTTTCCATGTACAACTCCCCAAGCTGGGTAAGCCGTTACTCTTTACCCAACTCTATCCACTCTTGCGCCCTTCATCACAATCATTTAACTTGATATTTCTAAGCAGGAACTGAGGAAGGTCGTGAAAGAGTTCAACAGCCCCTCTCCACAGCCAGAGGATCCTGGCCGGGCCCTCGACCCTGGACTTGAAGAAGATCCGGATATATCTGTGGAGCTTGTCGACGGGACATTTTATCAGGCAAGCTACAACGGCACCTTGGTGGCTATTATCACCGATTATCCCGGACTGCTCCCAGTGTCACGTGTAAGCAAAGCTGAAGCCTTAACTTCTGAAGAGGATTCCTTCCTTATACCATGACTTATGCACAAATATCGTATTTTTATAGAGACGACCATTGGAATGCGGCGCCGAGCCCCTAGGGGCTCATCAGCAAAGGGCATCCGGGCTAGGCAAGCTCAAGAGGAAGGCGGTTAGGGTCAAAACGCCGTTGCAGAGGGATAGTTAAAATCTGTTCTGTGATCATCATGTTTGAAATGTAACAGTGAACATTGTGTCCTGGTAGAAAGAGTAGTCGCCGGACTATATCCGAAGATCCTGCCGGTCATGCCTCCACCAGCCGGATTCCAGAACCAGCTTCAAGAGAGGAGGCCAATGCGGGGCCGATGCCGAATTGTCCTCTGACAGAGGATGCGGATAGGCTCTCCGCCACAAATTCCAAAGTAGAGAGCGGCATGAATCACCGACACCGACGGCCCGTACTTCGAAATGGTATCTTTTCCGAAGAGGCATTCAATGCCTTCAATTCAGGAGACACATACATCCGAGCTGCCCAAGATGGACTCGCCCGAGTGACGAACCAGTATGCAAAAGATATACGGGTAAGAAAATTTGATAAGAATGTATATCAGTAGCCCCTGAGACTTGAAACAGTTGGAACAACTGATTTAAGGATCCTTGTATGCACATGTTCTTTTAGAGAAGAATACCCATTTTTCTCGTGAGCTAGAGGAGTGCAAGACCCAGCTGAGGGCTGCGGTTGCCAAACTAGAGGAATCCGGGAAGGCCTCATCTGGTAACACTTGTCTCAATAGAGAAATTTTAAGGACATACAACAGTTAGTATTTGTCTTGCTTTATAAGTCTAACAAAAAATTCTGCAGACAATCCCGGGGAGAATTCGGAGATCGGAAAAGATAGTGAGTCACATCTCCAAAGACAGCTAAAGGCTGGCGAGCGTGTGCTTACGTTGGTTAGGCAGGAGAAAAATAATCTCCAAGATGCCAACATCCGGCTGGGTGTCGAATTAGCAGATGTTCGAGTTCAGCTTGCGGACTCCATGAAGGAGAACAGGAGGCTTTGTCGCGGCATATATGGTAAGTGCTTAAACGAACTGCAGTACAGTTCGGTGAGGAAGCGTATTAAAAGAGTTTATGTCTGTAGGTATGCTGACGGGCCGTCCTGAAGAGGAGATGCTCGGGTCTGCAGGCAATTTGCTGCAAGATCTCTCACAACTGCACGGACGAGGTTGGCAGGTGATGCAGGGTATTGCCCAGGCCTTGTGGCCATCCGCTTGCGTGCCAGGAGGCATGGGGGAGCTAGTGGATATGCTCAAAGGAGCACGGCGGCGCTTCCGATTATGGAGTATCAGCCTACCGACAAGGTGCAAGGGAAGCCTGGGCCATGGCGAAGACGCGATACGCCAAGGTTGACCCGAACCATATGGCCGAAGTCGGACCAGTGGGGCCAGATGGGCAAGAGATTCCCATAAGTCTGGTGTATGACCACGTAGCGTTAGCCGCAAAGTATTCCCAACAGGATTGTAGGCAAGATAGCATGTAGGATGGTATAGAGGAAGAATATAGCCAGTCCAAGTGACTATGTAATTCAATGGACATGTAGTCCCTAGCTGGATTAAAAATCATTTGTCATGGTGGACCTTTTCGCTTCAGCCCCCGGACCCGACAGTCCGGGTGTATCCAAATACTCGCTCAGTTATGTAAAATCGGGGTATGCATGGAAACTAGGCCTAGGTGTCATAAGTGCTTAAAAAGACAAGTACCCAACTAGTTATGTTATATTACATGGGTAGTAAGAAACATCTTCCAGAGAGAAAAGTTCCGTTAGGGGTTCCTTTCCCTGGGTACGCATGCATCGATGTGCATGTCCAAACTGCGAACAGAAGTGCAGGATACAAAACATTTGGGGATTCACATTGTAATAAACGAAAAAAAATCTTTTGTTCACCGACCGAATATTCCCTTAAGAATGCTAGCTTTCGGCTTCACCCAGTCTGAGGTACACATCCGGCTGAATCGGCAGTAACAATCACAGAGGTGCTCCCCTTATGCCCTAGTCGAATTAATGGGAACGTAGGGCATAAACACAAGAGCCAGGCAACCCAGCATGGCCAAATCTTAAGTCATATCGATGCATATAATGGTGAAGAAAAGGCACATATGGAAAAAGGACGCATATGTGGTAGGCAGGAATCCATAAAAGTAATTATATTTAGCTTCCGTACAGGAAGCCCCCAGGTATGGTGAGCACACATAGTGCGGCCGGAGCGAGCCGAGCATCCGCACTGTATTTAATACTTTGTGTGAAGAAGGTAAAAAGGGCGAGAAAGGAAAAAGGGAGAACATAATTGAAAGAGCGGGGGTAAGGAGATGAACACAGAGTTCGGCACTAGGCGTAGAATCTCCGGAGTCTGGCCGCGTTCCATGGGTTCGGCTCGAGTCTGTTATGGGATGCATTGCGCAGACGGTACGCACCTTCGTTGAGAACTTTATCAATGATGAAGGGACCCTGCCACTTGGGTTTGAGCTTGTCCTTCTTCTTCTCCAGTAGGCGCAGAACGAGTTCGCTAACATTATAAATTTTGGCCTGCACTTCTCTGCTTTGATATCTTTGAGCCTGCTGCTGATAGAAAGAGGAATGGGCTTTTGCGACGTCGCGCTCCTCCTCCAGGGCATCTAAGTTGTCCTGTCGATCTAGCTCGGCTTCCTTCTCTTCGTACATGTGCACGCAAGGTGAGTCATGGATTATGTCGCAGGGTAGTACCGCTTCTGCGCCGTACAACATAAAAATGGTGTATATCCGGTGGTACGGTTTGGTGTGGTCCGCAGCCCCCAGAGTACGGAGTCGAGCTCCTCGACCTAGTGCGTGTCCGATTCTTTCAAGGATCACACTAGTCTAGGTTTGATGCCACTCATGATGAGACCATTTGCACGTTCGACCTGGCCATTTGTTTGGGGATGATAGATGGAGGCGTATTCGAGCTTAATGCCCATGTTGCCGCACCAAGTTTTCACTTCATCGGCTGTGAAGTTTGAGCCATTGTCAGTGATGATGCTGTGGGGGACACCGTAACGGTGTACAACCCCTGATATGAAGTCTATCACTGGTCCGGATTCGGCCGCTTTTAACTGGTTTGGCTTCTATCCATTTGGTGCACTTGTCCACCATGACCAATAAGTATTTTTTCTTATGGCTTCCCCCTTTAAGAGCTCTGACCATACCCAGCCCCCAGACCGCGAAGGGCCAAGTTATGGGGATTGTTTGGAGAGCGGTAGGGGGCATATGGCTCTGATTGGCGAAGAGCTGGCAACCGACGCAATGTTGGACAAGGTCCTGTGCATCTTCCCGGGCTATCGGCCAATAAAAACATGTACGGAAGGCTTTGCTGACAAGTGTCGGAGACGCAGTGTGGTGCCCGCCGTGTCCGGCATGGATTTCAGCCAAGAGCTGCCGCCCCTCCTCTTCGGAGATGCATCTTTGGAGCACTCCGGTGGCACTTTTCTTATAGAGCTCTCCCTCATGGACTTTGTAGTCCTTGGAACGCCGCACAATACAACGTGCTTCATTTTGGTCCTCGGGGAGCTCCTGCCTATTTAGGTAGGCCAAGAAGGGCTCGGTCCACGGGGCGATGACAGCCATGATTTCATGGGCCAAAGGTGTTATTTCGGCGGCGGAGCCCCCGATTACGTCAGATGGTTCGGAATCTGGGGTTGTATTCGGAGCCGGACTGGTGTTGCCGGACTCCCCTTCCCATACCACAGATGGCTTGAACAGCCTTTCCAATAATATATTAGGTGGGACGGGGTGCGTTTAGTGCCGATGCGGGCGAGGATATCCGCCGCTTGATTGTTTTCTCGGGCCACATGGTGGAATTCGAGCCCCTCGAACCGAGCTGACATTTTGAGGATGGCATTACGGTAGGCCGCCGTTTTCGGCTCATTGGCATCAAAATCTCCGTTTATTTGTGATATTGCGAGGTTCGAGTCCCCGCACACTTCTAGGCCTTGAATGCCCATAGAGACTGCCATCTGAAGACCATGCAACAAAGCCTCGTATTCGGCTGCGTTCTTGGAGTCTGTGTATAATATTTGGAGTATGTACTGGACCGTGTCTCCGGTTGGGGATGTCAGGACTACACCCGCTCCCAATCCCGCCAGCATTTTAGAGCCGTCAAAGTGCATGATCCAACTGGAGTACGCGTTGTACTCTTTAGGTACTTCGACTTCTGTCCATTCGACGACAAAGTCAGCCAGTACTTGCGACTTAATGGCCTGCCATGGTTTGTATGTTATGTCGAACGGAAGGAGCTCGATAGCCCATTTAGCAATCCGTCCTATGGCGTCGCGGTTGTTTATTATGCCGTTGAGTGGTACTTCGGAGGCCACCATAATCGAACATTCTTGAAAGTAGTGTCGTAGCTTCCGGGATGCCATGAAGACCGCGTATGCTATCTTTTGATAGTGTGGGTATCAGGATTTGCATGGAGTGAGGACAGTGGACACATAATATACCGGCTTTTGGAGCGGAAACTTGTATCCGTCTACTTCTCGTTCGATGATGAGCACTGCGTTTACAACCTGATGTGTTGCATCTATGTATAATAGCATAGGTTCGCCAGTATTTGGCGCGGTCAGGACTGGGTTGCTGGCCAATAGGGTCTTTATTTCATCCAGTCCGACCGTGGCCGCATCCGTCCACTCGAAGTGTTCGGTGCGTTGAAGAAGGTGGTAAAGAGGTAGTGCATTTTCTCCTAATTGGGAGATAAAGCGGCTTAAGGCAGCCACGCGTCCAGTTAGTTTCTGGATATGCTTGAGGTCTGTTGGGATAGCCAACTGCGACAGAGCTCAGATTTTTGCCGGATCTGCTTCGATTCCTCTATTGGAAACGATGAAGCCGAGCAACTTCCCGGATGGTATGCCAGAAACACATTTTTCCGGGTTGAGCTTGATGTCGTATGTTCGGAGGTTGTCGAACGCGAGTCTCAAGTCATCTATTAAAGTTTCGATGTGTCTTGTTTTTATGACCACATCGTCCACGTATGCCTCCACTGTTTTGCCGATTTGCTTCTCCAGGCATGTCTGAATCATACGTTGATAGGTTGCGCGACATTTTTTAGCCCGAAAGGCATAATGTTGAAACATAAGGGGCCATATGGTGTTATGAAGGCCGTTGCGGCTTGGTCGGATTCTGCCATCTTTATTTGATGGTATCTGGAGTATGCGTCGAGGAAACATAGTGAGTCGTGTCCTGCGGTGGCGTCGATGATTTGGTCAATGCGAGGGAGGGGGAAGGGATCTTTGGGGCAGGCCTTGTTGAGGTCTTTGAAATCGACACATAGGCGCCAGAATTTGTCCTTCTTTTGTACCATTACCAGATTTGCCAGCCAATCCGGATGTTTTATATCTCTGATGAATCCGGCCGCAAGTAGCTTGGCTAGCTCTTCTCCCATGGCTTGCCGTTTAGGCTCTAAGAAGCGCCTAAGAGTCTGTTTGACTAGCTTGTATCCTTTCAGTATATTGAGGCCGTGTTCGTCCAGCCTGCGTGGGATGCCCGGCTTGTCTGAAGGATGCCAGGCAAAAATGTCCCAATTCTCACGTAGGAAGTCTCGCAATGCGGTGTCCATTGTGGGGCTCAACTGTGTCCCGATGGAAGCTGTCTTTGTGGGGTCCATTGGATGGACCTGGAATTTGACTATCTTGTCCGCTGGCTTGAATGAGGTGGACTTGGGTCGTTTATCGAGTATCACGTCGTCTCTGTCCACTGCGGCGCACAACGTTGTTAGTTCTTCGGCCTAGGGCTTCGGATAATGCTTCCAGGGCTAGTGCGGCAGTTTTATTTTCGGCACGGAGTGCGACGTCTGGATCACTGGCTAGAGTGATGATTCCATTGGGTCCGGGCATTTTGAGCTTCATGTATCCATAATGGGGTATAGCTTGAAAGCTCTTGAATGCGTCCCGCCCTAAAAGGGCGTGGTATCCGCTGCTGAGCGGGGCCACTTGGAACGTGATTTCTTTGGACCTATAATTCTCCGGCGTGCCGAATACCACATCCAGTGTGATTTTTCCCACACACTGTGCCTCCCGACTAGGGATGATTCCCCTGAAGGTCGTGCTTCTTTGCTCAATGCGGCTTTTATCAATTTCCATCTTGTTGAGGGTTTCTTCATAGATCAGGTTTAATCCACTTCCGCGGTCCATGAGTACTTTGGTGAGCCGGAAGCCGTCCATGATTGGGCTAAGGACCAAAGCGGCTGGTGTCCGGACTGTTTGGAATTGAGGTTCGTCACTGGCACTGAAGGTTATAGCAGTGTCGTTCCACAGATTTATTTTTGCCATGTGGCAGACTTCAGCGAAACTTCGATGAGCTCGCTTGCGCTATTATTTGAGGCGAAAGTCTCAAAGACTGTCAGTACCGCATTGTTGTCTTCGGCGGGATGTTGCTCTGCTTTATGGTTTACAAGAAGATCCTAGTCGCTTTTCGCTACCTGCCGGAGTATCCAACATGCTCTAAGGCTATGCGTTGGCGCGGTATGCGGCGTGCTGTGAATTTTCCATGGCCAATTGAGCCATTCTTCCAATACGATTCCACGCCCTGGAGCGGGCTTTGGTTTTTTGGGAATTGGATCGGGTAACTTATGAGAGTTTGCCCTTTTAGTTCGGTCGAAGGGTTTAGTGAGAGCCGGATTATCCCAGAAGTCTGTTTGGGTTTACAGGCGCTTTCCATCACACAGTACATCTGTACTATGGCTGCTAAGTCAGCAAAGTGTACTATGTCACGACAACTTATAGCATTAAGGATCCCTTTGTTCGTGCAATTTTTGCAGAAAAGTGAGATTGCATCTTCCTCGCGACAGTCCTTGACCCTGTTTATCACAAGGAGGAATCTGGCCTAGTAGCGATGTACTGTCTCTTGGGGCTCTTGTCTGATATGGGAAAGATGGCATAAGTCTGGGTGGGTGGGCGTAGTTAAGTCCGAATTTTGACCCGATCTGATATCCAGGGGCAGAGGAGCTTCCGGCCTTGGCAGCTCGGACTCTGGGATGTTGCCCAATTTTTCTGGCCCATTGCCCGATTCTAAGTTAGGGGTCTGGGTCACGTCCTCCCGCGAACGGGTATACGGCTCAGAGATCTCGGTAATCCAGACCGGTCCTCAAAGTAGAGGGATAATCCATGTGTGGCTCTTCCACTACTGCTATCTCATGGGTGACCGGTGGGGATTTAATATCCCTTTGGTCGGGTTTAAACCCAATCCGATCATAGTCTGTAGCGACTCCCAGAGCAGCGATGAGATCCAAGAGCTCATTAAGGGAGGAGAGCTCCATTGGATCCATCTGTTCGGCGAGTTCCAAATTGACGTGGAGGCCGTTTTTGATGACCCAAGAAGTCATCGTCGGAACGGCAGCCGATCGGGCAGTCATGATGAAGCCGCCTAGTCAGAGAATTTGGCCTACCGCTAGGGGTCCCCCAGAGGTGATGTTGTCCTTGACAACGAGATGAGCCATCAAGCCTTGTAGCGATGACACAGAGGAACTCTCAGTGAAAGCACCAATGTCGGTGTCCAAACCGGCGGATCTCGGGTAGGGGTCCCAAACTGTGCGTCTAAGGCTAATGGTAACAGGAAGGAAGTGGACATGATGTTTTACCCAGGTTCGGGCCCTCTCGATGGAGGTAATACCCTACTTCCTGCTTGATTGATCTTGATGATATGAGTGTTACAATAGTTGATCTACCACGAGATCGTAGAGGCTAAACCCTAGAAGCTAGCCTATGATTATTATTATGATTGTCCTCCTCCTACGGACTAAACCATCTGGTTTATATAGACACCAGAGGAGGCTAGGGTTACACAGAGTCGGTTACAGAGAAGGAGATCTAACATCCGAATCGCCAAGCTTGTGTTCCACGCAAAGGAGAGTCCCATCCGGACACGGGGCGAAGTCTTGAGTCTTGTATCTTCATGGTCCAACAGTCCGGCCAAAGTATATAGTCCTGTTGTCCGGATACCCCCTAATCCAGGACACTCTCACCTCCCTCATAGCTTTTGCAGTTCTTGCTATGAATTGACAAGGTAAATATTTGTGCTAAAAAATAAGGGAAAGACTGGAATAAAATATAACAACTCACCCAGCTTGGGGGTTGTACATGGAGAATCCATCCCACGGTTTGATACGAATGAACTCCTCTTCTTCTCCTTTGTACAAATCGGACAGTATCTTCGCCATAGCAGCGGCGGAGTCCAGACCTTTACGGCCGCAGCGGGTGGCATCGTCTTCTCCATTGAAGTGCCACATGGGTTTCCCCCGATATTGGAGTGGCTGCACTCCCCGAATTATACATATGGACATAACCTCCATTATTGTCTGTCCTGATTTGGCCAGCGTTTTTATCCTGTTCATCAGGAAAAGGATCTCTCTGTTATCTTCCTCCTGGGGGCACCGGGGGCGCCAGCTGTGGCATTTCTTCAACGGGGCATTTACAAACTCGGGAAGGCCCTTCCGAATAGGGTCCGAAAGAGGGACGTCCTCCATATAGAACCACTCCGAAGGCCAGTCTTCGGATGTCTTCTTCGGGGTACTGGACAGGTATCTGGTCCCGGTGATGCGCCATATTTCGGCTCCGCCCACTTGATATACCGCCCCTCCTGAGTGTGAGGTACGACGCAGAATAGCCTCTTCCACAGCTCGAAATGAGCTTCGCAACCTAGAAATAGCTCGCAGAAGGCGACATAGCCTGGGATATGCAGTATGGAGGATGGGGTAAAGTTATGCAGCTAGAGGCCGTAGAACTCCAGGATCCCGCGGAGGAAAGTATGGATTGGAAATCCGAGTCCCCTCAGCAAATAGGGGACAAAGAATACTCGCTCCCCCTTGGATGGGTTTGGAGAACTCTCCGCTTGCTCCCCGCCATTATAAGTGGCTAGTCCAGCTCGGACAGGGACCATGTACGCAGGAAGGAGAAACCCCTTGGTCTGCAACTCTACTAAGCGGCTGTGGGGGTCAGAACATTTCTCCCAATCGCCTGTCCTAGTACTACGGGAGCGAGAGGAGGAGCTGCGACAGTCGGCCATGGTGGGATGGTTTCCTTCGGGCGCGCTCTGATGGATACTCGCTGGGAGGAGATGGTGTGATTTGGATCAGAGGATCCTCAAATCTTTAAATAGACGATTTACTTGCATGGTCAGGGTGGCAAATAAAAAATGCCCCGACTTCTCGCATTCGCCCGACACGTGGAGATAGCCATTATTGAAGCACACAAGCCGAGGAGTGCGACATTGGTGGGGAGCCGGACACTGCTCGCTATAACAGATGCTCTGGAGAATTTGGAGAAGAACCCGCCTTGCAATGCCGAAGACAATATGCGCGCCGGACTCATCGTCATTGAAGCCTGGTTCGGGGGCTACTGAGGGATTCTGGGATTAAGGGGTCCTCGGACAGCCAGACTATATACTTTGGCCAGACTGTTGGACTATGAAGATACAAGATTGAAGACTTCGTCCCGTGTTCGGATGGGACTCTCCTTTGCGTGGAAGGCAAGCTTGGCAATTCAGATATGTAGATCTCCTTCGCTGTAACCGACTCTGTGTAACCCTAGCCCCCTCCGATATCTATATAAACTGGAGGGTTTAGTCTGTAGGACAAGAACAATCATAATCGTAGGCTAGCTTCTAGGGTTTAGCCTCTACGATCTCGTGGTATATCAACTCTTGTAATACTCATATCATCAAGATCAATCAAGCAGGAAGTAGGGTATTACATCCGTCGAGAGGGCCCGTACCTGGGTAAAACAACATGTCCCCTGCCTCCTGTTACCATTAGCCTTAGACGCACAGTTCGGGACCCCCTACCCGAGATCTGCCAGTTTTGACAACGACACCAGGTCTATGCGTAGATGTTATATGCACGAGTAGAACACAAAGAGTTCTGGGCGATAATAGTCATACTGCTTACCAGTATGTCATACTTTGATTTGGCGGTATTGTTGGATGAAGCGGCCCAGACCGACATTACATGACCGCGTTCATGAGACTGGTTCTACCGACATGCTTATGAACATAGGTGGCTGGCGGGTGTCTGTTTCTCCAACTTTAGTTGAATCGAGTGTGGCTACGCCTGGTCCTTATTAAAGGTTAAAACAACACACTTAACAAAAAATCGTTGTGGTTTTGATGCATAGGTAAGAATGGTTCTTGCTAGAAGCCCGGAGCAGCCACGTAAAACTTACAACAACAAAGTAGAGGACGTCTAACTTGTTTTTGCAGGGCTTGTTGTGATGTGATATGGTCAAGGCATGATGTGATATAAATTGTTGTATGAGATGATCATGTTTTGTAACAAAGTTATCGGCAACTGGCAAGAGCCATATGGTTGTCTCTTTATTGTATGCAATGCAATCGCCATGTAATTGTTTTACTTTATCACTAAGCGGTAGCGATAGTCGTAGTAACAATAGTTGGCAAGACAACAATGATGCTACAATGGAGATCAAGATGTCGAGCCGGTGACTTCGGAGATCATGACGATGCTTCGGTGATGGAGATCATGAGCACAAGATGATGATGGCCATATCATGTCACATATTTTGATTGCATGTGATTTTTATCCTTTATGCATCTTATTTTTCTTAGTACGGCGGTAGCATTATAAGATGATCCCTTACTAAATTTCAAGGTATAAGTGTTCTCCCTAAGTATGCACCGTTGCTACAGTTCGTCGTGCCGAGACACCACGTGATGATCGGGTGTGATAAGCTCTACGTTCACATATAATGGGTGCAAGCCAGTTTTGCACACGTAGAATACTTGGGTTAAACTTCACAATCCTAGCATATGCAGGGCCTCGGAACACTGAGAACGAAAGGTCAAACGTGAATCATATCGTAGATATGATCAACATAGTGATGTTCACCATTGAAAACTACTCCATCTCACGTGATGATCGGACATGGTTTAGTTGATTTGGATCACGTGATCACTTAGATGATTAGAGGGATATCTATCTAAGTGGGAGTTTTTAAGTAATATGATTAATTGAACTTTTATTTATCATGAACTTAGTGCCTGATAGTATTTTGCATGTCTATGTTGTTGTAGATCAATGGCCCGTGTTACCGTTCCTTTGAATTTTAATGCGTTCCTGAGAAAGCTAAGTTGAAAGATGATGGCAGCAACTACACGGACTGGGTTCGTAACTTGAGGATTATCCTCATTGCTCAACAGAAGAATTACGTCCTGGAAGCACCGTTGGGTGCCGGGCCTACTGTAGATGCTACTGATGACGTTAAGAACGTCTAGCAGAGCAAAGCTGATGACTACTCAATAGTTCAGTGTGCCATGCTTTACGGCTTAGAACCGGGACTTCAATGATGTTTTGAACGTCATGGAGCATATGAGATGTTTCAGGAGTTGAAGTTAATATTTCAAGCAAATTCCCGGATTGAGAAATATTAAGTCTCCAATAATTTCTACATCTGTAAAATGGAGGAGAATAGTTCTGTGAGTGAACACATACTTAGAATGTCTGGGTAACATAACCACTTGACTCAACTGGGATTTAATCTTCCTAATGATAGTGTCATTGACAGAGTTCTTCAATCACTGCCACCAAGCTATAAAGGCTTCATGATGAACTATAATATGCAAGGGATGAACAAAACTATTCCCGAGCTCTTTGCAATGCTAAAGGCTGCGGAGGTAGAAATCAAAAAGGAGAATCAAGTGTTGATGGTCAACAAGACCACTAGTTTCAAGAAAAAGGCAAAGGGAAGAAGGGGAACTTCAAGAAGAACGGCAAAAAGGTTGCTTCTCAACAGAAGAAACCCAAGTCTGGACCTAAGCCTGGAACTGAGTGCTTCTACTGCAAAGGGACTGTTCACTAGAAGCGAAACTGCTCCAAATATTTGGCGGATAAGAAGGATGGCAAAGTGAAAGGTATATTTGATATACATGTTATTTTTGTGTACTTAACTAATGCTCGCAGTAGCGCCTGGGTATTTGATACTAGTTCTGTTGCTCATATTTGCAACTCGAAACAGGGGCTACGGATTAAGCGAAGATTGGCTAAGGACGAGGTGACGATGCACGTGGGAAATGGTTCCAAGGTTGATGTGATCGCCGTCGGCACGCTACCTCTACATCTACCATCGGGATTAATTTTAGACTTGAATAACTGTTATTTGGTGCCAGCATTGAGCATGAACATTATATCTGGATCTTGTTTGATGCGAGACGGTTATTCATTTAAATCAGAGAATAATGGTTGTTCTATTTATATGAGTAATATCTTTTATGGTCATGCACCCTTGCTGAGTGGTCTATTTTTATTAAATCTCGATAGTGATGATACACATATTCATAATATTGAAGCCAAAAGATGCAAAGTTAATAATGATAGTGCAACTTATTTGTGGCACTGTCATTTGGGTCATATCGGTGAAAAGTGCATGAAGAAATTCCATGCTGAGGGACTTTTGGAATCACTTGATTATAAATCACCTGGTGCTTGCGAACCATGCCTCATGGTCAAGATGACTAAAGCTCCGTTCTCCGGAACAACGGAATGAGTTACTGACTTGTTGGAAATAATACATACCGATGTATGTGGTCCAATGAGTATTGAGGCTCGTGGTGGGTATCGTTATTTTCTTACCTTCACAGATGATTTGAGCTGATATGGTTATATCTACTTAATGAAAAATAAGTCTGAAACATTTGAAAAGTTCAAAGAATTTCCGAGTGAAGTGGAAAATCATCGTAACAAGAAAATAAAGTTTCTATGATCTGATCATGGAGGAGAATATTTGAGTTACGAATTTGGTCTTCGTTTGATACAACATGGGATAGTTTCACAACTAACGCCACTTGGAACACCACAGCGAAGTGGTGTGTCCGAACATCATAACCGTACTTTATTGGATATGGTGCGAGCTATGATGTCTCTTACTGATTTACCGCTATCGTTTTGTGGTTATGCTTTAGAGACGGCTGCATTCACTTTAAATAGGGCACTGTCAAAATCCGTTGAGACGACGCCTTATGAAATGTGGTTTGGCAAGAAACCAAAGTTGTCGTTTCTTAAAGTTTGGGGTTGCAATGCTTATGTGAAAAAGCTTCAACCTGATAAGCCTGAACCCAAATTGGAGAAGTGTGTATTCATAGGATACTCAAAGGAAACTGTTGGGTACACCTTCTATCACAGATCCGAAGGCAAAATCTTTGTTCCTAAGAATGGATCCTTTCTAGAGAAGGAGTTTCTATCGAAAGAAGTGAGTGGGAGGAAGGTAGAACTTGATGAGGTAATTGTACCTTCGCCCTTATTGGAAAGTAGTTCATCACATAAATCAGTTCTAGTGATTCCTACACCAATTAGTGAGGAAGTTAATGATGATGATCATGAAACTTTAGATCAAGTTACTACCGAACCTCGTAGGTCTTGCAGAGTAAGGTCCGCACTAGAGTGGTACGGTAATCCTGTTCTAGAAGTCATGTTACTAGACCATGATGAAGCTACGAACTATGAGGAAGCGATGAAGAGCCCAGATTCCGCAAAATGGCTTGAGGCCATGAAATCTGAGATGGGATCCATGTATGAGAATAAGGTGTGGACTTTGGTGGACTTGCCCGATGATCAGCAAGCCATAGAAAATAAATGGATCTTTAAGAAGAAGACTGACGCAGACGGTAATGTTACTGTTTACAAAGCTCAACTTGTTGCAAAAGATTTTCGACAAGTTCAAGGAGTTGACGACGATGAGACTTTCTCACCCGTAGCGATGCTTAAGTCTGCCCGAATCATGTTAGCAATTTTCGCATTTTATGATTATGAAATTTGGCAAATGGATGTCAAAACTACATTCCTGAATGGATTTCTGGAAGAAGAGTTGTATATGATGCACCCAGAAGGTTTTGTCAATCCAAAGGGTGCTGACAAAGTGTGCAAGCTCCAGTGATCCATTTATGGACTGGTGCAAGCCACTCGGAGTTGGAATAAATGCTTTGATAGTGTGATCAAAGCATATGGTTTTATACAGAATTTTGGAAAAGCCTGTATTTACAAGAAAGTGAGTGGGAGCTCTGTAGCATTTCTGATATTATATGTGGATGACATATTGTTGATTGGAAATGATCTAGATTTTCTGGATAGCATAAAGGGATACCTGAATAAGAGTTTTTCTATGAAAGACCTCACAGAAGCTGCTTACATATTGGGCATCAAGATCTATAGAGATAGATCAAGATGCTTAATTGGACTTTCACAAAGCACTTACCTTGATAAAGTTTTGAAGAAGTTCAAAATGGATCAGTCAAATAAAGGGTTCTTTCCTGTGTTACAAGGTGTGAAGTTGCGTCAGACTCAATGCCCAACCACTGCAGAAGATGGAGAGAAAATGAAATCATTCCCTATGCTTCAGCCATAGGTTCTATCATGTATGCATTTTTGTGTACCAGACCTGATGTGTTCCTTGCTATAAGCATAGCAGGGAGGTACCAAAGTTATCCCGGAGTGGAATACTGGACAGCGGTCAAGAACATCCTGAAATATCTAAAAAGTACTAAGGATATGTTTCTCATTTATGGAGGTGAAAAAGAGCTCGTCGTAAACAGTTACGTCGATGCAAGCTTTGACACTAATCCGGATGAATCTAAGTCGCAAACCGGATATGTATTTTTATTGAATGGAGGAGTTGTCAGTTGGTGCAGTTCCAAGCAAAGCGTCGTGGCGGGATCTACATGTGAAGTGGAGTACATTGCTGCTTCGGAAGCAGCAAATGAAGGAATTTGGATGAAGGAGTTCATATCCGATCTAGGTGTCATACCTAGTGCATCGGGTCCAATGAAAATCTTTTGTGATAGTACAGGTGCAATTGCCTTGACAAAGGAATCTAGATTTCACAAGAGAACCAAGCACATCAAGATACTCTTCAATTCCATCTGTCATCAAGTGTCGGATGGGGACATGGAGATTTGCAAGATACACACGGATCTGAATGTTGCAGACCCATTGACTAAGCCTCTTCCACGAGCAACACATGATCAGCACCAAAGCTCCATGGGTGTTAGAATCATTACTATGTAATCTAGATTATTGACTCTAGTGCAAGTGGGAGACTAAAGGAAATATGCCCTAGAGGCAGTAATAAAATTATTATTTATTTCCTTATTTCATGATAAATGTTTATTATTCATGCTAGAATTGTATTAACCAGGAACTTAGTACATGTGTGAATACATAGACAAAACATATTGTCCCTAGTATGCCTCTACTTGACTAGCTTGTTAATCAAAGATGGTTATGTTTCCTAACCATAGACATGTGTTGATATTTGATGAACGGGGTCACATCATTAGGAGAATGATGTGATGGTCATGACCCATCCGTTAGCTTAGCATTATGATCATGTTAGTTTCATTGCTACTGCTTTCTTCATGACTTATACAAGTTCCTCAGACTATGAGATTATGCAACTCCCGAATACTGGAAGAACACTTTTTGTGCTACCAAATGTCACAACATAAATGAGTGATTATAAAGGTGCTCTACAGGTGTCTCCGAAGGTGTTTGTTGGTTTGTCATAGATCGATATTAGGATTTGTCACTTTGTGTTTTGGAGAGGTATCTCTGGGCCCTCTCGGTAATACTCATCACTATAAGCCTTGCAAGCATTGTGACTAATGAGTTAGTTGCGGGATGAAGTATTATGGCACGAGTAAAGAGACTTACCGGTATCGAGATTGAACTAGGTATGATGATACCTACGATCGAATCTCGGGCAAGTAACATACCGATGACAAAGGGAACAACGTATGTTGTTATGCGGTTTGACCAATAAAGATCTTCGTAGAATATATAGGAACCAATATCAGCATCCAGGTTCTGCTATTTGTTATTGATCAGACACGTGTCTCGGTCATGTCTACATAGTTCTCGAACCCGTAGGGTCCGCACGCTTAATGTTCGATGACGATTGGTATTATGAGTTTATGGCATTTGATGAACTGAAGATTGTTCGGAGTCACGGATGAGATCACGAACATGACGAGAAATCTGAAAATGGTTGAGAAACAAAGATTGATATATTGGACGGCTATGTTCAGACACCGGAAGTGTTCTGGAGAAGTTTCGGATAAAACCGGAGTTCGAGGGACGTCACCGAGCTGAATGTGTGCAGATCGCGGAGGTGTCGTGCGTTCGGTACTTGATCGGTTGGATCGCGAAGACGTTCGACTACATCAACCATGTTACTTAACGCTTCCGCTTTCAGTCTATGAGGGTACGTGGACACACTCTCCCCTTCATTGGTATGCATAACCTAGATAGATCTTGCGTGATCGTAGGAATTTTTTTGAAATTACCGCGTTCCCCAACACCCCCGGCAAGGCACTTGCCGGGACAGCCTATGTAGCCCCGGCAAGAGCCTTGCTGGGGCAACTTGCCCAACACCAGCAAGGCCGCTACCCTTGAGCTTGAGAGTACTGACACCATCGACAACATCGAGACCAAGCCTCAGGAGCGTCTGCATAATGGCATGCAGATGTTTGTGAGGACCAAAGGCCTACAAAGCCTACATAAGAACCAGAAGACAAGACACTGGCAAGATCCCTGCCGAGGAGGCCCATGAGGCCCCGGCAAGATCCTTGCCGAGGGTGCCCGCAAGGCCTCGGAAAGACCCTTGTCGGCGGCTTCAGCAAGATCGTGGCAAGGCTTTGCCGCCCCGTCGCCACCCCAGCACAGTGGCCAACCCACCAACTAGGAAAGTGCCTGCGTGGGAGCGTGTGGCTTCTAGACCAACTAGTCAAGCACCTGCGTGGTGGCATGTAGCTTCGTGAAGACCCTGCCACTGCACCAGCACAAGAACCTGCCAGCCTGCATGGCACTGCATGCCTCGTCGGCCTGGACGCGCGTCGAACCATGGCGAGGCGGCGATGGACGGGACGAGCTCTGTTTCCATCCCCGATAAAGCGAGAGGACACATAAGCGGCGCATTAAATGCGTTTGTCCTGTAATGTCAGGCGATAAGCTTGTACACTGTAGATACTTTCCACCTCCTGTGTGCTAGTGTGGCGACCCCTTTGACATATAAAAGGAGGCAGGAGGCGTGGGGGAGGATTCATACTTTTTGGGCTAGGCATGCACCGCAGCTAGTTTAACAGCTCAAAAACACTAAATATACACCAAAGCAGGACTAGGGTATTACGCATCTCTGCAGCCTGAACCTAGGTAAAATCCCCATGCGCTAATCAATAGACCTGCTCTTTGCACAGCTCCACGCCCCGCCAACCGTAGAAGGGATCCTTGTGGTCCCATAGGTGCCGTTTCCCCCGACATCTTTGGCGCGCCCGATAGGGGAAGCGGAGGTTGTGAAAATCTGGTCTAGTAGTGTGTATAGCAGTTTCTTCATCACCATGGCTCTAAAGAGGAAGGTGGGCCAAGCGAGTAGCATCGTCTGCAGCTGCAGCAGCCGTTTGTGTGGCGACGGAAAAGCTAAGTCACACAAAACCTTGAGCAATTTCCTTTTTATAGAGCTATTCTCCTCGAAAGATTTTGCTCCTTGTATGGAAAAACTGCATGCAAGGGAACCTGAGGGAGTCCCGGATTAGGGGGTGTCCGGATGGCCGGACTATAGCCTTTAGCCCGACTCCTGGATTATGAAGATACAAGATTGAAGACTTCATCCCGTGTCTGGATGGGACTTTCCTTGGCGTGGAAGGCAAGCTTTGCGATATGGATCTGTAGATCTCCTACCATTGTAACCGACTCTGTGTAACCCTAACCCTCTTCGGTGCCTATATAAACCGGAGAGTTTTAGTCCGTAGGACGAACAACAATCATACCATAGGCTAGCTTCTAGGGTTTAGCCTCTCTGATCTCGTGGTAGATCTACTCTTGTACTACCCATATCATCAATATCAATCAAGCAGGAGTAGGGTTTACCTCCATCGAGAGGGCCCGAACCTGGGTAAAAACATCGTGTCCCTTGTCTCCTGTTACCATCCGCCTAGACGCACAGTTCAGCACCCCCTACCCGAGATCCGCCGGTTTTGACACCGACATTGGTGCTTTCATTGAGAGTTCCTCTGTGTCGTCGCCATCAGGAAGGATGCCCCGTCCCGTCTTTAAATACGGCATTGTGGCTAAAGGAGCTTTGGATATCGGCCAAACTCTCCGGATAGGCGGTTTCCTTATGACTGCCTGTTCGGCCGCCGTGCTGACGATGACTTCTCGGGTCATCGAAAGCAATCTTCACGTTAACTCGGAACTCACCAAGCAGTTAGATCCGATGGATCTCTCTTCCTTAAACGAGCTCTTGGATCGCATCGCCGCCCTGGGAGTCGCTACAGACTATGATCAGATTGGGCTTAAACCCGATCTGAGAGAGATTAACTCTCCCCAGGTTACCCACCATGTTGTTGTGGTAGAGGAACAATGTGGCGACCCTTCCTCTATCTTAAGGACTAGCTATGTCCGGACTCCTGATCCCTCCATGCCGGATTCCTGCAGAGGGGAGGACGTCACTCAAGCCCTGAACCTAAAGTCAGGCAGCGGGCTAGATTCATTGGACAACATCCAAGAACCCAAGCTTCCAAGTTCGGAAACTACTTGGCCCCTGAGCTTTAAAGTGGACGGGGTTCCGAATTTAATTCCACCCGCCCACCCAAACATAAGCTATCTATCCCAAATCCGGCAAGAGCCCGCAGAAACAATACACCATTACTGGGCCAGATTCCTCCTGGTTATGAATAGGATAAAGGACCACCGCTAGGAGGACACAATTTCATTCTTTTGCAATAATTGCACGGACAAAGGAATCCTCAACGTCGTAAGTCGTCGTGAAATTACACGCTTCGCTGACTTGGCGTCCATAGTACGAAAGTACTGTGTGATGGAAAGCGCCTGGAAAACTGAAATCAATTTTTGGGACAGTCCGGCCCTGAATACAACTCCAGTCCGAAATAAAAGGGTGCATCATCGCCAGGCACCCGGGTTAAATACCAAAAAGCAAAAACCCTCTATAGGGCATGGAACCGTACTGGAGGAATGACTCAATGGACCCTGCAAAATTCATAGTACAGAGGGCGCCACTCCAACCCATAGCCTTAGAGCATGTAGGATACTACGGCAGGTGGCCAAAAGTGGCGAAGAGCTTCTAACTCCAGAGCACCAGTCCAAGGATACCAGTACGGTATTAACAGTCTTCGAGACTTTGGCATCAAATAATATGCGGAAACGAACACTCCGCAGCCTTGCCGAAGTCTACCAAGTAGCGACAATAAACCCATCGAGTGACACGGCTATTACCTTTAATGCTAGTGACGAACCTAAATTCCGAACAGCCCGAGCACCAGCTGCATTGCTCCTCAGTCCAATAGTGGACGGCTTTCGCCTTACCAAGGTACTCATGGACGGTGGCAGCCGACTGAACCTCATTTACAAGGAAGCCCTCCGAAAAATGGAAATAAACTGGAGCCGCATTGAGCGAAGCAGCACAACCTTTAGAGGAATAATCCCCAGTCGGGAAGCATGCTGCACAGGAAAAATCACACTGGATGTGGCGTTCGGCATGCCGGATAATTATAGGTCTGAGGAGGTCACGTTTCAAGTGGCCCCATTCAGCAGCGGATATGACGCTCTATTAGGGCGAGAGGCATTCACAATTTTTCAAGCTATACCCCATTACGGGTACATGAAGCTCAAAATGCCCGGGCCCAACGGAATCATCACTCTTGCTAGTGACCTGGACATAGCACTCCGCGCTGAAAATAAGACAGCCGCACTGGCCCTGGAGGCACTATCCGAAGCCCTAGCGGCCGAGGAACTCACTACGCTGCGCTCCATGGTGAATAGGGACGATGTGATACTCGATAAGAGATCCAAGTCCACCTCCTTTAAACCAGCGGACGAAATAGTCAAATTCCAAGTCCATCCAACGGACCCTACAAAAACAGCCTCCATTGGGGCACAATTAAACCCTGATGTAGACGCCACACTACGAGAATTCCTACGTGAAAATTGGGACATCTTTTCCTAGCACCCTTCAGACATGCCACGAATCCCACGCCGGCTGGCCGAGCACAGCCTAAACATCCTAAAAGGATTCAAGCCAGTCAAACAAGCTCTTCGGCGTTTCTCCGAACCCAAGAGACAGGCCATGGGAGAGGAGCTAGCCAAACTATTGGTTGCCGGATTCTTCAGAGACATAAAACATCCGGACTGGCTAGCAAACCTGGTGATGGTACCAAAGAAGGACAAATCCTGGCGCCTATGCGTCGATTTAAAAGACCTCAACAAGGCTTGCCCAAAGGATCACTTCCCCCTCCCATGCATTGATCAAATTATCGACGCTACCGCAAAGACACGATTCATTGTGTTTCCTCGACGCATACTCCGGCTACCACCAAATTAAGATGGCAGAGCCCGACCAGGCCGCAATGGCATTCATCACCCCATACGGCCCATTCTACTTCAACACAATGCCCTTTGGGCTCAAAAACACCGGTGCAACATATCAGCGCATGATTCAGACATGTATGTCAAACCAGATCGGCAAAACGGTGGAGGCATACATAGACGATGTGGTCATCAAAACCAAGCACGTCGAAACTCTAGTAGACGATTTGAGGCTCACGTTCGATAATCTCTGAACATATGACATCAAGGTTAACCCGGAAAAATGTGTTTTCGGCGTGCCAGCCGGAAAGCTCTTGGGCTTCATTGTATCCCGTAGAGAAATTGAAGGAAACCCAGCCAAGATCCGAGCTCTGTCACAATTGGACATCCCAAAGGACCTCAAACAAATACAAAAATTGACGGGATGCGTGGCGGCTTTAAGCCGCTTTATCTCCCGTTTAGGAGAAAAGGCATTACCCCTTTATCGCCTCCTCCGACGCACCGAACACTTCGAGTGGACGGATGCCGCCACGGCCGGACTCGAAGAAATAAAAGCCATATTGGCAAAAAACCCGGTCCTGGCCGCGCCCAACATAGGCGAACCAATCTATTATATATCGCAGCAACTCATCAAGTGGTGAGTGCGGTGCTCATTGTCGAACGAGAAACGGACGGACACAAGTTCCCCCTTCAAAAACCAGTTTACTACGTATCCACTGTCCTGACTCCATGCAAGTCACGGTACCCGCATTATCAGAAGATAGCGTACACTGTGTTCATGGCATCCCAGAAGCTGCGACACTACTTTCAAGAGTGTTCGATAATAGTAGCCTCTGAAGTACCTCTTAACGACATTATAAACAACCGCAATGCGATGGGCCGAATTGCCAAATGGGCCATTGAGCTCCTCCCATTCGACATAACCTATAAGCCACAGCTATTAAGTCGCAAGTTTTGGCCGACTTCATCGCCGAATGGACTGAAGCCGAACTCCCTAAAGAGTACAACGCATATTCCAACTGGATCATGCCCTTCGACGGCTCCAAAATGTTGGCTAGTCTGGGGGCTGGCGTCATCCTGACGTCCCCAACCGGAGATACGGTTCAATACATACTCCAGATAATGTATACGGACTCCAACGACGCAGCCGAATACAAGGCCCTTCTACATGGCCTCCGGATGGCAGTCTCCATGGGCATTCAACGCCTAGAGGTGCGCGGGGATTCGAACCTCGCGATATCCCAAATAAATGGAGACTTCGATGCCAAGGATCCGAAAATGGCAGCTTATCGCAACGCCGTCCTAAAAATGTCAGCTCGGTTTGAAGGGCTTGAATTTCACCATATAGCCCGGGATAACAACCAGGCAGCAGACGTATTGGCACACATTGGAGCAAAGCGCGATGCCGTCCCTCCCAACATCTTCCTAGAGAGGCTGTTTAAGCCATCCGTACTATGGGAGGGGGAATCCGTAAATAATAACCCGGACCCAACCGCACTGCCCGACACCGAACATTCTGACACAATCGGTGGTTCTGCCAACGAAGTAACATCCTCAGCCCATGTAATAATGGAAGTCATTGCCCCGTGGACGGAACCATTCCTAGCCTACCTAACCAGGTAGGAACTTCTCAAGGACCAAAACGAGGCCCGCTGCATAGTGCAGCGATCTAAAGCCTATAAGGTCCATGAGGGAGAGCTTTACAAGAAAAGCACAACCGGAGTCCTTCAAAGGTGTATCTCCGAAGAGGAAGGGCGGAACCTTCTGGCTAAAATTCATGCCGGACCCGGCGGGCACCACGCCGCAGCCCGGGCCCTTGTAGGCAAGGCCTTCCGTACAGGATTTTATTGGCCGACGGCCCGGGCAGATGCTCAGGACTTAGTCCAACGATGCGTTGGTTGCCAGCTCTTTGCAAATCAAAGCAGCATGCCACCCACAGCCCTCAAAACTATACCCATAACCTGGCACTTCGCGGTCTGGGGGCTTGACATGGTTGGACCCCTTAAAGGAGGAACCCACAAGCAAAGATACCTACTGGTCTTGGTGGATAAGTTCACCAAATGGATAGAGGCCAAGCCTGTTAAGACGGCCGAATCCGGACCGGTGATAGACTTCATATCAGGGGTCGTACACCGTTACGGCGTCCCCCATAGCATCATCACTAACAACGGCACGAACTTTACGGACGACGAGGTTAAACTCTGGTGCAAAAACATGGGCATCAAACTCGACTATGCTTCAGTCTATCACCCTCAAACTAACGGTCAAGTTGAGCGAGCAAATGGTCCAATCATGAGCGGCATCAAACCCCGATTATTGCGGTCCCTTAAGGAATTTAACACGCACTGGTAGAGGAGCTCGACTCCGTACTCTGGGGGCTGCGGACCACTCCAAATCGCACCACCGGATTTACACCATTCTTTATGGTATACGGCGCAGAGGCAGTTCTGCCCTGTGACATAATTCATGATTCACCTCGCGTGCGCATGTATGAAGAAAGAGAAGCCGAGCTCGATCGGCAGGACAATTTGGACGCATTGGAGGAGGAGTGTGATGTGGCAAAAGCCCGTTCCGCATTCTATCAACAGCAAGCTCGAAGATATCAAAACAGAGAAGTACGGGCCAAAACTTACAACGTTGGCGAGTTAGTTCTACGCTTGCCGGACAAGAAAAAGGACAAACTCAAGCCCAAATGGGAAGGTCCCTTTATCATTGACCAAGTCCTGACCGGTGGAGCGTACCGTCTGTGAGATGCATCGGACAACCGACTTGAGCCGAACCCATGGAACGCAACCCGTCTCCGAAGATTCTACGCCTAGCGCCGGATTCTGAGTTTGTCTTCTTCCCGCGTCTATATTTTACATATTAGCTATCTTTTATTTCTCTCCTTCTCCCCCTTTTCCTATTACAGCCTTTGAAAGCTTGTTCGCGCACTGTTCGCACACACTTGACGCACTATCCGCGCTCATTATACCTGGGTGCTTCTTTAATAGAAGCTTATTTATACGGGCTTCATGCCCAACACATGTGTCACACTTCCGCATGTACCTTTTATTCATCATTATATGCATCGATATGACTGAAGTTTTGGCCAAGCTGGGTTGCCTGGCTCCTGTGCTTACCACTACGTTCCCGATTGTTCGGCTAGGTGGTAAAGGGAGCACCTCTGCGATTGTTACTGCCGGGTCAGCCGGATGTGTACCTCAGACTGGGTGAAGCCGAAAGCTAGCGTTCTTAAGGGAATATTCGGTCGGTGAACTAAAAGACAATTTCATACCTATTTATTCATCTGCCCCCAGATGTTTTTCTGCTTTTTTCACAGTCCGGACATGCACTTTAGGGCATGCCTCCCAGGGAAAGGAACCCCTAACGGAACTATTCTCCCTGGAAGATGTTTCTTACTAACCATGTAATATAAAATAACTAGTTGGGCACTTGTCTGATAAAGCACTAATGACCCCTACGCCTGGTCTCCACGCATGCCCCGGTTCTTATATAACCGCGAGGGTATTCGGACACACTCCGGACTATTGGGTCCCGAGGTTGAAGCGAAAAGGTTCGCTATGACAAACGATCTACAATTCGGCTAGAAGGCATTTTACATGTCATCTTAAATTACATAGTAAACTTGACTGGGCATATTCCTCTTCAATCCATCCAGCAGGCTGTCTAGTTTACAGTCCTGTTGGGAATACTTTGCGGCCAATTCTACTTGGTCGTACACTAAGCTCACAGGGATCTCCTTCCCATCGAGCCCCGGAGGTCCGACCTCGGCCATGTGGTTTGGGTCAGCCTTCGTGTACCGCGTTTTCACCATGGCCCAGGCCTCCCTGGCGCCTTGACGGCAGGCCGATATCTTCCATAAGCGGAAGCGCTGCCACGCTCCCTGAAGCCTCTCTGCAAGCTCTCCAAGGCCTTCGGGCAGGGAGACAAATGGCCACAAGGCCTGGGCGACGCCTTTCATCACCTGTCGAACTCGTTCGTGCAGTTGCAAGAGCTCGGGAAGAAGGTCACCCGTAGAACCGGGCATCTCCTCTGCAGGACGGCCTGTGAGCATACCTACAGACATAACTCTTTTTCAAAGTTCGTTCAAGCACTTACTAAAAATGCCACGTCGAAGCCGCTGATTCTCCTTAACGGAGTCAGATAGCTGGGCCCGAACATCCTTTAGTTCCTCACCCAGCTGGGTGTTGGCATCTTGGAGATTATTCTTCTCCTGCCTCACCCTTGTAAGCACATTCTCACCAGCCTTTAACTGGCGCATGAACTATTGCTTGTCCGGATCTATCCCGGCGCGATCTGCAATATTATTTTCAGACTTATACACACGCCGCACTTCACAAATTACTTGTCTTTTGAAGCATATATTACCAGAGGGGGTCTCTTTGGCTTCCCCCGCTGCGGCTAGTACGGCCTCAAGTTGGGCTTTGCACTCCTCCAGCTCCTTGGACAGTTGGGTATTCTTCTCGGTAAGACCCTGCACAACAAATGATCCTTAAATCAGTTATTCTAACTATTTCAAGTCTCGGGGGCTACTGGCATATATAACTGTCAAATCTTCTCACCCGTATGTTTTACATACTGCTCCGTGGCTCTGGCTAGACCATATTGAGCGGCACGGAGGTGCGCATCTCCCGAATTAAAGGCATCCAATGCCTCTGCGGAGAAACACGCGTCACGAAGAGTTGTCCGGTGGCGCCTGTGATTCATGGCACTCTCCACCTCGGAATTGGTGGCAGATAACCTGTCGGCATCCTCTGTTGAAGCAACATCCGACGCACGCCCCGTGTTCGCCTCCGCTTCTGGACCTGGCTTTGGAGCCTGCGAGCGGAGGACTGATTGGCAACCTCTCCGGATACAGTCCGGCGAGCGCTCTTCCTCCTGAAAAGGCACGAGCGTTAGTATGCCTCCCGGGAATAAAGCCGGGGAGTAAGGTGACGCGCCATACCGTTGCACCGGAGTTTCGATCCGGACCGCACTTCTTTTCAGCCTGCTGGGCCGTGCTGCCCCTTGTCGGCCAGCCGCCGCGGGCTTGGCCTTCCGCCTCAAGGGCGCCTCCTGCGAAACACCATTGGTATACGGTGATCAAAAACACGCACGGATGGGTCATTTTCAAAGTGTTGGGACTTCGGTCTCAGTTACCTGCGAAGCGGGAAATAGTCCGGGGTAATCGGCCGTAATGGCGACCAAGGCATTACCGATGCTCAGTTGGTGAAATACCTCATCGATCAGCTCCACCGATATGTCCGTATCCTCTTGGGAGGTCGGATCGAGGAACCATTTAGGATACTCGGGTTGTGGAGGTGGGCTGTTTATATCCTTTACGGCCCGGCGCAGTTCCTGCGCCAAAATCACAAAATGAGATACTTGACTATGGGAGTACGGATCGGATAGGCAAAAATGAATGCCCGCTTACCCAGCTTGGAGGATTGTTCATAGAAAATCCGCCCTGCAGATTGATGCGGAGGAATTCCTCCTCTTCTCCCTTGTACAATGCGGACAAGATCTTCATCAGATCGGCGACCGATCCCGGCCCCTTACGGCCGCATCGGGTGGCATCATCCTCCCCGTTGAAATCCCACATGGGGTGGCCTCTATACTGGAGCAGCTGCACCCCCCGCATAATGCATATGGCCATGACCCCGGTCATGGTCAGTCCGGAATGAGCTAACAACCTTATCTGGCTCATCAGGTAAATGACGTCCCTGTGGTTTTCCCTCTGAGTGCTCCGTGGACGCCAGCTTAGGCGTTTCTTCAAAGGAGCGTTATTAAACTCAGGGAGGCCGACCCGAACAGGGTCTGGCAGGGGGACATCTTCTATATAAAACCATGCCAAAGGCCAGTCTTCGAACGCCTTCTTCAGGGTTCCGGATAGATATCCGGTCCCGGCGATGCGCCATAGTTCGGCTCCGCCCACTTGATATATCGACCCCTCTTGAGAACGGGGCACAAGACAGAATAGCTTCTTCCACAGCGCGAAATGGGGCTCGATGCCCAAAAACAGCTTGCAAAGGGCCACAAAGCCCACGATATGCAGAATGGAGGCAGGCGTAAGGTTGTGCAACTGGAGGCCATAGAACTCCAGGAGCCCCCGGAGAAATAGATGAATTGGAAATCCGAGCCCTCTTATCAAATAAGAGACAAGGCATACCCGCTCTCCTTTGGAGGAGCTGGGGACGCTCTCCGCTTGCTTTCCGCCCTTATAGGTGGCGAGTCTGGCTCGAACTGGGACCATGAAGGCTGGGGGAAGAAATCCCTTGGTTTTGAGTGCCACTAGCTTGCTATGCGGGACAAAGCATCTATCCCAATCTCCAGGCTGAGGGCTGGGAGGGCGAGAGGAGGAGCCGCGTCGACTGTCCATGATGGAATGGATTTCTGTCAGATGCGCTTTGATGAATGCTCGCGAAGGGAGGATGGTGTGATTCGGATGTAGATCCTCGACTCTTTTATAGACAGCTCATTTGCGCAGCTAGGGGGGTAAATGTAAAAATACCCTAACTTTTCGCATTCGTTCAACACTTGGAAGACGGCCACTATTGGCCGTGGAAGCCGAGGAGCGCAATATTCACAGGAAACCGGACGCCATTCAACAGGTACACAAGATTTGGAGAAGAACCCGCCTTGCAATGCCGAAGACAATCTACGCGCCGGACTCATCGCCATTGAAGCCTGGTTCGGGGGCTACTGAGGGAGTCCCACATTAGGGGGTATCCGGATGGCCGGACTATAGCCTTTAGTCGGACTCCTGGACTATGAAGATACAAGATTGAAGACTTCGTCCCATGTCCGGATGGGACTTTCCTTGGCGTGGAAGGCAAGCTTGGCGATACGGATATGTAGATCTCCTACCATTGTAACCGACTCTGTGTAACCCTAACCCTCTTCGGTGCCTATATAAACCGGAGAGTTTTAGTCCGTAGGACGAACAACAATCATACCATAGGCTAGCTTCTAGGGTTTAGCCTCTCTGATCTCGTGGTAGATCTACTCTTGTACTACCCATATCATCAATATCAATCAAGCAGGAGTAGGGTTTTACCTCCATCGAGAGGGCCCAAACCTGGGTAAAAACATCGTGTCCCTTGTCTCCTGTTACCATCCGCCTAGACGCACAGTTCGGGACCCCCTACTCGTGATCCGCCGGTTTTGACACTGACAGAACCCTTCCGCTATTGGCAACGCCATTGTTCCGTTTTGAGTCTGCTCAATAGTTCAAGCGGTTGCGCCAAGAATGGCAAGGTGGCTTGCCTGGCAGCAAGCACACCCGACAGGCTGCTAAGCATCCATCCTCGAAGCACCGTGGCATGGGTTTACGCGCCGGCAAACCTATCCAACTAAGCGTAGGTTGTGTACATACAAACAAATATCAAACAGGAAAATAGCATGCATTGCTTCAAAATACTATAAAGTTATACTACATCAGTAGTTGCCATGGTTCTAACTTAAGATAAAACTGTCTTGGGCATGAACTTGCATCGGCAATAAGAAATGGGGCGGCTAGTTCCGACGATGGCCCTTCAACCTCTTGACTCTGTCGACGCAGCTGATGATGGGCTCGATATGCTCTTCGAGTGCCGTGAGGTCCACATCCTCCAGTAAGCTCTCAAGCGTGTTGGCGAAGTCGACGATGGGGTTCAAGAATGCTACCTTGGTGAGCACCTTGGTCAGGGTTCCCTGGCAAAGCTTCCGAGCCTCATTGGCCAGATAAGTTGCTCGACTGGAGCGGAGCTGTTCCAGGGTGTCGAGGACACCTTCGAAGAACAGGCTTAGCCTGGCGTTGGGGCTTATGTTCACCTCTGGCCAGTACTTGAAGTCCGTCATGCCCATGGCGGCTAGCTGCGTGGTGAGCCTCTCTGCAACATCGACGAGGCGGCTAATCTAGAGCTTCATGTTGTCCACATAGTCATTGTGGGTAGCGGCGGTACATTGCAGCAGCTGCCTCTCATTCTCAAGTGCCTTGTTCAGGGTCTCCTCATGGGCCCTGACCTCTGAAAGTGTCCCTTCCAAGGTGTCCAGCTTCTGCTTCAGATCGCCGATTGAACCGTTGGCCTCGGAGAGTAGCTTGGCCTTGACAGAGATGGCAACCTGCAAATCCCCCAGAGTGCGGTTAGCCGTGTCCCTGTCCTCCACCAGCTTTGAAATCTCCTCATTAAGCTCCTTCAGCTCCAGCTCCAGCTTCCCCACCTTGCGGGTGTGATCCAGAAATTGAGCATCGAATGCATCCTTGTGCTTCTGCTCCAGCTCCTGGGTCTGCTGCACAACGAGCCTCTCGATCTCCTCGTCCTTGCCATGGAGTGTGGCAGCAAGCGCCTTTTCGCGAGCAATGAGGTCTTCTTCTTGGGTGTGCAGCAAAGCTTGCTGCTGCTGTCGGTCAGCTTTGTCCCTAGCAGCCTGTTCCTTCGCCGCCTCTTGGGCCTTCTCGATGTCGGCCTGCTTCAGGAGGAGCTCTCGCTCGCCCTCGTCCAGCTGATCCTATGTGGCCCTCAGGTCCTACCGGGCCTCATTGAACCCGACTTGCATCTGAGCGATGCGCCCTTGAAAATCTGCTTCCGCCTTGTCCACGGCTGCCATCCTGGAGTTTGCATTGTCCTGGCGGGCACGGTGGAGCACCTGAAGCTTCCAGAAATTAACACTCATGGCCCGGATGAGCTGCTCCTCTTGGGAACCACCGCCATTGGTGCTCGGTTCGTCGACAACCTAGAGCCCGGCGGTGGCAAGGGCCTCATCATCATAGACCTTCCCTTTGGCTGGTGCTCTGATGCTTGTCGTCCCTGTGAGGCGGATGAACAAATCATCGCCCACCTTCAAGTACTTGCCCAGGGTGGGGGCTGTAGGGGAAGAAGGTTGGTCATCGGCCACCTCCTCCCCGACGGGCTCCTTGGCGGCTTCCTCGGTAGCGTCCTTGCTGGCCTCCTCGGCAGTGGCTTTTCGGTCTCCCCGGCATGCCCCTTGGTGGCCTCCTCGGCAGCGGACTTGGCAGCTTCCGCAGCCGCGATCTTGGCGCCTCAGCTTCGACATCCTTAGCAACCTCCTCGATGATAGTATCTATGTCGATCTGATCCGTGGAGGGAGGATCTGGAAACCAGAAAGGAGGATAAAGCAGGGCCGAAAATCAAAAGTTTAGAACAAGAAAAGAAAGAACATCGCATGCCTGAAACGGCAAGAGACGGAAGGCACGCAGCTTACCTGTACCAAGCTGTGTAGAAGTGGTTCCTTCCCCGCCAACACTCGTTGCCGGGACGGAGCCACCAGTGCCCATACTCGCACCCTGTTCTTCCATGTGCGTGGGCCTGGCGGTGGATGCCCTTACCGGAGACACCCCTCTGAGTGGTGTGGTCAACGAGGGCATTGTGTCAGGGGCGGCCCTCGACGGCTCCTCCTATTGCTGCTCTCCTCCTACAAACCCAGCAAGGTCAGCAACAAGGCCACATAGCCCAACGCCCATTGGTGGGGAGTGAATGATGGACTCGCGCTGGGGGCTGGAGCGGGGGCTGCACTGAGGGCTGTCGTCCGGGCTCATCTCCACAAATACCGGCGTGCACCGAGTGTCGGCGTTCTGGGAACGGGGGTCCCCAGACTTGCCTGCCTGTGGCCTGCGGTGTGGCTCAAAGGGGGGCCCATCACGGCCCATCTTCATCAACACAAGCTCAAGACCCTCGCGAGGGGCCAAGCCTCGCGGGGCGGATGACAAGGAGCTTCCTCAGGCACGGCCTCATCAGGCTGGCTCATGAGGAGGCGGAGAGATCAAGGCGGGGTACCTCGCGAGGTACCCGTGACGCAAGCCATGACAACCAAGGGCGCCAGTCGGGCGCCAGCCCGCGCAGTGTCCTCCTTCCCTCTTTGGTGCAAAGGGAGCAAGCACAGGCAAGAGCATCAAGCAAAGGCACCCATTTCGGTGCAACAACACCAAGACCAGCCCAACGGCAGGGAGGAAGTCATTGTGGAGCCCAAGCAGGCATCACCGCCAGAGCCTTTGGCAGGCGAGGACCAACTTTAGTCAGGATAAGTGTACCCGTTGTTCCCCTTCAAAATGGCCATTTGTTGGCGCCCTTCCCGCTCAATATTTGGGAGGGGGCCCACGGCCTTTGCATATAAATAGGACTAGCCACCCCCAGGGAAGGGGGCATCTAAAATCAAGAGAGGGAGAGAGAGAGACTGAACTCCTCCTTGCAGTTCATCGCACCAGCCAAGAGCAGACCCTCGCGAGGCTGTTCTTTCTTGTATTGTTCATCATCAGCCCAAGAGGCAATCCACCACACCACACACTGGAGCATGGTATTACTCCACAATGGTGGCCTGAACCAGTATAAACTCTGTGTCTCTTGTGTTGTTCCTCTCGTAGTTTAGATTCGGTGAGGAACAGGTAGGTAGAGGGCGAAATCTCCGTGCGCACCCCAGTGTTCAAACCAAAAGGGTCTGCCGGAACCCGAAATCCGACATTTGGCGCGCCAGGTAGGGGTGCACCGGAATTCGTCTTCCGTCGCCCTGTTCTTCCCCGACCGTCGCATCCATGTCTGATGCTCGTCGGGCTCGCGCCGAGCTCCGAGCCGCCCTCGCTTCCCGCGTCACCCAGATGGTTCCCGTCGGCGGGCGTCCTCGTCGTTCCCCATCACCTGCCGTCAACGCTGCCACCGGCCCGGCGGGGAACGAGCAGCAAGCATTGTCCCAGGATCCCCCCGCGTCCTCTTTGGAAGTGCTACGTGGCCTCTTCCTCCCCCACCACGCCGTGCCGGTCTCCCCGGTCATCGCGGCCCTCCTGGGCGGCTCGCAGGCGCCGCCCTCCAGTCACCACGTCAAGCCGTTCGTCCGCCAGGTTGGCGCCGCCTCCATGCGGCAGGGGGCTCCCCCGGACCGGTCGGAGCCATAGGCCAGGCTGGCCTTCAGCTCGGAGGATCACCCCTCCAACTCGGCCAGCTCGGGTGCGCTCCCCATGCTGTGCACCCCCACCATCTGCCAGGTGGCTGTCACCAGGACTCTCATCAACGGCGGCGCAGGCCTCAGCGTGCTCTCAGTTGAGGCCTTCAACCTCCTCCGCATACCCCGGGAGCGGCTGCAACCCAGCCGGCCCTTCTCGGGCGTCGGGGGCGATTCATCCAGCTCCTTGGGACAGATCCGGCTCCCAGTAACTTTCGGCACCTACGAAAATTTCCGCATGGAGCAGGTCGATTTCGATATCGCCCCCATCGGCCTCCACTATAATGCCATCCTCGGCTATCCAACACTGGCCCAGTTCATGGCCGTGACTCACCCGGCGTACAACCTTATGAAGATGCCCGGGAGTAGCGGTGTCCTCACCGTGCCTGGAGACACCGGGGATGCGCTGCAAGCACTCAAGCTCGCCTTCAAGACGGCAGCGTCGGCACAGCCCGCCAACGCGGGGACCCCCGAGCCCAAGGGGGCTGCACCAACCAAGAAGAAACATTTGTTCGCCCAAGACAAGGCAGAGACCAAGAAGATACCCATCGACGAGGACGGGTCCACTAACGCCACTTTCACCATAGGCGCCAACCTCGGGCCCGAGCAGGAGGAAGCCCAAGTCAAGTTCCTGCGCGCAAACAAGAAGGTATTCGCCTGGGAACCCGATCAGTTGGCAGGGATCCCACGGGGCGTAATCGAGCACCACCTCAACGTGCGCCCCGTGAAACAGAAAGCAAGGCGGCAGTCCACTGAAAAGCAGGCCTGCATCGTCCTGGAGACCCGCAAGCTAGAAGCCGCGGGGGTCATTCGCGAGGTCCGATATCCAGATTGGTTGGCCAACCCTGTGGTTGTGCCAAAGAAGGTAGGGAAGGAACGCATGTGTGTCGACTTCACCAACCTCAACAAATCATGCCCGCAAGATCCGTTCCCGCTCCCTCGCATCGATCAGATCGTCGATTCCAACGCTGAGTGTGACCTGTTATGCTTCTTGGATGCCTTCTGCGGGTATCACCAGATCAAGATGGCGGTGGAAGACATGGAGAAGACGGCCTTCCTGATCCCGTGTGGGGTGTACTGCTATACATGCATGCCGTTCAGACTATGCAACGCGGGGGCAACCTTTCAGCGGCTCATGCACATCACCTTGGGCCCGCAATTCGGGAAGAATGTGGAAGCTTATGTCGACGACATTGTAGTGAAGTCTCGCGAGGCCAAGACCCTGATACAAGACCCGGAGGAAACCTTTGCAAACCTCAATGCAGTGAGCCTGCGGCTCAAACCGGAGAAGTGTGTGTTTGGAGTCCCCTCGAGCAAGCTCTTGGGCTTCCTCGTGTCCCACCGAGGCATCGAGGCCAACCCAGAAAAGGTCAAGGCAATCAAGGACATTAGCCCGCCGAAGACCCTCAGAGAGATGTAGAAGCTCACTGGGCGCGTGACTGCGCTAGGGCGCTTCATCTCCAGGTTAGGGGAGCGAGCGCTGCCTTTCTTCCAGCTGATGAAGAAAAAGGGGCCCTTTGAATGGACTGAAGAGGCCGACAAGGCGTTCCAAGATCTCAAGAGATACCTAACCAGCCCTCCGGTGAAGGTGGCCCCACGCCCTTAAGAGCCCTTGGTGCTCTACCTCACTGCCACTCCCTACTCCGCTAGCGCGGCTCTAGTGGCGGTTAGGGAGGAGCGCCGGACCAAGGCCACGGCAGCCACCCGTGTCAAGGCAAAGCAGGACCAAGAAGGACTCCCGGAGATCACTACCACGGCTGAGGAGGATCAGCCGCCGCAGGGGAGCGCACCGGAAACGGAAGAGGCCCTTCCCCCGGGCAACCAGCTTCTGGAGGCTCCCCCGCCTCAGGAGGCGGCATGGCCTCCGGAGGACGCCGCCAGCACCAACGCTACAAGCCTCGTCGAGCACCCAGTGTACTTCGTCAGCACAGTGTTGCGGGATGCGAGGGCACGGTACCCCATGCCCCAGAAACTCCTCCTCGCGCTACTAGTGGCCTCGCGCAAGCTGCGGCACTACTTTCAGGGTCACCCTATCAAGGTTGTCTCGGCATACCCCTTGGAAAGGGTGCTCAGGAGCCTAAACTCAGCCGGAAGGGTCGCCGAGTGGAACATTGAGCTACAAGCGTTTCATCTCGAATTCAGCACGACCAGAGTCATCAAGGGGGGCGTGCTAGCGGACTTCGTGGCCGAATGGACAGAGGCACCGGGCCACAAGGCCGGCGAGGATTTATCCCTCTCCCCAGGAAGCGAGGCGCCAGAAGGCTGGGTCATGTACTTCGACGGGGCGTTCTCCAAGCATGGCGCTGGGGCTGGGGAGGTGCTCATATCTCCCACTCAGGACAAGATCTATTACGCCGTGCGGCTCTATTTCCAGCAAGGCGAAAAGGTCTCCAACAACATAGCGGAGTATGAAGGACTGATAGCAGGCTTGAAGGCCACAGCTGCCCTAGGGGTAAAGCGCCTTACCATCAAGGGTGATTCACAACTCCTCGTCAATTTCCCCAATAAGGTATACGAGCCAAAAGATGAGAACATGGAGGCCTACCTTGCGGAGGTCCGCAGGATGGAAAAGCAGTTCTGGGGGTTGGAGTTGCAGCATGTGCCCCGTGGCACCAATCAGGAGGCCGATGACATCGCCAAACGAGCATCTAGGCGGTTACCTTAGGAGCCTGGCGTCTTTGAGGAGTGGCTCTTCAAGCCCTCGGCCATGCCATCATTATCAAACACGGCGCAGCCTTGGGAAGAGCTCCCCCAGCCACCTGCCTCGGGAGCTCCGGTCTGTGGCCCAGCCTCAGGAGCGCGCCTACTCCTGACGATGGAGCCTCAGGAGGGGTGCTGGATCACAGAGCTCCGGAGTTACGTAACGCAAGGGACCCTGCCGGAGAAGGAGGAGGAGGCGGAGCGTGTGGCACGGCAAGCCTCGGCGTACTGTATCAGAGATGGAGAACTCTACCGGAAGCGACCAAATGGTTTGTCCCTATGTTGCATATCCAGGGAGCAAGGGAAGGAGCTGCTGGCAGATATATACGATGGAGACTGCGGGCACCACTCGTCATCACGGACCCTCGTGGGCAAGGCATTCCGCAGCGGCTTCTATTGGCCTACTACACTCAATGACGCTGTCGAGCTAGTGAAGGCCTGCGAAGCCTGCCAATTCCATGCCAAGCAGATCCATCAGCCGGTAGGAATTCTGCAAACTATACCCCTCTCGTGGCCATTCGCAGTCTGGGGGCTGGATATCCTGGGCCCGTTCCCTCGGGCACCGGGGGGCTATGGCTACCTCTACATCTCCGTGGACAAGTTCACCAAGTGGGCCGAAGTGGAAGCCGTCCACACCATCCCTGCGGGCTCAGCAGTCAAGTTCATCAAGGGCATCATGAGCCGGTTCGGGGTGCCGAACCGCATCATCACCAACAACGGTTCGCAGTTCACCAGTAACCTCTTCAAAACGTACTGTGCTAACCTTGGAACGCATATATGCTACGCTTCAGTGGCGCACCCCCGAAGCAACGGCCAGGCCAAGCGGGGCAACGCGGAGGTCTTGAGTGGCCTCAAGACCAGAACATTCAAGAAGAAGCTGGAAGCCTGCGGCAGAGGCTGGTACGATGAGCTTCAATCCGTGTTTTGGTCCATCCGCATGACCGCAACCAAGCCGACTTGAGAGACCCCGTTCTTCTTGGTCTATGGAGCCGAGGCGGTCCTCCCTCACGAGGTCAGACGTCGCTCCGCATGGGTCCTGGCGTTCGACGAAGTGCAGCAGGACGCCATGCGGGGGATGGACCTCGTGCTGGGGGAGGAGCGTCGCCGAGAGGCCGCGTTGTGAGCGGCAAGATACCAACAAGCACTACGGCGATACCACTGCCGCAACATCCGCCCCAAAACTCTTGAGGTAGGGGACCTCGTGCTCAGGCGGGTTCTCTCCAGGGAGGGACTACATAAGCTCTCTCCCATGTGGGAGGGCCTGTTCAAGGTTGTTCATGTTTCTAGGCCCGGCTCCGCGCGCTTGGAGACTCAGGAAGGGGTGCCAGTCCAGAACGCGTGGAACATCCAGCACCTCCGGAGGTTTTACCCTTAAAATGCCCAGAGCCTGTGAAGAAGGCGAACGCCTGTGAAGATCACCTTTTGGAAAAGGCCAAGAGCTTGTGAAGAAAGCGAACGCCTGTGAAGATCACCTTTTGGGAAAAGGGCCAGAGCCTGTGAAGAAGGCGAACGCCTGTGAAGATCACCTTTTTGGGAAAGGCCCAGAGCCTGTGAAGATCACCTTTTTGAAAAGGCCCAGAGCCTGTGAAGAAGGCGAATGCCTGTGAAGACTATCTTTTTGAGAAAGGCCCGGAGCCTGTGAAGAGGGCCAATGCCCGTGAAGCTTGCTTACCCGAAGAAAGGCCCGGAGCCTGTGAAGAAGGCCAGCGCCTGTGAAGCTCGCCGCCCGTGACACTCTCACGTAATAATGAGCTGGGGTTGTACACGCCCCGGAGTCTCAGGAGCGCCGGCCTTAGGCCCTGGGGCTCCCTCCCACCCCCAGTGGTAGCACTTAGCTCCGCGCTGGTGAGAAGACGTCGTAGACTAGACTAGGTGCCGGACGCGGCTTTTTATTTGCTTTCTGCAGTTGGCTAGTTCATTCTCATTTGAAGTTTTATTGCAACTATCGCCGTCTTTTGACATATGGTTCTTCGACTTTTCGGCCTCCTACCTCGATTTCTCTTGCGCAAGGGCTCGCGAGGGGGCAGCCCCGAGGGCCCTCGCGAGTGTTTCTATCCTTATCGTTCAAGGTTTCACAACCCGGGTCCCCTACGGGAGCACCCCTCCAGTCCGTGCCTCACAGGCACCGCGACACGAATACAGGACCTGGGTCGGTCGCCCCCACGACTGAGGTTGGGGATTACCTACGCGCGGGCGTACGACAGGAAGGAACAATGCCAAAATAACGGAAATAGTATGATGATTAACAACGGTAACCCAAACACGCCCCCACGGCGCCCCACACTGTTGTCTTTTTGCGCAGGAAAAAGGAAAAGAAAGAACAAATCAGGCGAAGGTCCCCCTACGCCGGCCCTCAGGGAGGACTCGAGTTGCCTCCGGAGCTCAAGCGGACTCCCTCTCGCGCTTCACCAGGGCGCGACGGTGAGCAGACTCGCTACCACCCTCCAAGCAGGCACGACGGCGTGGAGGCTGACCGCGGCTGCTGCTAGAAGAGTCGCTGCCCGAAGAAGAGCCAGTGAAGCTTGAGGAACCCTAGGTGCTGCCAACCACGCGCGCGCTATGCTCTCCGTCCTCGCCGGGGCTGGGTCCCCGGCCGCAGTCGTCGTCTTCAGGGCAGCACCCTGCGCAGCGACCATCTTCCACAAACACCCTCACGTAGAGGGTGGCATCACCGTCGAACTTCAAGTGCAGGGTGCATCGACGGCTCAGGCCACGCGCGCGGGCAAACGTCTGGCAGCCGCGGGTCAAGGCCAGGCTCCCGGCCGCGGAGACCTCCAGCGAAGCCCACGAGGCCCGGCTGCAACAGCCATCTGCCTGGAGCCAGAGGCCGCCCGGGGTGCCAGCCAGGAGCTCACCTAGGAGGAAGCAAGGGAGCTGAAGCCGGGCGCTGGTCGGTTCCGCCGCCCACACAACGAACTCCGACAGCACTTCCACGGAGTGGAAGCGCGGCCTAGGGGGTCGCACGGCCGAAGTACGCCCCCTGGCCATGGTCAGCCGCCCGTCATCGCGCGGGAATTCACCTCCGCGATCGCGGGGGGCCTCCGTGGAGGCCACAGGGTGTTTGCGAGGGCGGCCTCGACCGCGCTTAGGCGGGGGAGAGGCAGGCTCAACCTGGCGGCCTTTCCTTTCTCTACGGCCGAGAACTTCCTTGACGGGGCCATGGAGAAGAAGGAGAAGCAAGAGGGGATAAACTGGAAGGGGACTTGTCAAGCCCAGTTGCCGAGGCATCATGGGGAAGTGGAGACGCCCGCGTCCAATCAACTGCCACGCGACACCCAAGGCTGCAGGCTGTTAGGCCCTGCGGCGCTTCGCACTTGCCCTTTCGCCTCTCTGCTCGGCCAAGTCCGGGCGCGCCTTGGGTCCATGGGCTACTGTCGGTGTTCTGGGAACGGGGGTCCCCAGACATGCCTGCCTGCGGCCTACGGCGTGGCTCAAAGGGGGGCCCAGCACGGCCCATCTTCATAAACACAAGCTCAAGACCCTCGCGAGGGGCCAAGCCTCGTGAGGCGGATGACAAGGAGCTTCCTCAGGCACGGCCTCATCAGGCTGGCTCACGAGGAGGCAGAGAGATCAAGGCAGGGTACCTCGCGAGGTGCCCGTGATGCAAGCCATGACGACCAAGGGCGCTAGTCGGGCGCCAGCCCGCGCAGTGTCCTCCTTCCCTCTTTGGTGCAAAGGGAGTAAGCGCAGGCAAGAGCATCAAGCAAAGGCACCCATTTCGGTGCAACAACACCAAGACCAGCCCAACGGCAGGGAGGAAGTCATTGTGGAGCCCAAGCAGGCATCACCGCTAGAGCCTTGGCAGGCGAGGACCAACTTTAGTCAGGATAAGTGTACCCGCTGTTCCCCTTCAAAATGGCCAATTGTTGGAGCCCTTCCCTCTCAATATTTGGGAGGAGGCCCAGGGCCTTTGCCTATAAATAGGACTAGCCACCCCCAGGGAAGGGGGCATCTAAAATCAAGAGAGGGAGAGAGAGAGACTGAACTCCTCCTTGCAGTTCATCGCACCAGCCAAGAGCAGACCCTCGCGAGGCTGTTCTTTCTTGTATTGTTCATCATCAGCCCAAGAGGCAATCCACCACACCACACACTCGAGTAGGGTATTACACCACAATGGTGGCCTGAACCAGTATAAACTCTGTGTGTCTTGTGTTGTTCCTCTGGTAGTTTAGATCCTAGCGATTCGGCGAGGAACAGGTAGGTAGAGGGCAAAATCTCCGTGCGCACCCCAGTGTTCGAACCTCAAGGGTCTGCCGGAACCCGAAATTTGACACCGAGCGCTCACCAACGTCTCATCTCCCGTCGAAGCTTTGGCTCTTTTTGCCGCCCTCTGAGCCAGTGTCTCCATGTACCTGAGAAGACAAGACTAAGTTAGGGAAAGATGGCACGGGTGGAGGGTTAGGAAATGGTGAGGAGCAAGATGCTTACTCGTCCTCCTCCTCCTCTAGCCTCCTCTTCCTCTTCGGGCTAAAGGACCCAAGGTCAAAATCAGCCTCCAGGCTGGTATCCGCAAGGGGAGGAGAAGGGGATGGAGTCTTGGGCCGCTTGGACGAAGAAGAGGCAGCGGCCGCTGCCGCAACCCTCGTCTGGTGCACGGGCTGCACCTGGGCCTACTGCCGCTGTACGGACCTGCCGGGCCAGAGCGGATCACCGGAGCTAGCCCGTCGCAGGACGCGTTTCTTCCTTGGGGCCAAGGAATCGTCCGCATCGATCTCCTCTTCGGCCGACTCCTCGACCACTTCTTCAACAAGGGGGCCCCAACACCAACGCCGCTGGGCTCCCTGGCAGACCCCGCCCACTCGGTGAACTCCTTCTCTTGGGCGTCCGTGTCGGCCTCGTCCTCCACAATGCCGAGGCTGCCGGCCTCCTCGGCAAGTGTTGCCTCCTCCGCCCTGGCGGTGATGTACACCAACTCTTCCTTGGTGGTGTCACTAATGAGCAGTGGCTCGTCACGAACATACCTCTCGGACAAGTTGTCGAAGAATGCCTGCACCACCTTTGCTTTTGGCTCAACCCAGGTTAGGTCGAGGTCGTGCGCGTTGAAAACCGGCATCATGGCGATAATGGCGGTCTAGCGAGAATTGTTGCTCAACAGGACTACCCCCATTGGTAACCCGAACAAGCCATCAGACTTGCCAGCCTTGGTGGCCTTGCTGGACTTCTCGGCCTTGCCGGTCCTCTCGACCTTGCTGACCTCGTGAACCTTAAGCTGGAAAAGCCTCAGGGAGTGATGGGCATCCTGCAGCACCGTGAAGTTGTGTTTCAGGCCGGGGAGAAGCCTCATGATATCAACCGCATTCCTGAAGTCCCAGGCCGGCCTCCCCTTATTGTGCAGTGGGGCAATCCGGTGGCAGATGAAATCGTCCCCGATCATCTCAAGAGTAAGCCCGGCTGAGGTGAGGCGATGGATCCTGGTGGTGGCAACCGTGAGCTTCTTGTCGTCGGCGTCAAGCTCGCTCCAGTCCTTGCGACAGACTGGCGGCCTCCGGCGGACCCGGTAGAACTCCTGCAGATCTGTCTCCTCAATCCAGCACCACCAGCCCCGCCACTCTTCCCACCTCTCCTTCTGGGCACCCTCCGGGTATGTACCTGTTGACACCAGATTTTGGCACAGTCAAGAACTTATTTAAAATGGCCTCAAGTGGAGAAGTGTTCTACATGAAAAAGTTTCGTATTGTCGATACGAACATATTTGATGTTTGGGCCATCGCCATCTGATCTCATCTCGAAGGCCGAAGTTGTGTTCGAAATACTAAGATTTTGTATTCCGAACACTATTCGGCACATTACGCCCCCAATACTGCCTCTTATGGAAAAATGGTATACATGGATTGTCTTCGTCTCGTCGAAACGATCGATTTTGATATAAGAACCGTTCCAATCCGAGTTCGTATGCAAAAGTTAGAGCCATCCGAATACAACACTATCACGAGCCAAAAGTTGCGCGCCCCACCAGACACCATGTCTGATGGGTAGCACAAATAACAGCCTGTGTTGCATGAGCGATTTGACCCTCAATATGAACTCTAATCAAAAACTGTTCAACATAAAAGTTGTTCGTCTCGTCGAAACGGTCAAGTTTGCTATTGGGCTTGTTTCCATCTGAGGTCGTTTACCACCTCAAAAGTTACCCTCAAGGTGCAGCCAGTTTAAACCGAACAGTTTTGGAAAGTTCGGACAAAACCAATCCGAATTTGACTAGGGTTTTGGACGTGAATCCAAGCCTTTTCCTTGCACGGGAAGTCCAGCCGCCTCTTATATACCTCAGAGGTGACGGCCGATTGAACAACACACAATCGAACAAATCATCTACCACTTTTTACTTTTACCTTTATCTCGCTCCCTCGTTCTTCTTCTTCCTCGTTCTTTGTTCGTTCTTCTTCATTGCAGGGCGGTGAACCTCGAGGCCCTAGGGGCGATCAGGTCGACCTAGGGCAGCCCATAGCCGCCGCGCGCCCAGATGGGGTCCCTCCCGGGCGTGTGGGGTTTCGGGTCCCAAAAGCGCCGGCTTGCTGTCTTGCGTATCGCGCTGGAAGTCGGCCTCCCGCCGTGTGAGTTGCGGAGCATCTCCCTTGGCGCCGCGGGTACACATCGACATGTTCGCGTGACACGTTCCAGCGTCAACACACTTTTTGGCGACTCCGCTGGGGACGAAGCTTCGAACGGTCTCTGGCCCGTTCTTGCTACAAAGAGATCGTCATCAAGTTGCTGCAATCTACAAAGGTAATATGAGTACCCAATTCCCCTTTGTAGATGGAAATAACCCATATGTTGTTGCTAGATCATCTAATGAGCATAATGTATCGGCTAACCCTAGTTTTATCAATCATGCATCTAATTATGCGCAAGGGCCGATGCAAAACAATTTTCATGCTTCAGATTGTTATGATTTTAGCAACATACAACATATGTATCCAAACTCTCATGCATCGGCAACCCCACAAATCCATATGCCGATGAACAACATGGTGAGTTTGGTTAATAAATTTGAAACACCTCATGTTAGGATTTCCAATGCCATGCAAGAAAGTGTTTCAACCTTTTATTCATCGGCAAGTAATGTGCAATATACTAATCCAACCATGCCGATGAATGAGAGAATTGGCCATGCTACTACTAGCTATTCGGCCAGTTATTCCCAACTGTCATATGCTACACCTCATGACAACAATTTTTCAGCACCATACACAACTGTAGATGTTCATAATTCGGCTTCACACCTTCCTGGTCATAGCCGAATAAATGTAAATTTTACTGGAGCGGTTGTGCCCAATATTGTAGAAGATGAGGTAGTGGTGGCTGCATTGAAGAGTTTAGCCCAAAATAAGAGGATTAGTGCTCTTTGCCTTGAACAACATGAAAAGGGGATATTTCCTGATTATGCCGCAATAAAAGCTAGAGTTTTGCAAGAAGATGAATCTTTGCCAGTTGATAAAAATGGCGAGCAAAAATATGGTTTTACAACAATGCATATGCCTTCACCTAGTACTACATCATATTATACACCCCCTACACAATTGCAAAGCTTCGGCAACATCCATGTGTCATTGCCGAAAGAATCTAAAAGCATTGGGGGGCGATCATATCCGGAGTGGGCTAACGTTGAGAAAAAGCTTAAAGCCAATCTTGCCGCTCGCCGCCGAAAACAAATTGAAGGAGAATTGGCTCAAATAAAAGAAGCATTGCCAATTGATAGTATCATTGAAAAGATGGATAATTCGAAACATGAAAGTGCTTCGGTTGAAAAAGCCGAATCAAGTAGTATATATTCTGAATCCATCAAATCCAAAGAGGCAAGCGGTATTGAGAACGAGCATGGAAAGCATGGCAAAACGACCATACTTGATTTTTCTGAAATTAAGGGAACCTACTTGCTGCCCTATGAGTTTTGTTCCATAGAAATTGATGAGCTTCAAGGACAAGAACAAGTAGCCGAACAAAGTTCGGTTGACAAAGATCTTCAAATTTATGATGCACGAAATCAAGAAGAAAATTGTGACATGGTGTTGGGAAGTCATCCAGAAGCAAAGCACAATATTATTCATCATATGCAATCATCATGCTCCCCCAACATATTTGAAGAGGTATGTCTAGCAAGTAATTTACCTATTTTCAGATTTGGTCACAACTTTATTGTTGATGCATCTATTAGAAAAATTCTAATAAGTAATTTTCAAAGACCAATGAAGAAGGGCAATATACTTGTTAGCAATAAAATTGTTACTAAGCATATCGGTCAATATATTGTACCATTCAAAGAGACCGATAGTGACTTATTACTGCAACCAAAGCTTTTCCCATTGCTTTATTTAAAGTTCATATCTAATTGGGTAGCTTTGTTTGCTTCATACTTGGCTTACGCATGGTCTCAATTGAGACGTGTATGTTCTAACTACTTTGATTTCAGAAATTCAAAGCCAAGGTTAAAATCTTTTGGGAAAACCGATGCTAGTATAGTTTCTTATTTAAGGACATTGGAAAAAGAACGCGAAAGAGAATTCATAGCCGAATGGGAAGATGCCAAATCTGAACCATTCGTTTGCTTAACTCCAAAGCCGTTCTCACAACAAGATCGGCTAGAAAACAAAAGGTATACCTTTGATTCAAACATGTGTGATCAAATCTTTGATTTGTTGTTGAAAAATAATTACATTAGAATTCTTGATCACCATGTTAAGCCATCAATTCAAGGACGAATGTATTGTAGGTTGCATCATTCGTTCAAACATAATTTTGAGGATTGCAATATGTTTCGTCAAATAGTTAAATCGGCCATTGATAAAGGACGATTGAAATTTGTTGAGACACCAAGAGATGACCAGTCTATTCCGGTTGGTCCCGATGGCAGAAAGTTTTTGCATCGGCTGCTTCAAGCCGATCCATTTAAAGAGAAGGTAAAAACAGCAGGTGATGGGATCGAGCTTTCAAGTAAAGAATTTGTTGAAGAGCATAATGAACATAACCTTGAGGGCAAAAATTCCATCGAAGCTACAATGGAGACGCCAAGGACTGGGGGGTAGTAAGCAAATCCAATGATCGATGGAAGCAAACGAAAAGAAAACAAAGGCCGAAATAAGCGCAAGTGTAAGAGATCAAAAATCACCTTCGCTGAACTATTGGAGAAAAATCAAAAGAAGAGTGAAGAGAAGAATGCTTATCGGCCAAATCATGCAAAGAAACCAAGATCACCCCCAAGGCGCAAATATGAGGATCGGTATTGGCAAAGTGCGAATTTTAATGCAACATATTCATATCCTTATTTTGGGCCGCCAATGCCAATGTCGTGGATGCCTCCCTATGCTCATATAGATACATATTCATCATGGGACAGGTATGATACAAGGGCGCATTCTCCATCTTATTTTAGACCATCTCACCAATATTATGCAGCTCCAAGAAGATCAACATCTGAACAATCACATGTTAAAGACCGTTTCAATCATAAGGAATCGGTCCAGAGCTCAAGGAAGAAGAAAGAGGTGGTCAAACAAGTTTACCGCGTTAAAAGAGATGGTCGTAAGAGTGCTACTTCAGATTTGATCTCAAATGAAAAAGAGCCAATGAAAGTGTTGACATTGGCTACTAAAGGCAATGAGATGAAGCAACCAATTATTAAGAGTCAAAGTGTCAAACCTGAAGAAAAGAAGTTGAGAGTGCACAAGGCCAAGAAAGAATTGCCATTGGTCAAAACAGAATCACAGCCTAGATGCCCACTCGGCTTATCGTATTGGCAAAAAAAGGAATTACAAAATCTTAGTGCACAAGAGCTGAGAAAGAGGAACATGGCATGGGTTCCCAAGAAGATCAATCAAGACAAAAATGATGTAAATGCTTCTGTTGCAACAAGTACAATAAAAGTGAACAAGGAAAATAATGAAAGCCACAAACAATTAAGCCGAAGGTGCGCATCACAACATCAAAATCTTCGGTTAGCACATCATCCATTTTCTTCAACAATGCCATTGATGCCTTTGCCATGGAATTCATCCACAGGTATGATCAGTTACCCTCCATGGACTTATTTTGATCCATGGATGCAACATAATTTTCCATATCATGACAGAGTATTACCAAATCACTATACATTTGGTTAGTTACATTTTTGTTGCTAAGACAAAGGGGCCGAAATATTTTATTGCTATTTTATATGTTTATTTCGGCTATACATGCTTTAATGGATGAATTCTACATGGACCTCATGATAATGGCCGATAATTAACTATCGTCCTAAGAAACTATCCGATCATGGCCGGTGTAATATTCTTACATCGTCCTTAGTTCAAATGGAGAGCGAGACAAGTACTATGGAGATTATGTTTTGATAGTTGAATTCATAACAATGGCCATGGTGTTGGTGTTGTTTATATATCTCCATATGGTGCTGTTATGTGAAGCCTCATGCCTCTTAAAATATTTTTACACAATAATCAAAGCCGAATATGAAATTTATTCGGTTTGGAGCTTTTGGTTGCTATAGGTGCTATACAGATTGAGGCTTTCAGTGATTCGTTATAAGTAGTACAACAAATATCCAAGGGTTATCAATGCTTTGACGAGTCACTTATAGTTTATCTTAAGGTATGTCTAGATGCAAAATTACCTTGGGTTGCTATAAAATTGTTCATATTTCTAGACATGACAATTTGAAAGAGTTGGCACAGCAAGCATCCGGCTACTATGTTAATCATGGTGTGTTGCATTTCTATCAATAGCCGATGCTTAGTCTCGTTAGAATAGGTAAGGCCGAACCGAAGTCCACCGCTTCGGCCACTAATGATTTTTTCTTATACAGGCGAAAATAAGGATTGGAGAAAGTTTATTATTTATTATCAGCAAAATCCTAGCAAAAGGGTGAATAATATGGTTCCGAGGATGACCTTGAGATACATATCTATGGGACTTTATCATCGGATTGTTAAGGAAGTTGAGAAAGTTTCACCCAAGCTTGCGTCAAAATATTCACACAAGCAATGGCCGATATAAACTTATCGTCCTAAGAATATGCCAAAATGGCCGATGGAGTGTTGACATCGTCGTTAGAGCAAGCTATGTGCAAGTTATTTTTCGGCACACAGGCTTTGCCGAAAAACAAGGGGGCATGTGTTGACACCAGATTTTGGTACAGTTAAGAACTTATTTAAAATGGCCTCAAGTGGAGAAGTGTTCTACATGAAAAAGTTTCGTATTGTCGATACGAACATCATTGAAGTTTGGGCCATCGCCATCTGAACTCATCTCGAAGACCGAAGTTGTGTTCGAAATACTGAGATTTTGTATTCAGAACACTATTCGGCAAATTACGCCCCCAAGACTGCCTCGTATGGAAAAATGATCTACATGGATTGTCTTCGTCTCGTCTAAACGATCGATTTTGATATAAGAATCATTCCAATCCGAGTTCGTATGCAAAAGTTAGAGCCATCCTAATACAGAACTATCACGAGCCAAAAGTGGCGCGCCCCACCAGACACCCTGTCTGATGGGTAGCGCGAATAACAGCCTGTGTTGCATGAGAGATTTGACCCTCAAGATGAACTCTAATAAAAAAATGTTCAACATAAAAGTTGTTCATCTCGTCGAAACGGTCAAGTTTCCTTTTGGGCTCGTTTCCATCCGAGACCGTTTACCACCTCAAAAGTTACCCGCAAGGTGCAGCCAGTTTAAACCGAACAGTTTTGGAAAGTTCGGACAAAACCAATCCGAATTTGACTAGGGTTTTGGACGTGAATCCAAGCCTTTTCCTTGCACGGGAATTCCAGCCGCCTCTTATATACCTGAGAGGTGACGGCCGATTGAACAACACACAATCGAACAAATCATCTACCACTTTTTACCTTTACCTTTATCTCTCTCCCTCGTTCTTCTTCTTCCTCGTTCTTCGTTCGTTCTTCTTCATTGCAGGGTGGAGAACCTCGAGGCCCTAGGGGCGATCAGGTCGACCTAGGGCAGCCCATAGCCGCCGCGGGCCCAGACGGGGTCCCTGCCGGGCTTGTGGGGTTTCGGGTCCCAAAAGCGCCGGCTTGCTGTCTTGTGTATCGCGCTAGAAGTCGGCCTCCCGCGGTGTGAGTTGCAGAGCATCTGCCTCGGTGCCACAGGTACACATCGACGTGTTTGTGTGACGCGTTCCAGCGTCAACACACTTTTTGAGATACATATCTATGGGACTTTATCATCGGATTGTTAAGGAAGTTGAGAAAGTTTCACCCAAGCTTGCGTCAAAATATTCACACAAGCAATGACCGATATAAACTTATCGTCCTAAGAATATGCCAAAATGGCCGATGGAGTGTTGACATCGTCCTTAGAGCAAGCTATGTGCAAGTTATTTTTCGGCACACAGGCTTTGCCGAAAAACAGGGGGGCATGTGTTGACACCAGATTTTGGCACAGTCAAGACTTATTTAAAATGGCCTCAAGTGGAGAAATGTTCTACATGAAAAAGTTTCGCATTGTCGATACGAACATCTTTGAAGTTTGGGCCATCGCCATCTGATCTCATCTCGAAGGCCCAAGTTGTGTTCGAAATACTGAGATTTTGTATTCAGAACACTATTCGACACATTACGCCCCCAAGACTGCCTCGTATGGAAAAATGATCTACATGGATTGTCTTCGTCTCGTCGAAACGTTCGATTTTGTTATAAGAATCGTTCCAATCCGAGTTCGTATGCAAAAGTTAGAGCCATCCGAATACAGTACTATCACGAGCCAAAAGTGGCGCGCCCCACCAGACACCCTGTCTGATGGGTAGCGCGAATAACAGCATGTATTGCACGAGCGATTTGACCCTCAAGAAGAACTCTAATCAAAAAACGTTCAACATGACAGTTGTTCGTCTCGTCGAAACGGTCAAGTTTTCTTTTGGGCTCGTTTCAATCCGAGGTCGTTTACCACCTCAAAAGTTACCCGCAAGGTGCAACCAGTTTAAACCGAACAGTTTTGGAAAGTTCGGACAAAACCAATCCGAATTTGACTAGGGTTTTGGACGTGAATCCAAGCCTTTTCCTTGCACGGGAAGTCCAGCCGCCTCTTATATACCTGAGAGGTGACGGCCGATTGAACAACACACAATCGAACAAACCAATCTACCACTTTTTATCTTTTATCTTTTCTCCTTAACCCTAGTTCTTCTTCTTCCTCGTTCTTCGTTCGTTCTTCTTCATTGCAGGGTGGCGAACCTCGAGGCCCTAGGGGCGATCAGGTCGACCTAGGTCAGCCCATAGCCGCCACGCGCCCAGACGGGGTCGCTCCCGGGCGTGTGGGGTTTAGGGTCCCAAAAGCGCCGGCTTGCTGTCTTGCGTATCGCGCTGGAAGTCGGCCTCCCGCGGTGTGAGTTGCGGAGCATCTCCCTCGGCGCCGCGGGTACACATCGACGTGTTCGTGTGACGCGTTCCAGCGTCAACAGTACCCTTGTTCTGGGACCTCAGAATCCAAGTGATGCAACCAGAGATGGCACCCCCTGGCTGAATGTGAGGGGCGAAGTAGTGAGGGAAGAGCGCCATGCTGGGGAGTACTCCGGCGAAGCCCTCGCAAAGGTGGGAAAAGAAGGCCATGCATGCCACGATGTTCGGAGGTCCAGGAGGTGGAAGCCGCAGGTGCGCATGACGTCGTTGAAGAAATCTGAGAAAGGGGGGCAAAGCCCGCAGGAGAAATAATCGACAAAAAAGGATATCGGTTTCGACCAGCCTTGGCGAAGGATGCCGGGACGATGCATGTGGCGGGGTGCCCAACATCTCCCACCCCCACAGCAGCGTGAACTCCTCCTCGAGGGTGAGTGTCGGTTCAAAGCCGGTGGATCTCGGGTAGGGGGTACCGATCTGTGCGTCTTAGGCTAATGGTAACAGGAGGCAAGGGACACAATGTTTACCCAGGATCGGGCCCTCTCGATGGAGGTAAAACCCTACTTCCTGCTTGATTGATATTGATGATATGGGTGTTACAAGAGTTGATCTACCACGAGATCGTAGAGGCTAAACCCTAGAAGCTAGCCTATGATGATTATGATTGTGATCGTCCCCCCGAGGACTAAACCCTCCGGTTTATATAGACACTGGAGGGGGCTAGGGTTTACACGGAGTCGGTTACAAAGAAGGAAATATATTATCCGGATTGCCAAGCTTGTCTTCCACGCAAAGGAGAGTCCATCCGGACACGGGACAGAGTCTTGAGTCTTGTATCTTCGTGGTCTAACAGTCCGGCCAAAGCATATAGTCCGGCTGTCCGGATACCCCCTAATCCAGGACTCCCTCACTAGCCTCTGAACTAGGCTTCAATGACGATGAGTCCGGCGTGCAGTTTTGTCTTCGGCATTGCAAGGCGGGTTCCATCTCCGAATACTCCAAAGTACCTGTTGCAACAAACAGTGTCCGGCTTCCCATCAATGTTGTACTCCTCGGCTTCCATGCCTCAATAATGACCATCTCCACGTGTCGAGCGAATACGAGGAACCGAGGCAGTTTTGCATTTCCCACCCCCGGTCCGGCAGGCTAACCGTCTATTTGAAGAGACGGGGATTCTCAGATCCAAAGCTCACCCTCTTCCCTCGAGCAATCATCCAATAGAGTGCTTCGGAAAAACCATTCCAACATGGCTGGTCGCCGCAGCTCTTCTTCTCGCTCCCCTTGCTCCAAGCCGGGTGACTGGTAGGAGTGTTCAGTTCCTCACAGCCGTTTGATAGAGTTACATACCCAAGGGTTTCTCCCACCAGCGTTCATGGTCCCCGTCCGAGCCAGACTTGCCCCTATAATGGCGGGGAGCAAGCGGAGGGATCTCCTAATCCATCCCCAGAGGAGCGAATATGTCTCATCCCGCATCTGCTAAGGGGCGTCGGGTTTCCTATCCACCCATTTCTTCGTGGGCTCTTGGAGTTCTACGGCCTCCAGTTGCACAACTTCACCCCTACCTCTGTACTGCATATAGCAGGATACGTTGCTCTTTGTGAGCTATTTCTAGGCTGCGAGGCTCACTTTGGGTTATGGAAGAAGTTGTTCTACCTTGTCCCTCGCAACCAGGGGAGTCCCTATGTCAAGTGGGCGGAGTCGAAGTATGGCACATCGCCAAGACCGGATATCTATCCGGTACTCCCAAGAAGGCGCAGGAGAACTGGCCTTCGGAGTGGTTTTATGTCGACAACGTTCCCCTTTCGGATCAAGTCCGGATAGGTCTCCCTAAGTTCAGTAACGCTCCGCCGAAGGCACACCAAAGCTGGCGCCCTTGGGGCCCCCAAGAGGAGGACACCAGAGAAATACACTTCCTGATGAGCAGGATAAAGTTACTGGCCAAATCCAGGCTGACGATAGTCGAGGTTATGGAAATATGCATAATGTGGGGAGTGCAGCCGCTTCAATATCTGGGGAAGCCCATGTGGCACTACAACAGGGAAGATGATGCCACCCGTTGTGGCCGCAAGGGTCCGGACTCCGCCACTGCTCTAGCGAGGATATTGTCCAATCTGTAAAAATGAGAAGAAGAAGAATTCCTTCACATTAAACCACGCGATGGGTTTTCTATGTACAACCCCCCAAGCTGGGTAAGTCGTCACTCCTTCCCCCGCTTCACTCATTCTGGCGTTCTTTGTCAAGATAATTTACCTCGATATTTTCGAGCAGGAACTAAGGAGGGACGTAGAAGGAATCTCCAGCCCCTCCCCGCAGCCAGAGGACCTCGGAAGGGCCTTTGATCCAGGACTCAAAGAAGACCCGGATATTACTGTGGAGCTCGTCAACGAGATATTTTATTAGGCGAGCTGCGATGGCGCCTCAGTGGCTATTATCGTTGACTATCCCAGACTGCTACCTACATCGCGTTTAAGCCAAGCCAAAAAACCCTATCCTCCGAAGAGGACTCCTTTCTGATGCCATGCCATACACCTGAAGTGTCGTATTTTTGTAGAGACGACGGCCAGAGCGCGGCGCCGAGCCCCTGGGGACTCATCGGCAAAGGGTGTCCGCATCGGGCAGGCTTAAGAGGAAGGCGGTTAGGGCCAAAAAGCCGCTACATAGGTATGGTAAAAACCTGCTCTGTGATTATTATGTTTGAAATGTAACAGTGTCCTTCGTGTCCTGGCAGAAAGAGGAATAGCCGAACTATATTCAGAGATCCTGCCAATCACGCCTCCACCAGCCGGATTCCATAACCGGATTCAAGAGAGGAGGCGGACGCGGGGCCGATGCCGCATTGTCCTCCGACAGAGGATGCAGATATGCTCTCCGCCATGAAATCCGAAGTAGAGAGCGCCACGAATCACCGGCGCCGACGGGCCGTACTTCGTAACAACATCTTTTCCGAAGAGGCATTTAATGCTTTCAATTCGGGAGACGCATACATCCGAGCTGCTCAAGGCGGGCTTGCCCAAGCGATGGACCAGTATGCCAAAGATATACGGGTAAGAAAATTAGATAAGCATGTATAGCAGTAGCCCCTGAGACTTGAAACGGTTGGAACAATTGTTTTAAGGATCAGTTTATGCACAAGTCCTTGTAGATAAGAATGAGCAATTGTCTCGAGAGCTGGAGGAGTGCATGACCCAGCTGAGGGCCACGGTTGCCAAGTTAGAGGAATCCCAGAAGGCCTCATCTGGTAACATTTGTCTCAATTGTACGGAGATGTACCAGTTAGTAAGTGGCTTGTATGATAAGTCTAATAGAAAATTCTGCAGACAATCCCGGGGTGAATCCGTAGGTCGTAAGAGATAACGAGTCGCATCTCCAAAGGCAGCTAAAAGCTGGTGAGCGTGTTCTTACGCAAGTTAGGCAGGAGAAGAACAATCTTCAAGATGCCAATGTCCGGCTAGACGTCGAATTAAAAGATGTTCGCGCTTAGCTGGCGGACTCCGTGAAGGAAAACAAAAGGCTTCGTCGTGGCACTTATGGTAAGTGCCTAGACGAACTATAGTAAAACTCGGCGAGGAAGCATATTGAAAGAATTTTTATTTGTAGATATGTTGAAGGGCCGCCCTGAAGAGTTGATGCCCGCGTCTGCAGGTGATTTGCTGCAAGACCTCTCACAGCTACACGAGCGATCTCGACAGGTGATGCAGGGCATTGCTCAGGCCTTGTGGCCATCAAGCTTCCTGCCGAAGGGCATGGGGGAGCTCATGGATGTGCTCCAAGGAGCACGGTGGTGCTTCCGATTGTGGAAGATGTCAGCCTGTCGACAAGGTGCAAGAGAAGCCTGGGCTATGGTGAAGATGCGCTACACCAAGCTTGACCCGAACCATATGGCCGAAGTCGGACCGGCGGGGCCAGATGGGCAAGAAATTCCCTTGAGTTTGGTGTATGACCAGGTAGCGTTAGCCGCAAAGTATTCCCAATAGGATTGTAAGCTAGATAGCAAGTTGGATGGAATAGAGGAGGAATATAGTCAGTCCAAGTGACTGTGTAATTCAATGGACATAAGTAGTCCCTAGCCGGATTAAAATCAATTTGTCATGGCGGACCTTTTCGCTTCAGCCCCCGGATCCGATAGTCTCGGGTGTATCCGAATACCCGCTCAGTTATACAGAACCGGGGTATGCGTGGAAACCAGGCATAGGGATCATAAGTGCTTGAACAGACAAGTACCCAACTAGTTATGTTATATTACATGGATAGTAAGAAACATCTTCCAGGGAGAATAGTTCCATTAGGGGTTCCTTTCCCTGGGTATGCATGCAATGATGTACATGTCCGGATTGCGAACAAAGGTGCAGGATACAAAACTTCTGGGGATTTAAGTTGTAAGAAACAGAAGGAATGTCTTTTGCTCACCGACTGAATATTCCCTAAGAACCCTAGCTTTCGGCTTCACCCAGTCTGATGTACACATCCGGCTGAACCGGCAGTAACAATCGCAGAGGTGCTACCCTTATACCCTAGCCGAATTAACGGGAACCTAGGGCATAAACACAAGAGCCAGGCAACCCATCATGGACACATCTTAAGTCATATCGATGCATATAATGGTGAAGAAAAGGCACATATGGAAAAAGAACGCATGTGTGATGGGCAAAAAGCCATTAAAGTTATTACATTTAGCTTCCGGATAGGAAGCCCCCAGGTATGGCTTACACACATAGTGCGGCTGGAGTAATCCGGGCGTCCGCACTGTATTGAGTACTTTGTGTGAAGAGGAAAAAGGTCGAGAAAGGAAAGAGGAGAGAACAAAATTAAAAAGGAGGGGGTAAGGAGACGAACACTGAGTTCGGCGCTAGGCGTAGAATCTCCATATTCTGGCCGCGTTCCATGGGTTCGGCTCGAGTCTGTTATGGGATGCATTACATAAGCAGTACGCTCCTCCGGTGAGAACTTTATCAATGACGAGGGGACCCTCCCACTTAGGTTTGAGCTTGTCCTTCTTCTTCTCTGGTAGGCGTAGAACGATTTTGCCAATATTGTAAGTTTTGGCCCGCACTTCTCTGCTTTGGTACCGTCGAGCCTGCTGTTGATAGAATGCGGAACGGGCTTTTGCGACGTCGCGCTCCTCCTCCAGGGCATCTAAGTTATCCTGCTGGTCCAACTCGGCTTCCTTCTCTTCGTACATGCGTAGGCGAGGCCAATCATGTATTATGTCACAGGGTAGTACTGCTTCCACGCCATACACCATAAAAAATGGTGTATATCCGGTGGTGCGATTCCGCGTGGTCCGCATCCCCCAGAGTACGGAGTCGAGCTCCTCGACCCAGTGCGTGTACGATTCTGTCAAGGATCGCACTAGTCTGGGTTTGATGCCGCTCATGATGAGACCGTTTGCACGTTCGACCTAGCCGTTTGTTTGGGGATGATAGACGGAGGCGTAATCGAGCTTAATGCCCATGTTGCCGCACCAAGTTTTCACTTCATCGGCTGTGAAGTTTGAGCCATTATCAGTGATGATGCTGTGGGGGACGCTGTATCGGTGTACAACCCCGGATATGAAGTCTATCACTGGTCCAGATTCGGCCGTTTTGAATGGTTTAGCTTCTATCCATTTGGTGAACTTGTCCACCATGACCAATATGTATTTTTTCTTATGTCTTCCCCCTTTAAAGGGTCCGACCATATCCAGCCCCCAGACCGCGAAGGGCCATGTAATGGGGATTGTTTGGAGAGTGGTAGGGGGCATATGACTCTGATTGGCAAAGAGCTGGCAACCGACGGAGTGTTGGACAAGGTCCTGTGCGTCCGCTCGGGTTGTCGGCCAATAAAAGCCTGTACAGAAGGCCTTGCTGACTACTGCTTGAGCTGCGGCGTGGTGCCCGCCCAGTCCGACATGGATTTCAGCCAAGAGCTGCCGCCCTTCCTCTTCGGAGATGCACCTTTGGAGCACTCCGGTCGCACTTTTCTTATAGAGTTCCCCTTCATGGACTTTGTAAGCTTTAGAACGCCGCACGATGCAACGTGCTTCATTTTGGTCCTCGAGGAGCTCCTGCCTATTTAGTTAGGCCAAGAAAGGCTCAGTCCACGAGGCGATTACAGCCATGATTTTGTGGGCCGAAGGTGTTATTTCGGTGGCGAAGCCTCCGATTATGTGTGACGGTTCGGAATCTAGGGGTGTATTCGGATCCGTGCTAGTGTTGTCGGACTCCCCTTCCCATACCACAGATGGCTTGAACAACCTTTCCAGGAATATGTTAGGTGGGACAGGGTCGCGTTTAGCGCCGATTCGGGTGAGGATATCCGCCGCTTGATTGTTTTCTCGAGCCACATGGTGGAATTCGAGCCCCTCGAACTGAGCTGACATTTTGAGGACGGCATTACGGTAGGCCGCCATTTTCGGGTCTTTGGCATCAAAGTCTCCGTTTATTTGTGATATTACGAGGTTTGAATCCCTGCGCACCTCCAGGCATTGAATGCCCATAGAGACTGCCATCCGAAGACCGTGCAATAGAGCCTCGTATTCGGCCGCATTGTTGGAGTCTGTGTATAATATTTGGAGTATGTATTGGACCGTGTCTCCGGTGGGAGACGTCAGGACTACACCTGCTTCCAATCCGGCCAGCATTTTAGAACCATCGAAGTGCATGATCTAGTTAGAGTACGCGCCGTACTCTTTAGGGAGTTTGGCTTCTGTCCACTCGGCGACAAAGTCAGCCAGTACTTGTGACTTGATGGCCCGTCGTGGCTTGTATGTTAAGTAGAACAGGCGGAGCTCAATGGCCCATTTAGCAATCCGGCTCGTAGCGTCGTGGTTATTTATTATGTCGTTGAGTGGTACTTCGGAAGCCACCGTAATCGAACACTCTTGAAAGTAGTGTTGTAGCTTGCAGGATGCCATGAAGACCGCGTATGCTATCTTTTGATAGTGTGGGTATCGGGATTTGCATGGGGTGAGGACCGTGGATACGTAATATACTGGCTTTTGGAGCGGGAATTTGTATCCGTCAGCCTCTCGTTCAACGACGAGCACTGCTGTCGGATTTCGGGTTCCGGCAGACCCTTGAGGTTCGAACACTGGGGTGCACACGGAGATTTCACCCTCTGCCTACTTGCTCCTCTCCAAATCGCTAGGATCTAAACCACGGAAGAAACAACACAAGAGACACAGGGTTTATACTAGTTCAGGCCACCATTGCGGTTTAATACCCTACTCCAGTGTGTGGTGTGGTGGATTGCCTCTTGGGCTGATGATGAACAATACATGGAAGAACAACCTCGCGAGGGTCTCTTCTTGGTTGGTGCTAGTTGGTTCTGGCCCTTGGATTCTCGATCAGGTCCAGCCTCTTTTTACCCCCGGGGTGGCTAGTCCTATTTATAGGCAAAGGCCCTGGGCCTCTTCCCAAATATTGAGCGGGAAGGGCGCCAACAATTGGCCATTTTGAAGGGGAACATCTGGTACACTTATCCTGACTGAAGTTGGTCCTCGCCTGCCAAAGGCTCTGGTGGTGACGCCAGCTTGGGCTCCACAATGACTTCCTCCCTGCCGTTGGGCTGGTCTTGGTCTTGTAGCACCGAAATGGATTCCTTTGCTCGATGCTCTCGCCTGCGCTTGCTCCCTTTGCACCAAAGAGGAAAGGAGGACACTGCGCGGGCTGGCGCCCGACTGGCGCCCCTGGTCGTCATGGCTTGCGTCATGGGCACCTCGTGAGGTACCCCGCCTTGAACTCTCCGCCTCCTCGCGAGCCAGCCTGATGAGGCCGTGCCTGAGGAAGCCCCTTGTCGTCCGCCCCGCGAGGCTTGGCCCCTCGCGTGGGTATTGAGCTTGAGTCGATGAAGATGGGCCGCGCTGGGCCCCCCTTTGAGCCACGCCGCAGGCCGCAGGCAAGCAAGTCTGGGGACCCCCGTTCCCAGAACGCCGACAGTAGCCCCCAGGCCCACGGCGCGCTCGGACTTGGCCGAGCAAAGAGGCGAAAGGGCAAGTGCGAAGTGTCGCGGGCCCTAACAGCCTGCGGCCTTGGGCGCCGTGTGGCGGTTGATTGGACGTGGGCGGCACCGTTACCCCATGCCTCCTTATTTTATTCCTTGCTAGGCGGACTCGTAGCCGCACACAGCCGCTCCCCTTTCCGCTGCTCGAGCGATCTCTGTCCTTTCTCCTCTCGAACTCCAGTTTCCACATCCAATCCAATCTCGAACCTTCCCCCCCCTTCCTGCCATCATGGCTCCGCCGAAGAAGGGAAGAGGGAAGAAGCCCATGTCGCCGCCTCGCTCATCGTCGGCAGCGGCCCCCGCCATCGATCGGCCGATCATAATCAATCAAGAGGGCTTGAGCAAGGTCAGCTCGGCCCTGGCCACCATCTTCAACGAATGCGGGAGGACGACGGCCTGGCCCGCGTCCCACTTCTCCATTGACTGGATTGCCACCAAGGTCTGATACTTCGTCGACGCCCTATGGGCGGGACTGGTTCCCCCCTTTTCTGATTTCTTCAACGCCGTGCTCTCCCATTATCAGATCCATATGATGCATCTGGGTCCTGAGTCCATCACTCTTCTCGTGGTCTTCGCCTTCGTTTGTGAGGCAATGATGGGCATCCTTCCCTCAGTTGCCTTGCTGCGCCATTTTTTCTCCCTGCGCCTGGTCGACCCCACCCAATGTTCGGGGTGCGTGAGCTTTGTTGTTGCGCCTGAGACGGCGGCTTCAAGAATTGACTTCAGTGTTCCTCGGGCCGCGCCTGGGTTTCGCGAGCGGTGGCTGTATGTGGACGTAGGGGTGCCCAGCCGCCTTCTGACAGAGCCATCTTCGCCTGCTATCCCCAACTCAGGCTGGGGTCAGGAGACGCTCGCGAGCCCCCGGCTCGCCTTCGTCTGGCGTCGCTTTGAGTTCTTGAGGGAGCTCGGCGTGACAGCGCCCAAGGTGGTGAAGGAGTTCCTGCTACGCCGTGTTGCCCCTCTCCAACGCCATTCTCACCGGATGTGGGCCTTCAGCGGTCGTGGGGATCGTATGCGGCTCCAGGAAGAGGACCTGACGCCCGAAGCGCTGAGGAAGGTGCTCTTGGTATTGACTGGGAATCCTTCCCCCGGCGGCATCCGGCAAGGAGGGGCCTTGCTGTACCTCTGCTCGAATCGAAGTGACTTTGTGGGTCAGATGCCCGTCTTCGACGAGTGGGGCCCGCGCCCTACTGGCCTCCAGGGGCCTCGCGAGAACCCAGTGGTGGTGGTTGCCCTTGCGGTCGGCCAAGGCGACTCTCCCTCAGGTGGCAGAGCAGGGAGACACGGGCCTCTGGAGGCCGAGGGTGCCCCTGCCGAGGTGACAACACTGGGCGGCGCTCATGAGGGAGCGGCCCCTGAGGCTCGTGCTGCCGTAGCTGAAGGCGGCGAGCAGCCGCTCGAAGTGCCTGCGGCCGAGGCCCCCGAGGCCCCAGCTGCTCTCCTTGGTGAGGCGACCGGCGGCGCGCATCAGGAAGATGCTCCCAACACGGGTCATCTTGGTGCCTCCTCCTCGTCGCAGGCTGACCCCTGCGCTCAACTTTTGGGTCGCTTCCGCATGGACTTTGAGGCCCTACGGAAGAGAAGGGAGGCCCTGGGCGATGATTACCCTTGTCGCCTGCTGAAGCGTAGGAAGTACTTCGCCATCGATGAGTAAGCCTTCTTCCTTCCCAGCTCCTGATTCTTCTATTGCCTTTCCTGATCCTTGTTCCGCAGGGCCCTTCCTTCTGAGCTCATGGAGATGGCTGAGGAGCCATCCCCCTCGCCTCCGCCTTCTCCGCTGTCTTCGATCGCTTCGAGCAGCAGGGCCCTTGTGGTGAGGCCGGTTGGAGAGACAAACCATCCCGAGGCGCAACACGGCCCTGCGCGCCCTGCGACCTTCCTTCGCGAGCCTTCTCGTGGCATAGCCAGCCTGCCGTGGGCTTCTTGTCTGGTCGTGGACTGTGATTGACTGGGGTACTTCCTCCGCTCTTCACTTGGAGGCGGACTGGCTCTAGGTCAGGCTTCCGGCAGGGCGTGCCTGGTAGCCTCAAGGACGCCAGCCCCCAGCCCCCAGCCCGGAGCGGGAGTGCTGATCCGTGCCCCCGGGCGCTTGCTTGGGCTGGATGATGGTGTGGAATACGTACTCAAGCGCACCCGGGAGCGTCGCGCCCTTCACCAAGGGTTTCTCCGGAGGGCGGCTGACGCGGTGGGACTTCTTGGTGAAGAGCTCGCTGATGAGGATGCGTGCCTTGAGGCCGAGGGCCTGCGCCTGGTTGCAGAGAGGCACGAGCTGGAGGCGGCCGTCGCCCTCGCACGCCGTCGGCGCGATCTTGACGATGAGGAGGCTAAGGCATCGCTGGCGGCCTCTCGGGAGGCCCATTCCCGGGCCGTCGAAGAAGCCCGGGAAGCTGACCGGCGGCGTGAGGCCACAGAGGAGCGGGCACGGAAACTCCTGGCCCGGTGCCGCTCACTGGAGGAGCAGATGGAGCTGCGCGAGGCGGCCCTCGCGTCGATGAAGGTGGCTTCCGGCGACCCAGCGGAGCTCTAGAAGCGTGAGGAGGCGCTGATGCTAGAAGCCGCCGAACGCGCACGCGAGTATGAGCGCCTGGAGACAAGGGAGCGCTTGGTGACACGGGCGGAGGACGACGTCACTGCGCGAGAAACCCGTGTCTCGGAGGAGGTCGGATATCGGGTGGCGACGGCGCGCCAGAACCTCGAACGCGAGTTCGAGGAGAGGCTGGAGTTGGTCCGGACCGAGGCCGAAGGTAGGACCACCGTCCTGAGGACCAAGCTGGACAAAGCAACGCGGCGGGTCGATGCTTTGCAGGCCGCACTTGAGGCAGCGCAGGGGGAGTCAACTACTTCCCATGCCGAGATGCTTCTTCTTCGCCAGCGGGTGGTTGAGGCTGAGGCCGTCGCCCGCCAGAATGCAGACGAGATACGTCAGCGGCGGCTCCTGGAGCATGAGAACGCCCCCATGCTCACCACGCTTCAGGAGAGGGCCAACACTGCCTTAGGTAACATCTGCGAGGCGGCCGTCGGCGAGCCGCACGCCATTAACTACGCCGGAAATCTTCAGTTCTTCACCGATATCGTGACGCAACTGGAGGCGCGGTCGGTCAGGGCCAACAGGTTAGTGGAGGAGAGGAGCCGAGCCCTGCTCGGGCGCGCCTTTTCCCGCGTCTTCAGCCACCTCCAGAACATGGATCCTCACTTCGAATTTGATGCCGCCATCGCCCCAGTCTCCCAGGCTGTCCGGGACGACCTGGCGTACTGGGTAGAAGACAACGCGGACGCTCTCGTCAGGGCCTTTGCTTCAGATGATGATGGCGCGATCGTGGCCGCCGACGAGGGCAGCATGGTGAACGGCCCTGACGCCGCTGACGACAACGCGGAGGGCGATGGCGAGGCCAACAGTGCCAGCGATAGTTTGGGCGGCGTTCCTGAGGATGCATTGGGGGATTTATCCGACTAACGGTGCATTGCTCCTGTTTCCCTACCCTGCACGAACAGAACTCAGGCTTTTGTCCTGATGGTTGTAAGAGCATTTTTGGGAGGGGGTGCCCCTCATTGTAAAACTTATGTTCAGCGTACTGGTGAATGCTACTTTACCCACATGCCCGTGCCAAGTGGTTGGCTATGTGACGAGCCGGCTGGCTAGTTTACCTTGGTCCCGAGCCGGTCCTAAGATAGCTTGCGGGAGGCCGTGGTGCCTCGAATGCCTCCTGATCGAATCTGTAGGATCTGCAGTGAAAAACCTCCTGAGAGGGTGTGTCAGCGGCAGTCTGGGCTGCACGCAAGCTAGGCCAGACCCGGCTCGCGAGGGGCTCACGAGGGGAGGCAGCTGAGGCGAGGTCGTAACCGAAACGCGAGAGATTGCTCGAACGAGACTAAGCACCCCTTCCCCGAACACACACAAATCTCAAATTCGAGTCCGACTTAAATCCAGCAGGGGAAAGCAACAACCAAGAGAAAAGCAATGAAAGCAGAAAAAGGCCGTGTCCGGCACCTAGTCTAGTCTTGGACGTCTTCTCACCAGCGTGGAGCTAAGTGCTGCCACTAGGCGTGGGAGGGAGCCCTAGGGCCTGAGGCCGGCACCCCTGAGACTCCGGGGCGTGTACAGCCCGACTCATTATTACGTGAGAGTGTGACGGGGCGGCGAGCTTCACAGGCACTGGGCCTTCTTCACAGGTACCGGCCTTGCTTCATATCGCCAGATGAGGGCCCCGCCTTGCGCCACACTATAGTGCCATCAACGACGACCGGAAACTAGGACGCCGCCGATGGGGTAGAGCGGTCGCCAGCGGTTCCCCCGACGACCACGGGTCCTCCTCTAGGGGCAGGCCCTGAGGCACCTCCCCAGCGGAGGGCCTACCTCCTAGGAACGCCTTGCTCCGAATGTCGCGGTGGTGATGTCGGATCCTGGCCCCTCCCCTGCAGCCCCTGATGCCCTCCTCCTGAGGGGTAGGAGACAGCGGGAGCGGGGCAGCTGCTTGCTGTGGCGACCTGCACCTCCTGCGACCCATGATTACCGTATGCCTGCTCTTGAGGAATTAGTGGTACCCGATAATCATCGCTTCCAACGTGGCCGGTGGGGCCGTCCCGGGGTTCCTGGAAGAGTTCAGCTTCTGGCGCCGCGTCCCCCCAGCTTGGGCTGAGGAGCGAGCCTTGTTCGCCCTCACGTGGGTGCCCTTGGTCCATCATGTGGGGCACGTACTCTTCTGGGGCCGTCATCCTGAAAGCCGCGCCATAGTGCGCCGCTTGCCATGCAGCTCTGCTTGATGTGCCAACCTGGGGGTAGTAGCGCGGCGGCCCACTGGGGCCGTGGGTCGCGACGAGTCCTTCTTCGCTGGCGGGGAGCGGAGTCAGTGCTGCCACTAGCTCGGTGCTGACAGCTTCGCTGGTGTTGGAGTAGCCTTGGAGCCCGCGGGTGCGCGTGGGGCCCCCGCGCGGGCCGCCCTGGGCCTGAGACGGGAGCTAAGTGCTGAAGGGATGAGCCCCTGAGGCGGCGAAGCCCAGGAGCTCTGCCACCCGCTCCAGTAGTACATCGCGGCCGCCTTCCATCAGCCTGCACTGCAGCAGCTCTCGGGCCACCGTGAGCGTGGCCCCTGAGTTCGCCTGCTCCCGACGGGTGTATGGCGTCGTGGCCACGGCGTGGTTGGAGGCCCTTGCTGCCGACCGCGTCTACCGCGGCGTGAGAGCTGTCGGGGCCTGTCCGCGCCGCCCGCGGACCGCAGCCCCCTGCGAACCGCGAGCTGCCTGGGGCATGGGGTCGCCCGGGGCGAGCGGCTCTGTGCGGGCGGGCCAAGCAGCCGAGGGATCAGGGTTGCCCGCCTGGTCGCTGGACATGGTGATGACGATGCGATGGGACGCGAAGTGGCAGAAGGTGGATCCCGGCGCACCCCTACCTGGCGCGCCAAATGTCGGATTTCGGGTTCTGGCAGACCCTTGAGGTTGGAACACTGGGGTGCGCGCGGAGATTTCACCCTCTGCCTACTTGCTCCTCGCCAAATCGCTAGGATCTAAACCACGGAAGAAACAACACAAGAGACACAGGGTTTATACTGGTTCAAGCCACCATTGCGGTATAATACCCTACTCCAGTGTGTGGTGTGGTGGATTGCCTCTTGGGCTAACGATGAACTATACAAGGAAGAACAGCCTCGCGAGGGTCTGTTCTTGGTTGGTGCTACTTGGTTCTTGTCACGCCCAAGATGCGACCCTATCCTAAAGGAACTCGAAGGTCCCACCAAGGATAGAAGCGCATCTTGAAGACGCTTTTGCAAGGTGGATATCATTACATCAACATTACAATATAGATGGGGATACATACAAAAGGCATACAGTGCCACACGAGTACAACATCATCTTACATAAGAGCACCATCCGACTATGGATGAAACACAAACAGAAACTCAAACGACATCCACCCTGCTAGCCCAGGCTGCCGACCTGGAACCTATCCCCTGATCGAAGAAGCAGAAGAAGAAACTCCAAAACAAGCAACATCGCTCTCGCGTCAAGATCATCGCATAACTTGTACCTGCAACTGTTGTTTTAGTAATCTGTGAGCCACGAGGACTCAGCAATCCCATCACCATGGGTATCAAGACTAGCAAAGCTTAATGGGAAAGGAAGGGGTAAAGTGGTGAGGTTGCAGCAGTGACTAAGCAAGTATGGTGGCTAACATACGCAAATGAGAGTGAGAAGAGAAGCAAAGGAACGGTCGTCAACTAGCAATGATCAAGAGGTGATCCTGAACTCCTACTTACGTCAAACATAACACAGAAACCGTGTTCACTTCCCGGACTCCGCCGAGAAGAGACCATCACGGCCACACACTCGGTTGATGCGTTTTAATTCGGATCTGGTGTCAAGTTATCTACAACCGGACATTAACAAATTCCCATCTGCCACATAACCGCGGGCACGGCTCTGGAAAGTTCATACCCTGCAGGGGTGTCCCAACTTAGCCCATGATAAGCTCTCGCGATCAACGAAGGATATACCTTCTCCTAGGAAGATCCGATCAGTCTCGGAATCCCGGTTTACAAGACATTTCGAAAATGGTAAAACAAGACCAGCAAAGCTACCCGATGCGCCGACAATCCCGATAGGAGCTGCACATATCTCATTCTCAGGGCAACACCGGATAAGTCAAGCTACGAGTAAAACCAGCCCTCGAGTTGCCCTGAGGTGGCCCCGTAGGTTGCTCGGTTCGGACCAACACTTAGACAAGCACTGGCCCGGGGGGGGGGGGCTAAAATAAAGATGACCCTTGGGTTGGCCGACCCAAGGGAAAGGTATAGGTGGTGGTGAGGCAAATGGTAAAACCAAGGTTGGGCCTTGCTGGACAAGTTTTATTCAAAGCGAACTGTTAGGGGGGTCCCATAAATCACCCGACCGCGTTAGGAACGCAAAATCCGGGAACATAACACCGATATGACGAAAACTAGGGCGGCAAGAGTGGAACAAAACACCAGGCATAAGGCCGAGCCTTCCACCCTTTACCAAGTATATAGATGCATTAAATATATAAGAGATATTGTGATATCCCAACATAACCCTGTCCACCATGGAGAAATCTTCAACTTCACCTACAACTAACAACGCTATAAGAGGGGCTGAGCAAAGCTGTAACATAGCCAAGCAATGTTCTGCTAGGAAGGGTGTCAAAGGTTAGAGGTTCATGTCAATTTGGGAGGCTTGAAGAGCAAATGATAGGTAACGCAGCATAGCGATAGAACAAAGCAACTAGCATAGCAATGATAGTAGGGAGATCCAGGGTAGTGGTCATCTTGCCTAAAATCCCGCAAGGAAGAAGAACGAGTCCATGAAGAAGATGAAGCCACGAAGATGAAATAAGAATAAGATTTATTGTATGCTTATCCTTCATCAAATTAAATTGATGACAAGCAATGGATTTTGCGTACTACTTAGTCTTCTTGAAAAGGGGTTGAGAAGTGACATATCGCAAACTTGAGAAGGTCTTCAAGAACCACCGGTAGGATTGAAAAGAACGAATGGATTAATATGATAAACAAGGAAAATTATCTTGAACGAACCACTGTAAGAATTCGAAAATGATTGACGAAAAAGGATGAATCACCGGGAAGAATTCGAAAAACCAAATATGCTTGAGGGGATATAGATGCAAAAGAACAAAGAGATCATGAGCTGATTAAGAACACTTGAACGAAGCACCGGGATAATTGGATAACAGTAGCTGAAATGTGAGGGCTAAGAATTCTTCTGGAATGATGGTCTCCGGTGAAAAGAAACGAGAAAACAACTCCTGAAAAACTCCGGATGAGTGAAAAGAATTTGCACGACTGGAAAACAATTTGATAGGATAACATCGAGCTAGCACAGCGAATCTCCGGGATAACAGACAAGATTTAGGGGGAAAACTCTTCTTCAAATGATGATGAGAAACACCACCAAAATTACTGAGGTACTCCGGTAGAATGAAAAACCGAAAATGTTGAGTCAACAATGAAAATGATTTGAAATCGATCTTGGGAAAGCATCTGACTGATGAAATTCATACTTACGTCAAACTCCGAAAAAAAATTGAGAATAGCTCCGGGGATATTAGAAGAGTCAGGTAAGAACCTGGGAAAAGACCTGTGGGTTAGGGCCCACTAAAGAGAAAAAACACCGTTGAAAAGGATTGTTGAACAGGTAGATGATGCACCGGAACAATTGAAATATTTCAATGAGGTGACCACCTCGAATTAATTGGAACACGGACGAATCTCCTGAGATGTCTTCCGAACTCCGGAATGATTGAATGGCGAGAGGCAAACGAGAAAGGAGAACACTTGATCCAAGGAAAAGAATATGATCAACCCGAAAACTTGAATTGAATCCACCGTATAAGAAAAAGAGATGAAGAATGACGAACGAGACGAGAATTCACCTATTGAAATAATTGAGGCAAGATTGAAGAGGCTCCGCACGAATGAAAATTGATGCTCGAAAGAGACTCAGGCTTCGGGAAGAAGAGGGTGGGAGGGCGGGAAAACAAGGGTAACTTGGAAGGGGGAAATGAAGAAAATATGCCCTAGAGGCAATAATAAAGTTATTATTTATTTCCTCATATCATGATAAATGTTTATTATTCATGCTAGAATTGTATTAACCGGAAACATGATACATGTGTGAATACATAGACAAAACTATAGTCACTAGTATGCCTCTACTTGACTAGCTCATTAATCGAAGATGATTATGTTTCCTAACCATAGACATGTGTTGTCATTTGATTAGTGGGATCACATCATTAGGAGAATGATGTGATTGACATGACCCATTCCGTTAGCCTAGCACTTGATCGTTTAGTATACTGCTATTGCTTTCTTCATGCCTTATACAAAGTTCCTGCAACTATGAGATTGTGCAACTCCCGTATACCGGAAGAACACTTTGTGTGCTACCAAACGTCACAACGTAACTGGGTGATTATAAAGGTGCTCTACAGGTGTTTCCGAAGGTACATGTTGGGTTGGCTTAATTCGATATTAGGTTTTGTCACTCCGATTGTCGGAGAGGTATCTCTGGGCCATCTCGGTAATACTCATCACCTAAGCCTTGCAAGCATGTAACTAATAAGTTAGTTATGAGATGATGTATTACGGAACGAGTAAAGAGACTTGCCGGTAACGAGATTGAACTAGGTATTGGATACCGACGATCAAATCTCGGGCAAGTAACATACCGATGACAAAGGGAACAACGTATGTTGTTATGCGGTTTGACCGATAAAGATCTTCGTAGAATATGTAGGAACCAATATGGGCATCCAGGTCCGCTATTGGTTATTGACCGAGAATGGTTTTAGGTCATGTCTACATAGTTCTCGAACCCATAGGATCCGCACGCTTAACGTTTCGATGACAGTTTTATTATGAGTTTATAAGTTTTGATGTACCGAAGTTTGTTCGGAGTCCCGAATGTGATCCCGGACATGACGAGGAGTCTCGGAATGGTCGAGACATAAATATTGATATATTGGAAGCCTATATTTGGACATCAGAATGGTTCCGGGTGAAATCGGCATTTTACCGGAGTACCGGAAGGTTACCGGAACCCCCCGGGGGGTTAATGGGCCTACATGGGCCAAGAGGGAGAAGAGGGAAGGAGCCAGGAGGGGGCCGCGCGCCCCTCCCCCTCCTAGTCCGAATAGGACAAGGGAAGGGGGGCGGCGCCCCCCCTTTCCTTCCCCTCTTCCTCCTCTTTCCCCCCTTCTCCTACTCCTATTTGGAAAAGGGGAGTCCTACTCCCGATGGGAGTAGGACTCCCCCCTTGGCGCGCCCTCTAGGCCGGCCGCCTCCTCCCCTCTGGCTCCTTTATATACGGGGGCGGGGGGCACCCCAAAGACACACAAGTCGATCTAGGGATCGTTCCTTAGCCGTGTGCGGTGCCCCCTTCCACCATATTCCACCTCGGTCATATCGTCGCGGAGTTTAGGCGAAGCCCTGTGCCGGTAGAACATCATCATCATCACCACGCCGTCGTGCTGACGGAACTCATCTCCGGAGCTCGGCTGGATCGGAGGCCGGAGATCGTCATCGAGCTGAATGTGTGCTGAACTCGGAGGCTCCGTACGTTCGGTGCTTGGATCGGTCGGATCGTGAAGACGTACGACTACATCAACCGCGTTGTGCTAACGCTTCCGCTTACGGTCTACGAGGGTACGTGGACGAACACTTTCCCCTCTCGTTGCTATGCCATCACCATGATCTTGCGTGTGCGTAGATTTTTTTTTAAAATACTACGTTCCCCAATAGTGGCATCCGAGCCTAGGTTTTATGCGTTGATGTTATATGCACGAGTAGAACAAAAGTGAGTTGTGGGCGATACAAGTCATACTGCTTACCAGCATGTCATACTTTGGTTCGGCGGTATTGTTGGATGAAGCGGCCCGGACCGACATTACGCGTACGCTTACACGAGACTGGTTTTACCGCCGCGCTATGCACACAGGTGACTAGCGGGTGTCAGTTTCTCCAACTTTAGTTGAACTGAGTGTGGCTACGCCCGGTCCTTGCGAAGGTTAAAACAGCACCATCTTGACAAACTATCGTTGTGGTTTTGATGCGTAGGTAAGAACGGTTCTTGCTAAGCCCGTAGCAGCCACGTAAAATTTGCAACAACAAAGTAGAGGACGTCTAACTTGTTTTTGCAGGGCATGTTGTGATGTGATATGGTCAAGACGTGATGCTATATTTTATTGTATGAGATGATCATGTTTTGTAACCGAAGTTATCGGCAACTGGCAGGAGCCATATGGTTGTCGCTTTATTGTATGAAATGCAAACACCCTGTAATTGCTTTACTTTATCACTAAGCGGTAGCGATAGTCGTAGAAGCAATAGATGTCGTAAATGACAATGATGCTACGATGGAGATCAAGGTGTCGCGCCGGTGACGATGGTGATCATGACGGTGCTTCGGAGATGGAGATCACAAGCACAAGATGATGATGGCCATATCATATCACTTATATTGATTGCATGTGATGTTTATCCTTTATGCATCTTATCTTCCTTTGATTGACAGTAGCATTTTAAGATGATCTCTCACTAAAATTATCAAGAAGTGTTCTCCCTGAGTATGCACCGTTGCCAAAGTTCGTCGTGCCGAGACACCACGTGATGATCGGGTGTGATAAGCTCTACGTCCATCAACAACGGGTGCAAGCCAGTTTTGCACACGTGGAATACTCAGGTTAAACTTGACGAGCCTAGCATATGCAGATATGGCCTCGGAACACGGAGACCGAAAGGTCGAGCGTGAATCATATAGTAGATATGATCAACATAGTGATGTTCACCATTGAAAACTACTCTGTCTCACGTGATGATCGGTTATGGTTTAGTTGATTTGGATCACGTGATCACTTATATGACTAGAGAGATGTCTGTCTAAGTGGGAGTTCTTAAGTAATATGATTAATTGAACTTAAATTTATCATGAACTTAGTACCTGATAGTATCTTGCTTGTCTATGTTTGTTTGTAGATAGATGGCTCGTGCTATTGTTCCGTTGAATTTTAATGCGTTCCTTGAGAAAGCAAAGTTGAAAGATGATGGTAGCAATTACACCGACTGGGTCCGTAACCTGAGGATTATCCTCATTGCTGCACATAAAAGTTACGTCCTGGAAGCACCGCTGAATGCCAGGCCTACTGCTAATGCAACTGATGACGTTAAGAACGTCTGGCAGAGCAAAGCTGATGACTACTCTATAGTTCAGTGTGCCATGCTTTACGGCTTAGAACCGGGTCTTCAACGACGTTTTGAACGTCATGGAGCATATGAGATGTTCCAAGAGTTGAAGTTAATATTTCAAGCAAATGCCCGGATTGAGAGATATATAGTCTCCAATAAGTTCTATAGCTGCAAGATGGAGGAGAATAGTTCTGTCAGTGAACACATACTCAGAATGTCTGGGTATAATAATCACTTGATTCAACTGGGAGTTAATCTTCCTGATGATAGTGTCATTGACAGAATTCTCCAATCACTGCCACCAAGCTACAAGAGCTTTGTGATGAACTATAATATGCAAGGGATGAACAAGACTATTCCCGAGCTCTTCGCAATGCTAAAAGCCGCGGAGGTAGAAATCAAGAAGGAGCATCAAGTGTTGATGGTCAACAAGACCACTAGTTTCAAGAAAAAGGGCAAAGGGAAGAAGAAGGGGAACTTCAAAAAGAATGGCAAGCAAGTTGCTGCTCAAGAGAAGAAACCCAAGTCTGCACCTAAGCCTGAAACTGAGTGCTTCTACTGCAAGCAGACTGGTCACTAGAAGCATAACTGCCCCAAGTATTTGGCGGATAAGAAGGATGGCAAAGTGAACAAAGGTATATGTGATATACATGTTATTGATGTGTACCTAACTAGAGCTCGTAGTAGCACCTGGGTATTTGATACTGGTTCTGTTGCTAATATTTGCAACTCAAAGCAGGGACTACGAAATAAGCGAGCACTGGCCAAGGACGAGGTGACGATGCGTGTGGGAAATGGTTCCAAAGTCGATGTGATCGCGGTCGGCACGCTACCTCTACATCTACCTTCGGGATTAGTTTTAGACCTGAATAATTGTTATTTGGTGCCAGCGTTGAGCATGAACATTATATCTGGATCTTGTTTAATGCGAGATGGTTATTCATTTAAATCAGAGAATAATGGTTGTTCTATTTATATGAGTAATATCTTTTATGGTCATGCACCCTTGAAGAGTGGTCTATTTTTATTGAATCTCGATAGTAGTGAAACACATATTCATAATGTTAAGGCCAAAAGATGCAGAGTTGATAATGATAGTGCAACTTATTTGTGGCACTGCCGTTTAGGTCATATCGGTGTAAAACGCATGAAGAAACTCCATACTGATGGACTTCGGGAATCACTTGATTATGAATCACTTGGTACTTGCGAACCGTGCCTCATGGGCAAGATGACTAAAACACCGTTCTCCGGAACTATGGAGAGAGCAACAGATTTGTTGGAAATCATACATACAGATGTATGTGGTCCGATGAATGTTGAGGCTCGTGGCGGATATCGTTATTTTCTCACCTTCACAGATGATTTGAGCAGATATGGGTATATCTTCTTAATGAAGCACAAGTCTGAAACATTTGAGAAGTTCAAAGAGTTTCAGAGTGAAGTGGAAAATCATCGTAACAAGAAAATAAAGTTTCTACGATCTGATCGTGAAGGAGAATATTTGAGTTACGAGTTTTGTTTACATTTGAAACAATGCAGAATAGTTTTGCAACTCACGCCACCCGGAACACCACAACGAAATGGTGTGTCCGAACGTCGTAATTGTACTTTACTTGATATGGTGTGATCTATGATGTCTCTTACCGATTTACCGCTATCGTTTTGGGGTTATGCTTTAGAGACGGCCGCATTCACGTTAAATAGGGCACCATCAAAATCCGTTGAGACGACGCCTTATGAACTATGGTTTGGCAAGACACCAAAGTTGTCGTTTCTTAAAGTTTGGGGATGCTATGCTTATGTGTGAGAAACTTCAACCAGATAAGCTCGAACCCAAATCGGAGAAATGTGTCTTCATAGGATATCCAAAAGAGACTGTTGGATACACCTTCTATCACAGATCCGAAGGCAAGACATTCATTGCTAAGAATGGATCCTTTCTAGAGAAGGAGTTTCTCTCGAAAGAAGTGAGTGGGAGGAAAGTAGAACTTGATGAGATAACTGTATCTACTCCCTTATTGGAAAGTAGTTCATCACGAGAATCGGTTCCTGTGACGACTACACCAATTAGTGAGGAAGCTAATGATATTGATCATGAAACTTCAGATCAAGTTTCTGCTGAACCTCGTAGGTCTACCAGAGTAAGATCCGCACCAGAGTGGTACGGTAATCCTATTCTGGAAGTCATGTTACTTGACCATGATGAACCTACGAACTATGAGGAAGCGATTATAAGCCCAGATTCCGCAAAATGGCTAGAGGCCATGAAATCTGAGATGGGATCCATGTATGAAAACAAAGTATGGACTTTGGTTGACTTGCCCGATGATCGGCAAGCCATTGAGAATAAATGGATCTTTAAGAAGAAGACTGACGCTGATGGTAATGTAACTGTCTATAAAGCTCGACTTGTTGCGAAAGGTTTTCGAAAAGTTCAAGGGGTTGACTACGATGAGACTTTCTCACCTGTAGGGATGCTTAAGTCTGTCCGAATCATGTTAGCTATTGCTGCATTTCATGATTATGAAATTTGGCAAATGGATGTCAAGACTGCATTCTTGAATGGATTTCTAGAAGAAGAGTTGTATATGATGCAGCCGGAAGGTTTTGTTGATCCAAAAGGTGCTAACAACGTATGCAAGCTCCAGCGTTCCATTTATGGACTGGTGCAAGCATCTCGGAGTTGGAATAAACGCTTTGATAGTGTGATCAAAGCATATGGTTTTATACAGACTTTTGGAGAAGCCTGTATTTACAAGAAAGTGAGTGGGAGCTCTGTAGCATTTCTAGTTTTATATGTAGATGACATATTATTAATTGGAAATGATATAGAATTTCTGGATAGCATAAAGGGATACTTGAATAAAAGTTTTTCAATGAAAGACCTCGGTGAACCTTCTTACATATTGGGCATCAAGATCTATAGAGATAGATCAAGACGCTTAATAGGACTTTCACAAAGCACATACCTTGACAAAATTTTGAAAAAGTTCAAAATGGATCAGGCAAAGAAAGGATTCTTGCCTGTGCTACAAGGTGTGAAGTTGAGTCAAACTCAATGCCCGACCACAGCAGAAGATAGAGAGAAAATGAAAAATGTTCCCTATGCTTCAGCCATAGGCTCTATCATGTATGCAATGCTGTGTACCAGACCTGACGTATGCTTAGCAATAAGCTTGGCAGGAAGGTACCAAAGTAATCCAGGGGTGGATCACTGGACAGCGGTCAAGAACATCCTGAAATACCTGAAAAGGACTAAGGATATGTTTCTCGTATATGGAGGTGACAAAGAGCTAGTCGTAAATGGTTACGTCGATGCAAGCTTTGACACTGATCCGGACGATTCTAAATCGCAAACCGGATACGTGTTTTTATTAAACGGTGGAGCTGTAAGTTGGTGCAGTTCTAAACAAAGCGTCGTGGCGGGATCTACATGTGAAGCAGAGTACATAGCTGCTTCTGAAGCAGCGAATGAAGGAGTCTAGATGAAGGAGTTCATTTCCGATCTAGGCGTCATACCTAGTGCATCGGGACCAATGAAGATCTTCTGTGACAATACTGGTGCAATTGCCTTGGCAAAGGAATCCAGATTTCACAAGAGGACCAAGCACATCAAGAGACGCTTCAATTCCATTCGGGACCTAGTCCAAGTGGGAGACATAGAGATTTGCAAGATACATACGGATCTGAATGTTGTATACCCATTAACTAAGCCTCTCTCACGAGCAAAACATGATCAGCACCAAGACTCCATGGGTGTTAGAATCATTACTATGTAATCTAGATTATTGACTCTAGTGCAAGTGCGAGACTGAAGGCAATATGCCATAGAGGCAATAATAAAGTTATTATTTATTTCCTCATATCATGATAAATGTTTATTATTCATGCTAGAATTGTATTAACCGGAAACATGATACATGTGTGAATACATAGACAAAACTATAGTCACTAGTATGCCTCTACTTGACTAGCTCATTAATCAAAGATGGTTATGTTTCCTAACCATAGACATGTGTTTTCATTTGATTAGTGGGATCACATCATTAGGAGAATGATGTGATTGACATGACCCATTCCGTTAGCCTAGCACTTGATCATTTAGTATACTGCTATTGCTTTCTTCATGACTTATACAAAGTTCCTGCAACTATGAGATTGTGCAACTCACATATACCGGAAGAACACTTTGTGTGCTACCAAACGTCACAACGTAACTGGGTGATTATAAAGGTGCTCTACAGGTGTTTCCGAAGGTACCTGTTGGGTTGGTATAATTCGAGATTAGGTTTTGTCACTCCGATTGTCGGAGAGGTATCTCTGGGCCCTCTCGCTAATACTCATCACCTAAGCCTTGCAAGCATGTAACTAATGAGTTAGTTATGAGATGATGTATTACGGAACGAGTAAAGAGACTTGCCGGTAATGAGATTGAACTAGGTATTGGATACCGACGATCAAATCTCGGGCAAGTAACATACCGATGACAAAGGGAACAACGTATGTTGTTATGCGGTTTGACCGATAAAGATCTTCGTAGAATATGTAGGAACCAATATGGGCATCTAGGTCCCGCTATTGGTTATTGACCGAGAATGGTTTTAGGTCATGTCTACATAGTTCTCGAACCCGTAGGGTCCGCACGCTTAACGTTTCGATGACAGTTTTATTATGAGTTTATAAGTTTTGATGTACCGAAGTTTGTTCGGAGTCCCGGCTGTGATCACGGACATGACGAGGAGTCTCGGAATGGTCGAGACATAAATATTGATATATTGGAAGCCTATATTTGGACATCGGAATGGTTCCGGGTGAAATCGACATTTTACCGGAGTACCGGGAGGTTACCGGAACCCCCCGGGGGGTTAATGGGCCTACATGGGCCAAGAGGGAGAAGAAGGAAGGAGCCAGGAGGGGGCCGTGCGCCCCTCCCCCTCCTAGTCCGAATAGGACAAGGGAAGGGGGCGGCACCCCCCCTTTCCTTCCCCTCTTCCTCCTCTTTCCCCCCTTCTCCTACTCCTATTTGGAAAAGGGGAGTCCTACTCCCAATGGGAGTAGGACTCCCCCCTTGGCGCGCCCTCTAGGCCGGCCCCCTCCTCACCCCCTGGCTCCTTTATATACGGGGGCGGGGGGCACCCCAAAGACACACAAGTTGATCTACGGATCGTTCCTTAGCCGTGTGCGGTGCCCCCTTCCACCATATTCCACCTCGGTCATATCGTCGCGGAGTTTAGGCGAAGCCCTGCGCCGGTAGAACATCATCATCATCACCACGCCGTCGTGCTGACGGAACTCATCTCCGGAGCTCGGCTGGATCGGACGCCGGAGATCGTCATCGAGCTGAATGTGTGCTGAACTCGGAGGCTCCGTACGTTCGGTGCTTGGATCGGTCGGATCGTGAAGACGTACGACTACATCAACCGCGTTGTGCTAACGCTTCCGCTTACGGTCTACGAGGGTACATGGACGAACACTCTCCCCTCTCGTTGCTATGCCATCACCATGATCTTGCGTGTGCGTAGAATTTTTTTTGAAATTACTACGTTCCCAAATAGGAAAACGACGAATATCTTGAATAGGAAACACCGGTTGAAATCATTGAGGAAAGAAAGCAAAAACTTCGCACGAGTAGGATGGATACTCGATTACGGACTCCGGTTCCGAGAAGAAAAGGGGTGGGTCGGTGGGAAAAACAAGGACAACTTCGGACAGGGAAACAACGTTGATTGAAAAAAAGCTGAGGATTGATCTCCCAAAGACAAAGAGGTTCGAATCAGCTTGACGAGAGATGCACCGGATAAAAGAGGATGGACAACTCACGAAACTAACAACGTGGTCCTAAAGAAAAATTTGAAGGGGAAGAGGAGTAATTCAAAACACCTACGTCAAGATTTCTCACCAGAGCAACGAAGGGGCTGAGGAGTAAAAAGAATTCCAACTCTCCGATATAACTAGACTCAGAAAACAGTTTTTTCCTAGACTCAACAACGGCCAAACTACACGATCAATCAAGGGGGCTCCTAGGGTCGGTCGAGGCTCTGATACCAACTTGTCACGCCCAAGATGCACTTCTATCCTTGGTGGGACCTTCGAGTTCCTTTAGGATAGGGTCGCATCTTGGGCGTGACAGTTCTCGATCAGGTCCAGCCTCTTTCTACCCCGGGGGTGGCTAGTCCTATTTATAGGAAAAGGCCCTGGGCCTCTTCCCAAATATTGAGCGAGAAGGGCGCCAACAATTGGCCATTTTGAAGGGGAACATCTGGTACACTTATCCTGATTAAAGTTGGTCCTCGCCTGCCAAAGGCTCTGGTGGTGACGCCAGCTTGGGATCCATAATGACTTCCTCCCTGCCGTTGGGCTGGTCTTGGTCTTGTAGCACCGAAATGGATGCCTTTGCTCGATGCTCTCGCCTGCGCTTGCTCCCTTTTCACCAAAGAGGAAAGGAGGACACTGCGCGGGTTGGCGCCCAACTGGCGCCCCTAGTCGTCATGGCTTGCGTCATGGGCACCACGCGAGGTACCCCGCCTTGAACTCTCCGCCTCCTCACGAGCCAGCCTGATGAGGCCGTGCCTGAGGAAGCCCCTTGTCGTCCGCCCCGCGAGGCTTGGCCCCTCGCGACGGTCTTGATCTTGAGTCGATGAAGATGGGCCGCGCTGGGCCCCCCTTTGAGCCACGCCACAAGCCGCAGTCAGGCAAGTCTGGGGACCCCCGTTCCTAGAATGCCGACAACTGCACTTACAACTTGATATGTTGCAGCTATGTACAGGAGCATAGGTTCGCCAATATTTGGCGCTGTTAGGACTGGATTACTGGCCAACAAGGTCTTTATGTCGTCCAGTCCGGCCGTGGCTGCCTCCGTCCACACGAAGTGTTCGGTGCGCCGAAGAAGGCGGTAAAGAGGTAATGCCTTTTCTCCTAATTGGGAGATAAAGCGGCTTAAGGCAGCCATGCATCCAGCTAGTTTCTGGATATGCTTGAGGTCTCTTGGGATAGCCAACTGCGATAGAGCTCGGATTTTTGCCGGATTCGCCTCAATTCCTCTATTGGAAAAAATGAAGCGAGCAGCTTCCCAGAGGGCATGCCGAAAACACATTTTTTCGGGTTTAGCTTGATGTCGTATGTTCGCAGATTGTCGAATGTAAGCCTCAAGTCGTCTATTAGGGTTTCGACGTGTCTTGTTTTTATGACCACGTCGTCCATATATGCCTCCACTGTCTTGCCGATTTGCTTTTCCAGGCATGTTTGAATCATGTGTTGATAGGTTGCGCCGGCATTTTTAAGCCCGAAAGGCATAGTGTTGAAGCAGAAAGGACCATATGGCGTTATGAAAGCCGTTGCAGCTTGGTCGGACTCTGCCACCTTTATTTGATGGTATCCAGAGTATGCGTCGAGGAAACACAGTGAGTCGTGTCCTGTGGTGGTGTCGATGATTTGGTCGATGCGAGGGAGGGGGAAGGGATCCCTGGGGCAAGCCTTGTTGAGGTCTTTGAAGTCGACGCATAGGCGCCAAGATTTGTCCTTCTTTGGTACCATTACCAGATTTGCCAGCCAATCCGGATGATTGATATCTCTAATGAATCCGGCCTCGAGTAGCTTGGCTAGCTCTTCCCCATGGCTTGCTGTTTGGGCTCTGAAAAGCGCCTTAGAGTCTGCTTGACAGGCTTGTATCCATTTAGTATATTGAGGCTGTGTTTGGCCAGTCTGCGTGGGATGCCCGACATGTCCGAGGGGTGCCAGGCGAAAATGTCCCAATTCTCGCGTAGGAAGTCTCGCAGTGCGGCGTCCATTGTGGGGCTCAACTGTGTCCCGATGGAAGCTGTTTTCGTGGGGTCCGTTGGATGGACCTGTCCATGGTGGCACGCAGCGTCGTTAGTTCTTAGGCTGCTAGGGCTTCGGATAATGCTTCCAGGGCTAGTGCTGCAGTTTTGTTTTCGGCGCGAAGTGCGTCGTCTGGATCACTGGCTAGAGTGATGATTCCATTGGGTCCGGGTATTTTAAGCTTCATGTACCCGTAATGGGGTATAGCCTGAAAGCTTGTAAACGCGTCCCGCCCTAAAAGGGCTTGGTATCCGCTGCTGAAAGGAGCCACTTGGAATGTGATTTATTCGGACCTATAATTCTCCGGAGTGCCGAATACCACATCGAGTGTGATTTTTCCCGCACACCATGCTTCCCGACTAGGGATGATTCCCCTGAAGGTTGTGCCGCTTTTCTCAATGCGGTTTTTATCAATTTCCATCTTGTTGAGTGTTTCTTCGTAGATCAAGTTTAATCCGCTTCCGCCGTCCATGAGTACTTTAGTGAGCCGAAAGCCGTCCACGATTGGGCTAAGGACCAAAGAGGCTGGTGCCCGGACTGTTTGGAATTGAGGTTCATCACTGGCACTGAAAGTTATAGCAGCGTCGTTCCACGGATTTATTTGTGCCACGTGGCAAACTTCAGCGGAGCTTCGATGAGCTCACTTGCGCCTATTGTTTGAGGCGAAAGTCTCAAAGACTGTTAATACCATATTGCTTTCTTTGGTGGGATGTTGTTCTTCTTTAAGGCTTACGAGAAGATCCTCGCCACTTTTTGCTACCTGCCGGAGTATCCAACATGCTCTAAGGCTATGTGTTGGTGTAGTGTCCGGCGTGCTGTGGAGTTTACATGGCCCATTGAGCCATTCTTCCAATACGGTTCCACGCCCTGGGGTGGGCTTTGGTTTCTTGGGGATTGGATCGGCTGACTTATGGGAGTTCGCCCATTTAGCTCGGACAAAGGTTTTAGTGAGAGCCGGACTATCCCGAAATTATGTTTGGGTTTTCCAGGCGCTTTCCATCGCACAGTACTTCTGTACTATGGTTGCCAAGTCAGCAAAGTGTACTATGTCACATCGACTTATAGCATTAAGCATTCCTTTGTTCGTGCAGTTTTTGCAGAAAAGTGAGACTGCGTCCACCTCACAACAGTCCTTGACCTTGTTTAGCACAAGGAGGAATCTGGCACAGTAGCGATGTACTGTCTCTTGGGGCTCTTGACTAATCTGGGAGAGACGGTTTAAGTCCGGGTGGGTGGGTGTAGCTGAATCTGGATTCTGATCCGATCTAACACCCTGGGGCAGGCGAGCTTCCGGGCTTGACAGCTCGGGATCCGGGGTGCTGCCCAATTTTTCTGGCCCAATACCCGATTCTAAGTCCGGGGTCTGGGTCATGTCTTCCCTGCTAAGGGAGCTCGGTGATTCAGACATAATTCGTCCTCAAAATAGAGGGTAATTTGTATGTGGCTCCTCCACTACCGCTATCTCGTGGGTGACCGGCGGGGATTTAATATCCCTTTGGTCGGGTTTAAGCCCAATCCGGTCATAGTCTGTGGCATCTCCCCAAGCGGCAATGCGATCCAAGAGCTCATTAAGGGAGGAGAGCTCCATCCGATCCATCTGTTTGGCGAGTTCCAAATTGACGTGGAGTCTATTCGTGATGACCCAAGAGGTCATTGTCGGCGCGAGAGCCGATTGGGCGGCCATGATGAAGCCGCCTAGTCAGAGAGTTTGGCCTGCAGCCAGCGCTCCCCTAGAGTTGACATTGTCCTTGACAACAAGATGGGACATCGAGCCTTGCAGCGACGACACCGAGGAACTCTCAATGAAAGCACTAATGTCGGTGTCAAAACCGGCGGATCTCGGGTAGGGGGTCCTGATCTGTGCGTCTTAGGCTAATGGTAACATGAGGCAAGGGACATAGTGTTTACCCAGGTTCGGGCCCTCTCGATGGATGTAAAACCATACTTCCTGCTTGATTGATATTGATGATATGGGTGTTACAAGAGTTGATCTACCACAAGATCGTAGAGGCTAAACCCTAGAAGCTAGCCTATGATGATTATGATTGTGATCGTCCCCCTGAGGACTAAACCCTCCGGTTTATATAGACACCGGAGGGGGCTAGGGTTTACACGGAGTCGGTTACAAAGAAGGAAATATATTATCCAGATCGCCAAGCTTGTCTTCCACGCAAAGGAGAGTCCATCCGGACATAGGATGGGGTCTTGAGTCTTGTATCTTCACGGTCCAACAGTCCGGCCAAAGCATATAGTCCGACTGTTCGGATACCCCCTAATCCAGGACTCCCTCAGTGAAGAGGAAGAGGGCGCGTTGCATTCGTAGCTCCACTAACTCGCTCTCCGGCGCCTCCTTCCCCTCAGCGTCCTTGGCCGCTCCCTTGCCCTTGCTTGTCTTGGGTGCCATGGCGGCTGAGAAGAGATGAAGAATCAAGAGCAATGGGGGCGCGGCGGCGGCGGCAAGCAGGGGCGAAAGCTCGGATTTGTGCTTGAAGAAGAAGAGGGGAACGGCGGTTCCAAGATTGGAAAAGGCACGGAGAGTAAATGAGCAGCGCCCCTGCGGTTTCCTCTTTTTATGGGGAAGGCGTGGGCCGCCTCTTTACTATTTACCGCGAGGTGACGCAATTGTGCTGCGACTGTTCCACGCATGCCCCCCACGTCACGCACTCAATGCAGGTCGTGGGGAAGCGCAACTGGCAAAACACGACGGAAGAAAAAATTACCGTGATTAAGACTCTGATACGCGTGCCCGCGCACTGTTATGGGCCTAGCCCAACAATGTTTCACACTTCTGTGTGGTCCAAGCCCAGGGGCTCCTGTCGGTGTACAAAAGTTGGGGCCCTTCTATACCCCTTTACTTGTGCACGGGCAGTCGTAGCCGCACCTGCGGCCTTGCTTGGCGGAGCAGAGGAAGGAAAAGTATGAGAGTGCCAAGACAAGCACACAAGCCAGAGGCATGAAGAGCAAAGAGGCAAGATGGGCTTCCCCCGGCAAGGCACTTGTCAGGACGGCCCGCGTAGCCCCAGCAAGAGCCTTGCTGGGGCAACTTGCCCAACACAAGCAAGGCCGCTACCCTTGAGCTTGAGAGTACTGACACGATCGATAACACCAAGAACAAGGCTCGGGAGCGCCTACATAATGGCATGCAGATCTTTTTCAAGACCAAAAGCCTGCAAAGCCTATATAAGAACCACAAGACAAGATGCTAGCAAGATCCCTGCCGAGGATGCCATGAGGCCCCGGCAAGATCCTTGCCGAGGGCGCCCACAAGGCCTCGGCAGACCCTTGCCAGGGGCTTCAGCAAGATCACGACAAGTGCTACCTCTTGAGCATGCGTTGGTTTTCCCTTGAAGAGGAAAGGGTGATGCAGCAAAGTAGCTTAAGTATTTCCCTCAGTTTTGAAAACCAAGGTATCAATCCAGTAGGAGATGACACACAAGTCACCTAGTACCTGCACAAACGATCAAGAACCTTGCAACCAACGTGATAAAGGGGTTGTCAATCCCTTCACGGTCACTCGCAAAAGTGAGATCTAATAAAGATAGTAAACTAAATATTTTTGGTATTTTTGTTATATAGATTGGAAAGTAAAGATTGCAAAATAGTAAACGAGATGCAATGTAAATAAAAGAGATGTAATATGATAGTAAAGAGACCTGGGGGCATAGGTTTCACTAGTGGCTTCTCTCAAGATAGCATGTATTACGGTGGGTGAACAAATTACTGCCGAAAAATTGATAGAAAAGTGCATAATTATGAAGACATCTAAGGCAATGATCATGAACATAGGCATCACGTCCGTGTCAAGTAGACCAAAAAGATTCTGCATCTACTATTATTACTCCACACATTAACCGCTATCCAGCATGCATCTAGAGTATTAAGTTCATAAGAACAGAGTAATGCATTAAGCAAGATGACATGATGTAGAGGGATAAACTCAAGCAATATGATATAAACCCCATCTTTTTATCCTCGATGGCAACAATACAATACATGCCTTGTTGCCCCTACTGTCACTGGGAAAGTACACCGCAAGATTGAACCCAAAGCTAAGCACTTCTCCCGTTGCAAGAAAGATTAATCTAGTAGGCCAAACTAAACCGATAATTCAAAGAGACTTGCAAAGATATCAAATCATGCATATAAGAATTCAGAGGAGAACAAAATAATATTCATAGATAATCAAGTTCATAAATCCAAAATTCATCAGATCTTGGCAAACACAACGCAAAAGAGTATTACATCGAATAGATCTCCAATAACATCGAGGAGAACTTTGTATTGAGAATAAAAGAGAGAGAAGAAACCATCTAGCTAATACCTATGGACCCAAAGGTCTGTGGTAAACTACTCACGCTTCATCGGAGAGGCAATGGTGTTGACGTAGAATCCCTCCATGATCGATTCCCCTCTGGTAGATCACCAGAAAAGTCCCCAAGATGGGATCTCATGGGTATAAAATGTTGCGGCGGTGAAAAAGTGGTTTCATGGCTCCCCCTGATATTTCTAGTGTGTAAGAGTATATATAGGCGAAAGAAGTACGTCGGTGGAGCTACGAGGGGGCCACGAGGGTGGGGGGTGTGCCTACCCCCCTAGGAATGCCCTCCTTCCTCGTGGCTTCCTCATAGAGTCCTAGACTTCAACTCCAAGTCTTCCGGATTGCTTTGGGTCCAAGAAAGATCCTCGCGAAGGTTTCATTCCGTTTGGACTCCGTTTGATATTACTTTTTTGTAAAACACTAAAATAGGCAAAAAAACAGAAACTAGCACTGGGCCTCCGGTTAATAGGTTAGTCCCAAAAATAATATAAAAGGGCATATTAAAGCCCATTAAACATCCAAAAAAGATAATATAATAGCATGGAACAATAAAAAATTATAGATATGTTGGAAACGTATCAGCAAGGCTTTGCCGCCCTGTCACCGCCCCAGCACAGTGGCTGGCTCATCAACTAGGCAAGTGCCTGCGTGGTAGCGTGTGGCTTCTAGACCAACGAGTCAAGCACCTGCATGGTGGCATGCAGATCTTCGTGAAGACCTGACACCGCAGAAGCACAGCAACCTGCCAGCCTGCATGGCACTACATGCCTTGTCGGCCTGGACGCGTGTTGAAGCAAGGCGAGGCAGCGACGGATGGTATGAGCTCTATTGCCATCCCCGATAAAGCGAGAGGACACGTAAGCGGCGCATTAAAAGTGTTTGTCCTATAATGTCAGGCGATAAGCTTGTATACTGTAGATACTTTCCACCTCTTGTGTGCCCCGGTGGCAACCCCTTTGACATATAAAAGGAGGCTCGAGGCGTACTGGGGGAGGATTCAGACTTTTTGGGCTAGGCATGCACCGCAGCTTGTTCAAGAGCTCAAGAACACTAAATATACACCAAAGCAGGACTAGGGTATTACGCATCTCTACGGCCTAAACCTGGGTAAAATCCCCTCGTGCTGATCACTAGACCTGCTCTTTGCACAGCTCCATGCCCCGCCAACCGTAGAAGGGATCCTTGTGGTCCCATCGGTGTCATTTCCCCCAACACACGCGAGAGAGGCGGATCTCTCTCGGTGGTGTACACCATCGACCCGGTCGTGGTGGAGAGCTACATCAACAGCGTTGAGCAGTTGCTTGCTCGAGACAAGTACAAGGTGGTCGGCACCGACCTCCAGTACACCGCCGATCGTCCCGGCGTAGATCAGAAGGTTGCCATCACCCAGTCTTGCGTGCGCCATCATGTCCTCATCTACCACTACTGCATGGCCACCGAGCCTTGCGACCGTTTCAACAGGTTTGTCAACAGCACCGACTACAAGTTCGCCACGGTGGAAACCAAATATGATGTAAAAGCGCTCAGTGTTACGTGCTTGGCCTACAAGAACCTTGTCGAAATTCGTGACCACTACATGGTCTGCGGCAGCACGAAGAAGGACCCCCTAGTCGAACTTGCCTTGGCCATCATCGACCCCTACTATGAAAAGATGAAGCAGGATGCCCAGAGAACAAGTCTCATATCCTGGCACATGGCCTGGATGAGGCAACTAGATGAGCCTCACCTCAGGTTCGTGGCCAAGAGCGTGTTCACATGGTACAAGATGCACAGGCGGATCGTTAACATGAGGAAGTGCCTCGTTACCCAAATTGACGAGCCCGGATCAAGCCACAAGAAGAGCAAGCGTCACAAGAAGTACATGATGATCAGATGATCGTTTATGCTAGTTCATCATGCATGTAATATATAGTTTACTTTATTGGTGTGTGGAAATGTCATGTGTGTAGTAGCCACCTATGTAATTATGCATGTAATAGTTTACTTTGGTGTGTGCAAATGCCATGGTTGTAGTAGCCACCTATGTAAGTGGATGTTTAATTTGGTTATGCAACCATGTCCTTATAAGTGTGTATATAATGTTGTTGTTCTGTATGCAATCCCATCGCACAACACATACGTCTTATTAGCAGCAACCGCCTGTGTTATTATCGGTCTTCGCACACATTTCTGATTACAGACCTGTTTGCCGCGTATCACACACATCTTGTTATATTGAACCATTTCTGTTTTCTTGTCTCAACACAAACACTTCATCTGAGTTAACCGCATGCTGTATATAGCACACACCTTGATCTGGATAACCGTTTCTTTTGTGTTGCCTAATCACAAACAGTTCATCCGAGTGAACCGTATGTTGTATATCTCACACACCTCCATCTGGCTGCCCGTTTCTTTTGTTCCTCCTCATTGCAAATAGTTAATTGAACTGAACCGTATGCTCTGCATCGCACACGCAGCTAATTCTGAACATTGTTTGATGCATCCTCCATCGCAAATGTTTTGCACCTTTTTTGACGTGTTTTTACACCACCGTTTGCGATTATTGCATCGCACACAGTTCCGTCGAAGGGTCTCTGATCGTAGTGTCGCGTTAGCAGCATCTTGTAGTAGTGCTAAGACTGAGATATTTCCCTAAAGACGAGGGGAGGTAAGGAACTGCCATCCAGTTCTTCTTTAGATTCACCTTCTATTATAAGTAAACTTGCAACACCACCACATGCTATCAATTCTGATATGTCGCAAGTTATTGATGATGCTACTTCTGCTATGGATAATTCTTATGATGATGCTAGTACCTTGCTTAGTGATGATGTGCCACTGGGTGAATTTCTTGATGAACAAATTGCAAGAGTGATACAACATGATGTTGTTGAATCTGATGATGAGCTTGAAACTGAAACTCCTGAAACACCTGCTAGAACTAGCCTTCCTAGATATGAATTGCCTAAGGTATCGGAAGGTTATGTTATGAATGAGGAGACAACTAGAGATATTCTTCCTTGTAAGGATAGAGATGATCTAGAGAAATTATTATGCAAGTATAAAGAAAAATCTCTAAATGCTAGAATGAAATATGGTCCTAAGTTTGCTACTTCACCTATCTTTATTGATGATAAGTATTATGAATTCTTTGTCAACCCAGAGTTAATTACTTTGGTTGAATCTGATCCTTTCCATGGTTATGAAACTGAAACTGTTGTGGCACATACTACTAAGTTGAATGACATAGCCACCCTTTTTACTCATGATGAGAAAACTCATTATTACTTTATTCTCAAATTATTTTCGTTCTCATTAAAGGGATGCTAAAGCTTGGTACAATACTCTTGCTCCTGGTTGTGTGCCTAGTCCCCAGGATATGATCTATTACTTCTCTGAAAAATATTTTCCTGCTCATAAGAAACAAGCTGCCTTACAAGAAATATTTAACTTTGTGCAAACTAAAGAAGAGAGTCTCCCACAAGCTTGGGGGAGGCTTTGCCAGTTACTTAATGCTTTGCCTGATCATCCTCTTAAGAAAAATAAAATACTTGATATCTTCTATAATGGACTAACTGATGCTTCTAGGGACTTCCTAGATAGTTGTGCTGGTTGTGTTTTCAGGGAACGAACTGTTGGGCAAGCTGAAGAATTATTGAATAATATATTGAAAAATTATTATGATTGGACTATTCTTGAACCACCGCCTAAACCCACTCCGAAGAAGAGGGGTATATTATATCTCAGTCCTGAAGATATGCAAGAGGCAAAGAAATCTATGAAGGAAAAGGGTATTAAAGCTGAGGATGTTAAAAATTTACCTCCTATTGAAGAAATACATGGGTTTGATACACCACCAATGCCTAAGGTGGTAGAGGTAAATTCTCTAATGAAGTTCAATGCTAATTACAATCCTCACAATATGCACCCTAGCCAATGCCTTTATGAGTTTAAAAACTACATTAGAAAGCAAGATCACTTCAATGCAAATGTTATGAAACAATTGAAATATAATTCTGATATTATTGCTCGCTTGAGTGACTTATTATTTAGAATCTCAAATGATGTTAGAGGTTTTGGAAAGCATGCTTCTATGGTACAAACCCAGTTAGAACAAGTTGCTAAATCACAAAGAGAATTACTTGATGAAATAATGATAATAAACATGATTTTGCTGTTAGAGTTGCAACTAGAGGAGGTAAAATGACCGAGGAACTACTTTCTCCTGAGGGACACCCAAAATGAATAGAACAAGATTCACAAAGAGTTAACTCTGATGCACCTAGTCCTTCTAGAAAGAAAAAGAAAAAGAAAAATGATAGGACTTTGCATGCTTCTAGTGAACCTGAAATAGAAAAACCTCGTGATAATGATAATGAAACTTCTATCTCTGATGCTGAAACTCAATTAGGTAATGAAAACTCACCTAGTGATAATGAAAATGATAATGATGAGGTTCATGAAGACTCTCAACCAAATGAAAAAGAACCAGATAATGATGTTGAGACAGAACCACCTGTTGATCTTGATAACCCACAACCTAAGAATAAAAGATATGACAAAAGAGACTTCATTGCTCGAAAGCACGGTAAAGAAAGAGAACTGTGGGTTCAAAAACCTATGCCTTTTCCACCTAATTCAACTAAAAAGAAATATGATGAAGAATTTGAATGCTTTGCTGAAATGCTGAGGCCAGTATTTTTGCATACTCATTTGACTAATATATTGAAAGTGCCTCCTTATGCAAAGTATATGAAAGACATCATCACTAATAAGAGAAAAATACCAAAAGTTGAAATCTCCACTATGCTTGCTAATTATACTTTTAAAGATGGAATACCTAAAAAACTTGGAGATCCGGGAAAACCAACTATACCTTGGTCCATCAAAAAGAATTATGTGAAAACTGCTTTGTGTGATTTAGGAGGTGGTGTTAGTGTTATGCCTTTCTCTTTATATAAAAGACTTGATTTGAATAAACTCACACCTACTGAAATATCTTTGCAAATGGCTGACAAATCAACTTCCATACCTATCGGTATCTATGAGGATTGATGACCCACAAGTGTAGGGGATCTATCATAGTCCTTTCAATAAGTAAGAGTGTCGAACCCAACAAGGAGCAGAAGGAAATGACAAGCGGTTTTCAGTAACGTATTCTCTGCAAGCACTGAAATTATCGGTAACAGATAGTTTTGTGATTAGGTAATTCGTAACGGGTAACAAGTAAGAAAAGTGAATAAGGTGCAGCAAGGTGGCCCAATCCTTTTTGTAGCAAAGGACAAGCCCGGACAAACTCTTATATAGAGAAAAGCGCTCCCAAGGACACATGGGAATTATCGTCAAGCTAGTTTTCATCATGCTCATATGATTCGTGCTCGTTACTTTATAATTTGATATGTGGGTGGACCGGTGCTTGGGTACCGCCCTTTCTTGGACAAGCATCCAACTTATGATTAACCCCTATTGCAAGCATCCGCAACTACAAAAGAAGTATTAAGGTAAACCTAACCATAGGATGAAACATATGGATCCAAATCTGCCCCTTACGAAGCAACTCATAAACTAGGGTTTAAGCTTCTATCACTCTAGCAACCCATCATCTACTTATTACTTCCCAATGCCTTCCTCTAGGACCAAACAATGGTGAAGTGTCATGTAGTCGACGTTCACATAACACCACTAGAGGAAAGACAACATACATCTCATCAAAATGAATGTAATGTTACTATTTTGACTGACTTTGTTATACTTGAGATGCCCGAGGACGACTACATGTCGATTATCCTTGGTAGAACCTTCTTGAATACTGCAGGGGCTATTATTGATCGCAATAAAAGCAAGGTCACTTTTCATATCAATGGTAATGAGCATACGGTGCACTTTCCGAAGAAACAATTCCAAGTGAATGGTATTAATGTTATTGAAAAATCTCCGACAATCACTATTGGAAGTTTTCAAATACCTCTACCTACCGTCAAAAAGAAATATGAAATGCTTATTGCTGGGGACATTCACATCCCCATTGAAGTAACTTAGTAATTTATGAAAGTTCTTTGGTTTCATGCTAATCGAAAGTGGTTGTTAATAAGACCTAATCAACATTATTAATGGATCATTTTTTAGAGGTATGAAGTTGATGAATTTAGTAAGAACCACCTTCTGTCCCTACCTTTTGTTTTCTGTTTTTTAGTTAAATAAATAAAATTCCATGTTTTGCCTGTTTTCTGAATTTCCCCTGCAATAGAAAATGACCCAAAAATAAAAGTTCTCAAAATGCCCTGAAAATTTAATGCAATTTTTTCTGAATATTTCAGAATTTCTGGTGCAAATAATATTAGAGGGAGGTGCACCAGGTGGGCACAACCCACCTGGGCGTGCCAACACACCCCGACGCACCCTGGTGGGTTGTGGTCCCCACGTGGGCCCCCTCACTTATCTCTTCATACCACATCATCACTTACCTCCAGAAAAAAATCTCCATTGCTCTCTCTCCCGTGTTCTTGCTCTCAAACCCGCGGATTTTGATCTCTTTGCTCGAAGCTCCGTTTCCGAAATTGTTTCGGGGGATTGTTGCTTGGTATGTGAATCCACCGTTTGTCCAATTAGTTTTTGTTTTAGTGGTTTATATTTTGAATAATTAGCTACTCTTGGTGTTGTTGTAGATGAGCTTGCATGTTGAATTCTTAGAGTTCTAAGTAGTTTGAATGCTTGTTATGGCCTCTATGCATCCCTATGAGTAGTTGCTATCAATTTAGTGAAGTTCTGTTGGAAAAATTTGTGGACTAAAATTTTTGGAATTTTTGTTCATAGGAAAAAGATGAATATCTTTAGGAAGTTTGATTCTAAGAAGAACTCCAAGGGTGTTATTGGGGAGTCCTCTGATAGTGATCTCCATCCTTGGAGGTTGGCAGAAGTACGCCGTGTGAATGGCCGCACACCCCGTTCCGGGAAGAGGCTGGAATTCTTCAGGAGTTCACACAATATGCTGCTAATGCCGGCCTCACCGACTTCATTGCAGATGAGTGTGAACAGGATCAAATCCTCACAAACATCTTTGTTCAAAGTTTTACTTTCCTGCCTAGGAATAATCCTCCTAAAGTGAGCTTTGATTTATATGTTGAAAACCATCAGATACCACTTACTAGATTTTGTGACATATGCATGATCCCTTCTAATGGGAGCTTAGCCGAGCCTAGGCCGGCGGAGTTTGAGACGTTTTATCGCACTTTGATAGTGGGAGATGAGAGAGGGGTGTCAGCTATCACTGCAACTGGCTTGCATTTTCCTGTTGTTCATTACTTTGCTATTTTCATTACAAAATGCTTGCTTTCTAGAGAGAAGGTGGGTGCAATTAGTTCACGGGACCTTGTTGTTTTACGTCGTGCACTGGAGGGTGACAACACTTATAGCTTGGGGGCTATTGTGGCTCGTCGCCTCCACATTAATAAATCCAAGGGTAAAATACATGGTGGGATTTATGCTACTCGTTTGGCGGCTCACTTTAATGTTGAGATATGCCATCAAGATTACCCTCTAACTAAGGTTTATCTAGACTGCACAGCCATTGATCACCACCATTTCACTGATAAAAATTCTCCTGACATTCCAATCCCTTACAACCTGGTTTTTAGCATTGAGACTCGTGATATTTTTCCGTTGCCTGCTCCTGCATTGTTTGATTCTATTGCCAGGGGTGGATATAGGATTATGCATGCGGACATCATCGCCTACCGGAACGCTCAGGCTACCGCAGAGGCAGCAGAGGAACCTCAGCAGTGGGATGAGTGGATGCTCTCTCCTCAGTACCCCTATTACCATCCAGGCTACTGATCGACTACCAAGATAGGCCAAAAGCCTAAGATTGGGTGACTACGTGTTCTCACTGACATTACATTCATGTTCACTTATTGCATTTGTTGGTGTTCACACTTTTTCATTATATCATCCATGCTTAGATTTATTTTCTTGCTTTCTTCTTGTGTGTTTGAAAAACCTTAGAAAAAACAAAAAAAATTAGTTGTAGCTAGTTTACTTTCTATGCATGCTTAGTAGTAATATTAAAAAGAAAACCAAAAAAGATTTCCTTGTTATTCTTTTGCTTGTTGGGAGCTTTCCCGTGTAAATAGTTTTTCTCATTTCCGCTTTTCCCTTTTTATTTGCTTGTTCAAGAAAACCAAAAACTCCAAAAATATTTCAGTGTGTTTCTCTGTATATCTTTTATTTTTATTCGATTTGTACCGAGGAGAAGACCACGATGAAAATGTTGAGTGGCTCTCATATGAATAATTGTTGAACTAATAAAGAGCCCATTTTACCTTGTCTTCTCCTGTTGAATAAAATGTTTGCAGATTCCAGCTTAGTCCATGGCACTCTTGCACTATTATTACATTCACATCATTCGGTCGTGCAAGTGAAAGGCAATAATGACAACATTCGATGAACTGGCCGTGGCAGAGAGAAACTGGTATGAACTCGACTTGTTCTATTTGTGTAAATATGTTTAACCTAGTATCCATGATTCAGCCCATTATGATTAAACATGTTTGCAATCACAATTAGATATTATAGTTTCTCATGCCATGCATAAGTAGCTGGGTGTGGATAATGATTTATCTTGGATATCAACATTGCGTTAAAATGATTGTGATGTAGTATGATGATATGGTATCCTCTTATGAATGTTCGAGTGGCTTGACTTGGCACATGGTCATGCATGTAGTTGAATCAAAACCAACGTAGCCTCTATGAAATTTATGTTCATGGTGTTCATATCCTACTCATGCTAGTGTCCAATGTTACTTACAAATAATTCATGTTTATGGCCGTTGTTGCTCTCTAGTTGGCCGCTTCTCAATCTAATTGCTAGTCTTCGCTTGTACTAAGTGGGAATTCTTCTTGTACATCAAAAACCTTGAACCCAAAAGTTATTCCAGATGAGGCCACCATACCTACCTATATGCGGTATCACCCTGCCGTCCTAAGTAAATTTGCATGTGCCACCTCTAAAAACTTCTAAATTAATATCCTTTTTGTGTGTGTGGATCATTCATGGAACCACAGGAGGTGGTCGGTATCTTCCATGCTAAGAGGGTTATTCTTAGGTCGAGTGTTTATTCACTCGCCATCGCACGAGAAAAGGACGATATTAGGGATTCCCAGTACCGAATTCAAAAATGCAAATAATTAAACAGAACTCCCCCAAGACAATTGTTGGTTTGGACATCACCCGTTGTTTCGGACAAGCCGTGGAATGTGATTGTTGGTGGAGGGGGAGTAAACCTTTACTTTTATCGCTTAGGAACCACCACTAGCGTGTTTAGCATGGAAGATGTTGATAACTGGTGGTCGTGAAGTAAATGAGAAGGGCGCATGTCTCAAAATATCATTTACCTCTGTTTTAAAACTTGAGCTCTGGCACCTTTGCAAATTGTTGCTTCCCTCTGCAAAGGGACTATCTATTTACTTTTATATTGTGTCATCACCTTCTAAAACAAGCACTAGAACCTGAGAGCACAGCTGTCACTCCCTGTTGGGTGCATCATGACTGGATATTTTCTACCATGAATTACAGTGTTTAGTCGCTACTTGAACTTTGGAGGTGCTTTGCGTTTATGTTTTGCGATCTCAGAAAGGGCTAGCAAGATACCACTATTTCATATTATATCATGGTTGTTTTGACAACATGTTTCCGTTTGAGATACCTTATTATTGCTCGCTAGCTGATTATGTCATTGGTATGAGTTAATATAATCTTTAAGAGTTATTGTCGGCATGGTTAGTTATAATGTGGCTAAAAACTTGCGTGATGTTTAAGCTTATTTATGCAAACAAGAGCAAAAGAGTTCATAAAAGTTTTTCTTTTTAACTTTCAGTTTATCAACTGAATTTCTTGAGGACAAGCAAAGGTTTCAGGCTTGGGGAAGTTGATATGTCTCCAACGTATCTACTTTTCCTAATGCTTTTCCTCTTTATTTTGGACTCTAATTGCATGATTTGAATGAAACTAACCCCGGACTGACGATGTTTTCAGCAGAACTACCATGGTGTTGTTTTTGTGCAGAAATAAAAGTTCTCGGAATGGAACGAAACTTTGCGAGGAATTTTTATATAATAAATAAGAATTTCTGGAGCCAAGACCTGCCGGAGAGGGGCACCTGGGTGGGCACAACACACCAGGGGCCACCCCCTCTCCTGGTGTGCCAAGGTGGGTTGTCCCCACCTGGTGGCCCCGCAGACCCTCAAACCGACGTTATGAAATCCTATTTTTCCAGAAAAAAATCAGGCAGAAAGAATTATCGCAATCCACGAGATAGAGCCGCCGTCGCCTCCTGTTCTTCGTCAGGAGGCCAGGTGTGGAGTCCGTTTGGGGCTCCGGAGAGGGGTATCTTCATTCTTGGTCATCACCAACCCTTCTCCATCGCCAATTCCATGATGCTCCCCACCGGGAGTGAGTAATTCCTTTGTAGGCTCACTGGTCGGTGAGGAGTTGGATGATATTCATCATGTAATCGAGTTAGTTTTGTTAGGGCTTGATCCCTAGTATCCACTATGTTCTTAGATTGATGTTGCTATGACTTTGCCATGCTTAATGCTTGTCACTTTGGGCCCGGGTGCCATGAACTCAGATCTGAACCATTTATGTTATCAGCATTATATACATGTTTTAGATCTGATCTTGCAAGTTATAGTCACCTACTACGTGTTATGATCTGGCAACCCCGGAGTGACAATAGTCGGGACCACTTCCGGTGATGACCGTAGTTTGAGGAGTTCATGTATTCAGTATGTATTAATGCTTTGTTCCTGTTCTCTATTAAAAGGAGGCCTTAATATCCCTTAGTTTCCAATATGGAGCCCGCTGCCACGGGAGGGTAGAACAAAAGATGTCATGCAAGTTATTTCCATAAGAACGTATGACTATTTACGGAATACATGCCTACATTATATTGACAAACTGGAGCTAGTGTCGTATCGCCCTAGGTTTATAACTGTCTCATGATGAATACCATCCAACAAGTCACCGATCCAATGCCTACGAATTTACCTTATATTGTTCTTGCTAAGTTACTACTGCTATCATCATTGTTACACTTGCTACAAAATTACTGCTATCACTGTTACCGTTACCATTATTGTTGCTACTATTATCAAAACTATCATATTACTTTGCTACTGATTACTTGCTGTAGATAATTAATCTCCAGGTGTGGTGAATTGACAACTCAGCTGCTAATACCTTCAGATATTCTTTGGCTCCCCTTGTGTCGAATCTATAAGTTTGGGTTGAATACTCTACCCTCGAAAACTGTTGCGATCCCCTATACTTGTGGGTTATCATTTGCGCCCCCTCCTAGGGAGTCTGAATAGGACAAGGAGGAGGGGGTGCGGCTCCCCTTTCCTCTCCCTCTCCCTCTCCTTCCTTTTACCTCTGGTGGAGAAAGGAAAAGAGGGGGGCCAAATCCTACTAGGACAAGGAGCCCTAGTAGGACTACCCCTTGGCGCGCCCCCTCCTAGCCGGCTGCCTCCTCCTCCCCTCCTTTATATACGTGGGCGGGGGGCACCCAAAAGACACATCAATTGTTCTCTTAGCCGTGTGCGGTGCCCCCTCCACATTTTACTCCTCCGGTCATAGCGTTGTAGTGCTTAGGCGAAGCCTTGCGCGGATCACATCATCATCTCCGTCACCATGTTGTCTTGCTGACAGAACTCTCCCTCGACCCTCTACTAGATCAAGAGTTCGAGGGACGTCATCGAGCTGAACGTGTGTTGAACTCGAAGGTGTCGTACGTTCGGTACTAAGATCGGTTGGATCATGAAGACGTTTGACTACATCAACCGCGTTAAACTAACGCTTCCGCTTTCGGTCTACGAGGGTACGTGGACACACTCCCCCCCTCTCGTTGCTATGCATCTCCTAGATAGATCGCATGCTACGTTTCCCAACAATAACAACCATCACATTTTAAGAGGCTAAGGGCCAACAACCATATGGTCCATATCTACATACTTAACATATATAGTAACAGCTAGCACATTTTAAGAGGCTGAGGGCCAACAACCACAACTATCCACTGGAAGCAGCTTGATCACGGTGACTCGGCATCTCGTCAATGAAAAGGAAGAGCCCTCTTGTGCCTTGGTAGAGCATGAGTAGAACAGTGTCTCCGATTTTCCAATATGGATGCATTTCCACGAGAAGTGAGAACTTGTTAATTTGAATTGTTCCATTTCTGCGGGAAATGCAGTACCTTGCAATCACTTTGGCGTTATTAGTAGGCACAAGTGTAATTCGACCACGCCAGGAAGTCGATCCAGGAACTGCTATAGGGGCAATTTTTGTTGACATGTAGAATAAAAACCAATTGTAACATATCATTTAAGATATATATAGTTTATGTGCATCAACATTAAAATAAGACTTTTTACCAGTGTTTTGTGCACACAATTGGTCTTGTTCAGTGTGTGCACCATAGGTCTAATTAATCTCATCCAAAATCCAGCGTTCATACGTTGTGCTATCTATGTCAGATTATCAACAAAGTTTATGACATGCTTCAAGTCCTTCCAGTGAAATTTGGTATGCTTAGTAACATACATATCATTCACTATGCATCCAACATATCCTGCTTAAAAGGTGGAAAGGTATTATTTATTCAGAACATGGCAGAAGAATATATAGTGCGCATAAATTGGTAAATAGAATTTGTTACTGCCTAGGAACAGAGTCAGAATATGATATCACAATTGCTTTCTTAAATAGTGATCAATTAGTTAGAACAAATACCCTGATTTTTCTAAGTAATATGACAGCATGGAGCAAGTTGAAAGGACAGTAACCTCGATCAGACTTTTATCGGCTGATGACGTTGGGGAAGTAAACACCCATGTTAATTCGACCTGGCTGTGGTGCACGCACTAGAATTTTATTGCCAGCTTTCAGTTCATAACACTTAGACATTTTTCTCCAAAGGTCCGCATTAAAATAGGAGTGACCATCTTTATCAAGTTTTATGCTAACCATCATTGTAAATCCTTGTTGCATTGTCAATATGACATCCTAGGAGTCATCCACAAAGTAAAGCCCAAGATTTCCTTCTACTCCTGTTCTTGCAAAGCAAGGGATGTACTGCTTGAAATGAAAATTAAGATCGTAAATTATATATATTGAAATAATAGAGAAAGATGCAAATATGGGAGTAACTGATAGAACAGATCAATATATAGATGAAAGCAAAGTACAAAAATATAGAATTAAAAATAGATAATGTAACAAATATTTGATGCAAATATATAGATAATGTAGCAACAGACGGTATATGTTCACCAATTTAGGGCATGCCAACCGTGGTAGGTTGAGATTGAACATACCGAGCGCTCCTTGAAATCATCCGGAATGGTGATATAGAACTTCATTTCTGACTGGCCATGACCACAGTTGCCCAATTTGTGCTCACACTGTGGAGACATGAATGAACACCCATGAATCAGCTAGAACAAAAATGATTCCACGGCAATTTCCGCCGGTTGATTAATAGCGACAGATGGACTACGATAAGAGATGAGTGAATATTTTGCTAAGTTGATTACCTTCTCCATGATAAAAATCCCCGGCCCAATCCCGCAAAAAATCCTAGTCGACCAGAGTCTAGAATGTCGGTGCAGATTGGCGGCGGAAAGCGGTAGGGGTGAAATCCCGTGCCGTTTGGAGTATGACCTACGCCCGCCGCAAACAGCCGTCGAGCTTAGGTTGCAGAGTTGCGGAGGAGTCCGCTGCGAGTGAGTGGGGACGAAGTGGGCGAGGGTTTTCTTTTTTCCTTTTGCATGTGTGAGTGAACACACGTGGTTTGCAAAGGCGACGGAGATGAATCGTGTGCGGTAGTAAATCACCGAGATTGAATGGGAATCCAAATTTCCTTTATCCTTCAACCGTGAGCTTTTTTCTACGCTGAACATAAACCCTGCTAATCATCGTGTTCAAATTTGACACTTTTTCGTGTTCATTTACAATATTTAGGGGATTATGTGCATTTTGTAGGCATTAATGCACATAATTTAAATTCAAACAATTGGTGCTCGAAAAGGTGCACAAGAATGGTCTGGAAAAACCATACTCGTGGTATTTAGTAATTTCTCAAGACTTTTACAAGGAGTGGGCAGAGATTTTAATGGAATACGTGGCAATAGTCAACCATAAACGTGTCATTTACTGGGTTATCAACTATAGAACAATGAAATATGTGCTTGAAAACCATGACGCCTGGCATGGTGCCATGGTATGGCCTCACCGTGCCCTGGTTAAAAGCTAAAAAGGTTTGATTTATGTCGTCATGCACGCCCTTCACAAATCGAACCATCACCAAGGAAGTTCAATGCTTTCGAGAGGGAAATCACCAAGATTGAACGGGAATCCAAATTTCCGTCCTAGTTTGTCATTCGGTTTTTTTTTTCAACGATCAGCATACCGCTTCAAATGCAGTGTGTTCAAATTTGACATTTTACTGAACTCATTTACCATATTTAGGGGATTATGTGCATTTTCTAGGCATTAATTATGCACATAATTCAAATTCGAACAATCGGTGCATGAAAAGGTGCACAAGAATGGTCTGGAAAACCATGCTCGTGCTATTTAGTACATTCTCATGCCTTTTACAAGGAATGGGCAGATATTTCACGAAAATGTGTGGCAATAGTCAACCATAAACGTGTCATTTACTGGGTTAACAACTATACAAAAATGAAATACATGCTTGGAAAACATGACGCTTGGTGTGGTGCCATAGTATGGCCTCACCGTGCCGTGGTAAAAATGTCGTCATGCACGCCTTTCATAAATCGAACCATCACCAAGGAGGTTTCATGGTTTCAAGGGGGAAATCACCAAGATTGAAGGGGGATCCAAATTTCCTTTGTCCTTTGTCCACGAATTTTTTTCTATGATGAACATACAACCTGTAAATGACCGTGTTCAAATTTGGCACTTTTCCGGGTTCGTTTGCCATATTTAGGGGATTGTGTGCATTTCCTAGGCATTAATGCACATAATTCAAGTTCAAACAATCGGTGCATGAAAGGGTGCACAAGAATGGCCTGGAAAACCATGCTCCTGCCATTTAGTAAATTCCCATGCCTTTTATAAGGAATGGACAGATATTTCGATGAAATGTGTGGCAATAGCAACCACAAATGTTTGTTTGTTGGGTTTTAAACTATAGAAAAATCAAATAAATGCTTGAAAAACATGACGCCTGGCATGGTGCCATGGTATGACCTCACCATGCCTTGGTAAAAATTTGAGAAGGTTTGGTTTATGTCGTCATGCACGCCCTTCATAAATCGAACTGAAGGGGAATCCAAATTTCCGTCCTATTTTGTCATTCAGTTTTTTCCCAATGATCAACGTACCGCCTCAAATGCAACGTGTTCAAATTTGACATTTTTCCGGGCTCATTTACCATATTTATGGGATTATGTGCATTTTCTAGGCATTAATGGACATAATTCAAATTCAAGCAATCGGTGCATGAAAAGGTGCACAAGAACGGTCTAGAAAACCATGCTCATGTTATTTAGTACATTCTCATGCTTTTTACAAGGAATGGGCAAATATTTCAAGGAAATGTGTGGCAATAGTCAACCATAAGATAAAATAGGGGTGATGGCGCACCCACCTCTCCCCCCCGGCGTCCTAGGTTCTCCGGCGATCTCCCTCTCCAACCACTAAATCTTAGTCTTTCTCCACGCATCATCTCCGGCGTCCTATGATCTTTCTCCCTATACCCATCTCCCATGGGTCATCAAGGGGGATCAACTTTGGATCTGGATTTTTCTAGAGGTGTGGCTTTTGCGGAGGACGTTTTCAGATCGTGTGGACAATGCATTCATCCAGTGGATGACACGAGCCATTTTATTATGGTCGTGTCTTTTAGCAGGCATAATTTTTGTCTTAATGATGATTCAGTGGCGGCGGCTTTGGAATCTGCAATTGGTGGATCTGCAATTGATCTGTCTGTTCAGCTCATTAAAGACAAGGTATTTTCATTTATTGTCTCATGCAAACGCGTTGGCCTTCTTATTCTTCAATTGAGATCTTTTGTGTGCCCCCAATTCAAATGTTTCTTCCATCTTTGGGGGAATGGTGGCCCTAATTGGAAACGTGAGTTTCTTATTTGGAAGAAGGAATGTGATGCTGAGTGGATCTTAATCAGTCCCTCTAAGAGGCGTGCTTCTCTTGGTTTGATCGCTATGCACAAACCACCATCAAAGTCCGCTCTGCGTTCAGGATCTGGATCTAAAAAGAAAATTTCGTTTGCAACGTTTCAGCAATACAATGTTTGCAAGGGGTATAGTTATCCTGCTTCACCTGGTCTGGTTGATGCTGTTGCTCATGCTGGGTATTCTGTTCTTCCTCGTGAATGGCTTATTTTGCCCCCGCCGCCGGTGACTGATCTCCGATGGACGGTGGCTGAGCCACCCATCAATTTTGGAACAGTTAACGTTCGTGAGATTTCTTCGGCAATGTCTCCTGTGGCCGCGCCAACCACCATCGACGTCAATCTGCATGTGCATGGGGACGAGCTGGTTGGATCAGATTCGAACCCAGCCCATGATGCTTCTTCGGCCCATTCATCACATCCGGTGCTTCCCATGGCCCAGGTTGTCTCCCCGACCCTATCAAACCGGGATCTTTCCGGTATATCTCCATCTGGTTTTGGCAACAAGGCAAATATTGATTTGCAACCATCTGAATTATCTGGAATCTCTTCTGATTTAAATGAATTTACTGACGACATGGTTTTTAATGTGTGGAAATGTCAGAATTGCTTATCCATGGTTCATTTAACCAAAGAGTGTACCAGCAGGGTACGTTGCCGTAGATGTTTTCGGTTGGGGCACAGGGCAAAGGGCTGTTCGGATTCTACTCCTTCACCAACTTACAAGTGGGTCCCACGGATCAAATCTGGCGATTCTAGCTGGCCAGCGGGTTTTTCTACGCTGGACGCCTCAGTTTCCTCCATAGCTAGTCCCGCTGGGTCTCTGCCCAGTCCCGTCGAGCCTGCCACCCCATCTATTCCACCTCTGCCTGCAGAATCACCACCCACAATGCATCAACCTCCCCCTTCGCCGTCTGCATCGCCTCCTCCGCCTCGCCCATCGCCCGCTGCATCGCTCACTGCATTGCCGCCCATCTCTACTGCTCGGCGTTTCTCTCCTTCGGCGCCAGCAATGGCAACCTTTGCGCTGGACCCTATGGACTTTGTTCCGCATGGCTTCGACATCCTCGATGGTGGCGAGCTGCGTCTGCCCCGTACCTTCTTCGCGCCTGTGGTGGCTCCTGATCGGCAGCATGAAGACTATGCCATCGCCATCGTCGAGCCAGATCCTCTGCCTGAAGAAATCGCCATCTTTCGGAACATGGTCAGTAACTTTGTTGTTAATGATCTGGGAAGAGCAGTTCTGGATGCCCAACCTTGGATACAAGGAGTTGGGCTTTTTCGTTTCCGTAATGCTCTGGATCGTCAAGCTCTTGTGGATCATCCGCCTTTCAATCTGGGTAATGATAGATTTGTTAGATTCATCCCGCATGATGAGGGAGTAAATTACAGAGCTACTCAGGGTTTTCGCCGTGGATGGGTTATGTTGCTCGGTGTTCCTTTGGATTATAGGCGCTCACAGTACCTTGCGGACGTGATTAGCACCTTCGGTAGATTTCACCATTGGCATCAAGATGATCCCATGCTTGTCCGCTCGCTGGCTTATGTTTCTTTTCCAGCGCCAACTTTGGTTCCTCGCTCTGTCACTTACAGAGAATATGCAGACTTTGGTGGTGCTAGGATCTCTTGGTCTCCACCTGTGTACATCTTGTTAGCGGATTTTGTAGATGTTCTTCCAGCAGATGAGGACCCCATGCCCTTCAATGGCAATCCACACCCCCTCCCTGGCAATCTGCACTTTGAGAACCATAATTGGGTTATGCCAGAATTCCCTGAACAGGGATGGAATGATGTGCCACAGCCAGTCAACGAGCAGCAAAACAATGAAGTGCATCAGGTTCAGGAAGATGTGCAGCGTGATGATGTTCGGGAAATACAGTCCCAAGAGTCCATTGTTCTGCAACATTCAGATGTTTCCGTAAACAATATTGACAATGAGGCTGAAGTTGTTGTCTTCCAGCCCCCAATGGGTCCACAGCAACCTCCTCTTTTGATTGGGCAAGTTCTCACCATCTATGGACCAGTTTTGCCGCCTGTGATGTAGTGGCAGCGTTCCTTTGAGAAGATGTTGCCTTTTATATGGTCTTCAAGCATCCCACAGTTTGTTTTCAAGTCTGACATTGGTGCTTTGCTCAGTAAGCATTCCTCTGAAGTTCTCTGTAGTGCTTCCACTCTTAAACTCCTGCCTGCACCGGAGTCTTCGACTAGCATTGCTTCGGACGTGCCAAATGCTCCTGTTAAACGGCCAGTTGCTAGAGCTCTCTGCTTTGATGATCTGGATGCTCCAGTTTCTGAAACATTTGAATTTTCTGTTGTGCCTGAGGTAACTCTGAAGAGGGCAAGGAAGTCTCATGCCACAAAAATCATGGTTGATACTGAGGTTCAGCGCAGTGCGCGTCTGAGCGCTCTCTGCAATGGCTACCGCAAAGCAACTAATGGTATTTCTCCCAAGAAGCCTCATATTTTGAAGAAGCGCAAGACCAGCAGCTCCCAGTCTGAGAACAATCCTTCTGTGCCACCACCAACTGCTATTGCTGATCTTCAACGCATTGGCGCCCGTCTTCGAATTGCACCTGAGAAGATCTCCACGGATAAGCTTGTTGCTAATCCGGCCAAGTCATGCAGCAGCCAAGGTTCTGATGATTAGTTACAACCTGCAGGGATCTGGTCGATGGCATACCGTAATTGCCATTTATCTTTATTTTCTTGTTCTGAACTATGTGTTGCTTGTCTGCTGTGTGGGTCAGTGTGGGTCATTGCGTGGCCTATTTACTATGCTTTTACTTTTGGTTTGTAATGAATCAGACAAGTTTTAAGGAGTGGAAGGTGTTATGTTGGAATGTTCGTGGTCTCAATTCTGAAGCTTGTCAGCTTGCTGTTAGGCAGAAGATAGATGAAAGTGGTTGTTCTGTTATCTGTCTCCAGGAAACTAAGTGCATGCAAATGGATCAGCGATTCATTAGGAAGTTTTGCCCGAGGCGCTTTGATAATTTTGTTTTCATACCTTCTAATGGTGCATCTGCTGGGATGGTGGTTGTTTGGAATTCATCCTTTTTCATAGGTTCTTTAATTGAGTCCAAACCCTATGGGATAATTATGGAGTTTAAATCCAAACACACCTCAGAAACTTGGACTCTAGTCTCTGTTTATGGCCCGTGTCAAGGACCTGCCCGTGATGAATTTGTTTAGTGGCTATATAATCTTGATATTCAGTTTGGTCAGAACTGGCTGCTTTTGGGTGACTTCAACTTCATGAGATCTTTGGAGAACCGCAACCTTCCGGGAGGTGATGCTAACGATATCTTCTTGTTTAATGAGATAATTGGTCATTTAGGTCTTGTTGAGTTACCGATCAAGGGTCGTCAATATACATGGTCGAACATGCAAACCTCACCACTTCTTGAATAGATAGATTGGTTTTTCACTTCGGTCACTTGGACATCTGAACACCCCAACACAATGGTTTTTCCTCTTGCACGCACTGCCTCTGACCATGTTCCGTGCGTTGTCTCGATTGCCACTTGTATCCCCAAGGCAAAGGTTTTTCGATTTGAGAATTATTGGGTGGATCTGCCCGGGTTTGCGGACTTTGTTGCTGAGGTTTGGAATAGGCCAGTGGTCAAATCGTCGATTGCATTAACAATTTCGGATAAGTTTAAGTCCCTCCGCTACGCACTCAAGAAATGGCATTTGAATCTGTCTACAGTCAAAGCTTTAATTGCTGATTGTAATAAAGTGATTATTTTTCTGGATAATCTTGAGGAAATTAGGCCTTTGAGTTGGCCGGAGTTCAACTTTCGTAGAATTGTTAAATTGCATCTTGAGGATATCTTACATTGGCAATTTATCTATTGGAAGCAGCGTTGCACGATACGAAACATCAAAGTTGGTGAAGAGAATTCAAAAAATTTCATGCCATGGCTACGGAAAGATTCCGTAGGAATACTATCTCCTCGATCAAGTCTGTGCAGGGGATGTGGTCACGGACCATCAACAGTTGGCGGGAATGTTCTGGGCTGATTTTAATCAGCGGATGGGCCAATCAAAAGGCATTTAGATGGGATTTGATCTAGACACATTAATTACCCGCATTGATGGTCTAGAGGAGTTGTCTTTACCATTCACTGATGCTGAGGTGGATGCGGTAATTAAGAATATGCCTACTGACCGTGCTCCGGGACCAGACGGGTTTACTGGGCTTTTCTTAAAGAAATGTTGGCCTATTTTGAAGGATGACTTTATGAAACTGGTGCAAGAATTCTATGAAGGGAAATGTAATTTGGAGTGTCTAAACACGTCTCTTATCACCCTCATTCCGAAGAAACTAAGCCCTGAATATGTTGGTGATTTTAGGCCCATATCGTTGACCAATACTTGTTTAAATTTCTTAACCAAGCTCTTGGCAAATCGTCTTCAGGGTGTGATCCTCAAATGTATACACCGAAACCAATATGGTTTTCTTCGGTGTCGATCCATACAAGACTGTTTGGCGTGGTGTTTTGAATACATCCACCAATGCAAAGCTTCAAAGAGGCCTATCATTCTCCTTAAACTTGACTTCACCAAGGCGTTTGACACCATTGATCATGAGTTGATACTTAGGATTTTGAAATGTAAGGGTTTTGATAACCGTTGGACAAGTTGGATTGACAGCATTCTGTCCACAGGCTCCTCTTCAGTCCTTTTGAATGGAGTGCCTGGTAATCATTTTGTCTGTCGTTCAGGTGTTCGTCAAGGTGTCCGCTATCTCCATTGCTCTTTGTGATCGCGGTGGATTTACTTCAATCGGTTGTAAATGAGATGTGCTCCAAGAATATTCTCACCTTGCCAATCCCAACTACCTCGATGGACTATCCGATCGTACAATATGCTGACGATACACTCATCGTCCTTCCAGCTGTTGATAGCCATCTCATTGCTTTCAAACAAATGCTTGATGTCTTTGCCAAATCAACCGGCCTCAGGGTGAACTTCAGTAAGTCCTCTTTGATACCAATCAATATGACTGATGATGAAGGCACACGTGTTGCTGCATTGCTTGGATGTGATGTTGGTTCCATGACATTCACTTACCTCGGCCTACCAATGGGTACTTCCCGGCCAACAATTTATGATCTGTTGCCTTTGGTGGATCGTATTGAAAGACAATTATCTTCGTCTTCTTGTCTCTTGAATCAAGGCAGCCGGCTCCAACTTTTACAGTCCGTCCTTAGTTCTATGCCAATATATTTCTTGTGCACCCTTTCGTTACCGCAGGGTATACTTAAGCAGATTGAGCGGATTATGCGGCAATGCTTGTGGAGAGGGAATTCGGATACGCCTCAGCAGTCTTTGGCGGCTTGGGATTTGGTATGTCGTCCTAAAACTTTTGGTGGTTTGGGAGTTTTGGACTTGGGCATTCAAAACGATGCCTTGCTCATCAAGCATCTTTTCAAGTTCTTTAATAAGATGGACGTACCATGGGTATCTCTTATCTGGGACACTTATTACGCTTCTGCGCCCCCCAAGTCACGCAAAGCTGCGGTTCTTTCTGGTGGAGAGATGTACTCAAGCTCTATGATAAGTTTTGTAACTTGGCAGTTCCACAAGTACGATCGGGGGATTCAGTGATTTTCTGGCTTGACCATTGGCAATTTAGCAACACCACGGTTAACATGCGGCTTCAATTTCTGAGACTCCACTCCTTTGTGATTGATGATACTCTAACAGTCAAGGATATTTTGGAGTTACCAGAACCATCTGACAACCTTCATCTGCCATTGTCTGCTGAAGCCTTTGAGGAGTTCAATCAACTTCAGGTATTCCTTAATATGGTTCATCTCCAAGATGGGGTTAAGGATGTCTGGAAATGGCCTTCCAAGACTGGTGACTATCAGTCCAGGATATACTACTTGTCATGCTTTTCGGACACTGTGGTTGATCCCATCTTTAAGTGGATTTGGAAATGTTCTTGTACTCTGAAGTTTAAGGTTTTTGGGTGGCTCCTTCTGATGGATCGCCTAAACACTAGAGACATGATGCAGCGAAAGCACTGGATTATACAGGATGACACTTGTGTTCTATGCCATTTGGCATCACATGAGGACAGAACACATCTATTCTTCGCTTGCAATTTTAGCCAACGTATCTGGAATTACCTGGGTATTTCATGGAATCCACAACCAAACCAGAACACTTTTGACATGGCTTCTGATGCTAGGAGGGATTTTGGGCATCCTTTTTTCTCTGAGGTAGTATTCACTACCACTTGGAATATTTGGACGCAAAGAAATGGGAAGATCTTTAGGACTGAAACACCTTCTTTTAGGGCATGGAGGAGGAACTTTTTGCAGGACATATCTCTTTTATCTCATAGAATCAAATGTAAATATAGGAATAGTTTAATCTCTTGGATAGCTTCCTTACCCTAATCACTTATTTTGTAAGTATTACTCTTTCCTCCTCTCTCTTAACTTTGTAACTTTGTACTCCTTTGCTCTGAGTTTTAATAAAAGACTGTGAGGCTGTTGCCTTGCAGTACATAGTCAAAAAAATAGTCAACTATAAACGCGTTGTTTACTAGGTTAACAACTATACAAAAAATGAAACACATGGTTGGAAAACATGACGCCTGGCGTGGTGCCATGGTATGGCCTCACCATGCCCTGGTTAAAATTTGAGAATGTTTTCCTTATGTCGTGATGCACGCCTTTCATAAACCGAACCATCACCGAGGAAGTTTCATGGTTTCGAGGGGGAAATCACCAAGATTGAAGGGGGGGTCCAAATTTCCTTTGTCCTTTGTCCACGAGTTTTTTTCTATAGTGAACATACAACCTGCAAATCACCGTGTTCAAATTTGGCACTTTTACGAGTTCAGATGCCATATTTAGGGGATTATGTGCATTTCCTATGCATTAATGCACATAATTCAATTTCAAACAATCGATGCCTGAAAGGGTGCAGAAGAACGGCCTGGAAAACCATGCTCGTGCCATTTAGTAAATTCTCATGCCTTTTACAAGGAAGGGACAGATATTTCGATGAAATGTGTGGCAATAGTCAACCACAAACGTTTCTTTATTGGGTTTTCAACTATGAGAAAATGAAAAATTCTTGAAAACATGACGCCTGGCATGGTGTGCCATGGTATGACCTCACCATGCCCTGGTAAAAATTTGAGAAGGTTTGGCTTATGTCGTCATGGACGCCCTTCATAAATCGAACCATCACCGAGGAAGTTCCATGCTTTCGAGAGGGAAACTGCCAAGATTAAAGGGGAATCCAAATTTTCTTCATTCTTTGCCTTGGAGTCTTTTCTATAAAGAACATACACCCTACAAATCACCATGTTCAAATTTGGTATTTTTTCAGGCTCATTTACCATATTTAGAGGATTATGTGCATTTTCTAGGCATTTAGCGCATATAAATCCAATCCAGCTACATGTGCACGGGTGTGATGTGAGGGACGTGGATTGTCATTCGATCGCGGTGCATCCTACGGTGCACACGCGCGATCTGCGTGGCTAGGGTTCCGGCCAATCATAAGGCAACACACAATAGGCTCAGCGCACACTATTTCCGGAAGCGACGGAGATGAACCATGGGCGATAATGAACGAGCAAAATTGTAAGGGAAGCCAAATTTCTGTTGTCGTTTGTCATTGAGCTCTTGAATACCACCGCACTATACGGCTGCCCGGCCACTCACCCCAGAGCTCTCTCCAGGCATTGTCCATGGCACCGCGGCGCACAGTAACTGGTAAGGAAGCGATAGCATCCCGCCGCGCCGCATTCCTCGCCACCCGCGACCGCACGCATGGTAAGGAAGCGATGGCATCTCGCCGCGCCGTCGCCGCCGGTGGCCAGATAGTTACATGGGAGGATTTTGAGGCTGCCATGGCCGAAAGGGTGGTGGATCTAGAGGCGGCCAAAGCCACACAGAAGGAGCGGAAAAGGCAGAAAGCAGTCAAGAAAAGAGAGTCCTGCCGCCACAAGAAAAAAGAGGTCGCACGCCATGGTGAGGAGAGCTTGGCGGAGATCGAAGCATGGTGGGCTGCTACCTACAACACCGGGAAGGAGAACACCGACGTCTGGCCAGCATGCCCCAATGGCAGCATGTGAGAAGTAGTTTAAGTTTGTAGTATTAGAGCAAATTACCAGTAGTACTTTAAGTTTGTAGTATTAACGTACAATGTCAGTAAGAGCATCCTTTGAGGGCTTTGAGCGTTGATTAGCATGTGTGCCCGTGTGCATTTTTTGCGTTAATCATTAGAAGATCAGAAAACACACAGTTTCTATGCCGTACCCGTCTACGTTTTTTTTGCATTAAGGATCCATAAGTCGGTTACCTGTGCGATGTTTCCTAATAAACCAGGTGTACCATTGACCAAAAAAATCAACTACACATGTACATTTTTTTGGAGACGGGATCTGCCAACTTTCTTTTTTCTCGCACACGAGTATTTTACACGCTTCATCTACATTGTGTGTTTCCCCCGCCCAAGTTTCCAGTTTCGCAGCGAAATTTTCATTAGGCGTGCAATTTCAGAATTTATTCCTCCAACCACATCCACACCCTTAGTACCCCCCCTCGCACCTCCTCCTATCGGCATCTCAAACCACCACCGCCGCAACCACAGCTTCAACCACATCTACATTCTGCACGGATCCAGTCAGGTAACCCACCGATCTCTATCACGGCCCCGTCCTGATTGATTAAATGGCGCCTGCGAAACATCCTCATGCCTCCAAATCCCCACCGCTAGGAGCTGATGGCGGTCCATGGCGCGATGGCCACTGTGCGTGTTGACCCGGAGGAACACCTCGCCTCCGCCGCCGCCGCCGACATGGTGCAGGCTCTGGCACAGATGAAGTGCCCTAGCGATTACCCCCCAGGACTTAACAGGTACGATCTCACCAGCTAAATCTTACCAGTACCACTTGCAACGGCTATAATTTGTCTGGTTGATGTATTAAGCATGTTCATGCCTTGTTTATTTCAGTACTACACACTATGTGATGTTCAAATATTACCGTGTGCAGCTCAATTTCACCAATACCAGCACAAACTTACAATACATGACTCAGGATATCACTAGAGATGCTGCCCATTTGCTATTTTTAGTGGATGCTAACCTTGTTGTACTTACCATGCCTATTCATGTACTTACGTAGAGTCATAACAGCCGATGTTGTTGTTTGCCGTCGAGGTTAGCTGCATCCCATGTCTTACAGTATTTCACATCATTTGTGCAATTGCAGTTTAACTTCTACCATTTACTTTGCCTGTAGGTACACATGTCAGTGCCACTGATCCACGCTTCAACCCGGAGGAACAGCTCACCTCCGCCGTCGCTGACTTTGGGCGGGCTCTGGCCAAGATGAAGTGCCCTAGCAACTACCTCTTAGGACTTACCAAGTATGTAATCACCAGTTCAATCTTACCAATACCAGTTGCAATTAGTGGCTATGTTCTATACGGTCGATGTATTAAGCATGTTCTACTAAACATGCCTAACATGTTTTTGCTACTTTCCCTACCTTTTTATAGACATTTGGGCAATTCTCTGCTCTGGCAGCACCCGCCTTGTGATGTTTAACTAAGCAATTGCATTTTTATTAGTACCGGTTTAATTGTCTATTAAGCCTGTTGCAATTAACAGTTGAATCCATTTTTAAATAGTTGTATTTCAATGGCTACAAACTTACAAAACATGACTTAGGATGCTGTTAAGCCTGTTGCAATTAACAGTTGTATCCATTTTTTTAATCTGTCCATTTGCTACCATGCTACTCTCCGCAATGAAGATATACTAGAGATGCTGCCCATTTGCTATTTTTGGTGGATGCTAACACTGTTGTACTTAACATGCATGTCCATGTACTTACACAGGTTCATAGCGGCCGATGTTGATGTTTGCCGTCGAGGCAGCTGCATCCCATGTCTTACAGTATTTCACATCATTTGTGAAATTGCAGTTTAACTTCTACCATTTACTTGTTGCCTATAGTTACACATGTCAGTGGCACTAATCCATGCTTCGACCAGGAGGAACAGCTCGCCTCCGTCGCCGCTGACTTCGGGCGGGCTCTGGCCAAGATGAAGTGCCCCAGCAACCACCTCTCAGGACTTACCAAGTATGTACTCACCAGTTCAATCTTACCAATACCAGTTGCAATTAATGGCTATGTTTTGTACGGTTGATGTATTAAGCATGTTGTAGTAAACATGGCTAACACGTTTTAGCTATTTTCCCTACCTTTTTATAGAAAACTGGGCCATTATCTGCTCTGGCAGCACCTGCCCTGTGATGTTTAACTCTGCCGATTGCATTTTTATCAGTACCAGTTTCAATCGCCATTAAGCATGTTGCAATTAACAGTTGTATCCATTTTTAAAGAGTTGTATTTCAATGGCTACAAAGTTACAAAACATGAATTAGGATGTTGTTATACCTGTTGCAGTTAACAGTTATATCCTTTTTTTAATCCATCCCTTTGCTACCATGCTACTCTTTCGCAATGAAGATATCACTACAGATGATGTCGTTTTATTACCATTTGCTATTTTTGGTGGATGTTAACCCTGTTGTAGTTAACATTGGCTTTCCACGTACTTACACTGGGTTACAATGGGCGATGCTGTTGTTTGCTGTCGAGGTTAGCTGCATCCCATGTCTTGTACACCATCTATTCCTAAATATAAGTATTTTTAGAGATTTCAATATAGACTACATAAGGAGCAAAATGAGTGAATCTAGATTCTAATCTAAACTATATCTATAATTCTATATACATCCCTATGTAGTTCATATTGAAATCTCAAAAAAATACTTGTACTTAGGAACATAGGTAGTTGTATTTTACATCATTTGTGCAATCTCAGTTTAGCTTCTAACATTTACTTGTTGCTTGTAGGTACATATATGAGCAGTACTGATCCATGCTTCGATCCCTTTTGCGTATGGGGCAATGAGATATTCATGAACAAGCGTCAAGTGAGGAAACTAAGAAAGATTGTTAGGCAAAAGAAGCGGGTCATTGGAATTAAGCTCTTCATTTACACTTTGTCCAAGACAACAGTGAACTTTAGGATGGTAAGTAATGTGTTGCCTTTCCCCCCTTCCCACAACAAGTTACTCTATCAGACCTCGGTATCTGATATTTTTCTCTTCTCAGTGGTTTTCGAAGCTATTTACTGATGATTACCTTGCAAACTACATGACCGGAGTGGAGGCAACTAAGCTTAAAGTATATAATTCATGCTACCATGGTAATGATCTAGAAGTCTTTTGAGGCACTGAAGGATGGACGGGCGATCATCACAAGGGGTTGGACAAAAGTGGTTCGTGCCTATGGCATGCATGAAGGCACATTATGGGCATTCTGCTTCTTCAACACTGTCGGCAGTAAAAATGATTTACACTTGTCTCTTCACCTTTACCGCCTTTAAATATTGTGGTTCATCATAGTTAATTGATGCCTAATCCTGTACTTACTGAACATATTGTACTGGCAATTTTATTTATGGATTCGTTGTTGAACCATTGCATGTTTCATATTTCAAAATTTCCAATTCAAATAATAAATTATAGGCAAAAATAAAAATATACATGATCAAATAAAATAATGTGCACACGGTTAGAAAGAAAACAACGTGTGCGATGTAAAAAGAGAACAGACAGTCATGGAACTTTGCAAACAGTTCTGGCAGTAAAAGCGCTTGTGATGGATAGCCCAATGCCACACATTTTTCTACATCAAATCGTGTGTGATGTAGTTCATAAAAGCAAACAGTTAACCAAGGCAGAGCGTGTGTGATAGTTACACCTTTCACACATGAACGTATACATAAAACTATGTGGGATGTACATACGAATGGAAATGTTTTCCCTGGATTGACTGTGTGGGATGTACATAAGAACGGAAACGTATTCCTTGGATTGACTGTGTGTGATATACATACGAACGGAAATGTTTTTCTAGGATACACCGTGTGGGATGTACATACGAATGGAAATGATTGGATTTCAATTGCTCGCCCGATCGCACACGGCCCCAGCCTGTGTCCCAGGAGGGCCTATCCCCGACCATTTCTGGGTCATGTGTGAAGGACCCCCCTATCGCCCACACTCACTTGGCGACGGTTCCAAATGTCATCGCGAAAAGGGGTTAAAAACCATTTGTATAGCACCGACGCGTACTAGTGCGCTCCTGGACCCTTTGGGTTCTTTGTAATGATGTTATTAGTTGAGTCGAGAATGGTCTTGAACGAACCTGCCATGCTAGCCGAGGTGATGGCGTCCCACCGATCAATGAGTTCCTCCACCACGTCATCTTTCAGATCAGGGCAAGAATAATAGGGTCGTTTCTAGCCTGTTCCCTCCATGGAGAATACGATCGAACAATGGCAGAAGGAAGGGTGAAGCCAAATGGAGGAGGGAGGAAGAGTGTGCGACAGCAGTTCCAAATTGATATGGAAAGGTGAAGAGGTGGTGGACGGTGTGCAGGAAGAGGCGTGATGTCTACTACACAACCTTCTTCTTCTAGACTCGTGTTGTGCCTCCAAGTGTAGAGTTTTATAGGACAGTAGAAAATTTCCCTCAAGTGGGTGACCTAAGGTTTATCAATCCGTGGGAGGCGTAGGATGAAGATGGTCTCTCTCAAACAACCCTGCAATCAAATAACAAAGAGTCTCTTGAGTCCCCGACACACCCAATACAATAGTAAATTGTATAGGTGCACTAGTTCGGCAAAGAGATGGTGATACAAGTGTAGTATGGATGGCATATATAGGTTTTTGTAATCTGAAAATATAAAAACAGCAGGGTAGCAAGTGATAAAAGTGAGCGAAAATGGTATTGCAACGCTTGAAAACAAGGCCTAGGGTCCATAATTTCACTATTGCAAGTTCTCTCAACAATGATAACATAATTGAATCACATAACAATCCCTCAATATGGAACGAAGAATCACTCCAAAGTTTCTATCGGAGAATGTAGGATGAAAATGTGCATCAACCCCTATGCATAGATTACCCTAATGTCACCTCGGGAATCCACGAGTTGAGTTCCGAAACATACATCAAGTGAATCAATAGAACTTCCCATTGTCACCATAGATATCCCATCGCAAGACATACATCAAGTGTTCTCAAATCCAATTCTCAATCCAACATAACAAAACCCCAAAGAGCAAGACTCAATTCATCACAAGAAGGTAGAGGGGGAGAAACATCATATGATACAACTATAGTAACAAAGCTCGCAGTACATCAAGATCGTGCCAAATCAAGAACACGAGAGAGAGAGAGAGAGATCAAACACATAGCTACTGGTACATACCCTCAGCCCCAAGGGTGAGCTACTCCCTCCTATCATGGAGACCGCCGGGATGATGAAGATGGCCACCGGTGATCGTTTCCCCCTCTAGCAAGGTGCCGGAATGGGCTTCCAGTTGGTTTTTCGTGGCTACTGAGGCTTGCGGCGGTGGAACTCCTGATCTAGGTTTATTTTCGAGGGTTTCTATATTTATAGGATTTTTTGCCATCGGGAATAAGTTAGGGGGGTCCACCATGCGACAACAAGATAGGGGGGCGCGCCCTAGGAGGTTCATGCCCTCCACCCTTGTGGCTGCCTCGTGGCTCTTCTGGCCCAACTCTTGCTTTGGGGGCTTCTTCTGGTCCATAAAAAACAACCGTAAATTTTCAGCTCATTTGGACTCTGTTTGATATTCCTTTTCTGTGAAACCCAAAAACAAGGAAAAAACATAAACTAGCACTAGGCTCTAGGTTAATAGGTTAGTCCCAAACATAATATAAAATAGCATATAAATGCATATAGAACATCCAAGATGGATGATATAATAGCATGAAACAATACAAAATTAAAGATACATTGGAGACGTATCAAGGCGCCCCGGCCTACATAGACGTCCATTCAGAAATTGTACAAAAGGACTCGTCGTCGTCTCACTGACATATTGGAACGGGACCACCTGTCAACGAAACATGTTGTGTCATTTCTCGTGCAAAATGCAATCTGGCCATGTTGGCTCAAGGTGTTGCATTATTTCTCGACTTTATTTTTTTAATGGTGTGCCGTTTAGTTTTGAAGCATGACTAACTGGTACTGTATGCATAGAAAATATAAACTACTCTTCCACTACTCCACCTCTAGTACTAGTATCAAAAAAGATATATGGGCTGGAGCTTCAGCGCTTTCTTGCTAAGGGCTGCCCACTTTCTTCTCACACTATCACCCTCTCTCCAGATCTAAAAAAGACGACCTCTCTCTCCCTCCTCCCCAGTGGTCACAGATCCGCTGGGGAAGAAAAGACGTGCAACATTGACGCACTCGCCGTCGGCGAGCGAGGTCACGCACTGATGACAAGGTCGTCCTCTCAGACCTAGCGCCCGCGCGGGATGGCCTCCGTTCCAAGCTCGCTGCCGTAGTGTGTGCGGAGGACAACGACCACGAGGTAAACCACTTCCCACCGAGCCTCAGGTATGCTACCTCTTTTCGAACGATACCCTTGTTCTATTGTGCCATCTTCCACGTCGCTGCACGTGGATCTTTTTCCATTCCACCATCTTCCCAATTTGCTATCCTCTGCTCTGCTGGTCACGCAGACGAAAACCTTAATTTGCACTATTAAAGGAAACTCTATTTCATGCAGATTAATCCATGTCTGGGTTGAATAAGGAAAGGAAGGGAGAAAGTACTATCGAAGAAACTAGGCATCAAACCCGCATCTAGCTTGAAAAGGGGGAATCCGTAGCTAAGGAATGAGTCTCATGTCTCTTGATTGAAAATGGGTAAAAAAAGGGTAGACAGGTATGACAACATAATAGAGAATGACCAAGTTGATCGGATGTTGTCCTCACATAGGAAAAAGGGGGGCTAAAGAGAACAAAAATGGGACGTAATCCACATATGTTGCCTGGATATTTGTTGCTCTAGGCAACCATACCTCCCTCACCACTCTATGCGTCTGTGGAGGTGCATCATACTGGTTCGCCCACTGTCCGAATGGACCTCCCATGCTCTTATTGCCACTTTTTGCTGTTAGTATAGCGCCAGCGGTAAAGTCAAGCAATGCTACTGCTAAAGTGATGCCACATTTAACTAATGTTGCACTCAATCTAATGCCACCGACAAATTTAAGCAATGCCATTTAATGTCACTGGATTATTTCAGGGTTAACTCTTGATTGTGGATGTCTTAAAGATTTTTCAGCTAAGGCATTCTAATGTTGTTGCATAGCCAGTATACCAATGATGAAACTTGTTACTACCTTCAGATTTTTGCACTGTTAATGCTTATAGACTACATACCTCACTTTCATGAGATAAGTCAATTTTTTTGTATAGTGTCACCAAAATGCCAAGGCGTTGATATCATTTTATTTTGGTTAAATTGCACAAAAATTATGAAGAGAAGGGGAAAGATTAAGAGTGGGCACCTCCTCCTCCAGCTTTTTTGTTGATTCGTTCGATCAAGTTTTTATGTTTGATCGATTATCAAGATTGGGATAGCAATTTTGAGGTCCCTTCGAGTTCGAAATGATATTTACCTTGAAGGTACATGGTTTGTAATTTTTTTTATACTGACATTAGTTAATAATGCTAGTTACCTTCAGACTTTTGTATTTGGTGTAATGTTGTTACACAGCTAGTATACCAATGTTGAAACTTGTTACCTTTACATTTTGTATTGTTAATGCTTATAGAAATCTTCCAGTGCTAGCTTATGGAAACCTGTTCAGTAAAACCATTGTATTGTACCCCTTAATAAAAAAACTACACTACTGTTGCACTAGCCACTGGATTAGTGTATGTTTGTACTATTCAAATGGTGTTGCATTAGCATATGGACATATATAAAGTGTGGCAAGCTTTTCCACGTATGTGCTTAAGAAAACTACTACCTGTTTTTTCTAAATACTAGACGTTTGGGTACTTTAAATTGAACTGCAAAAATGTCTTATATTAAGGAACAGAGTGTGTAGAGTTCACTCAAATTATCCCGGTAAAGCTAGTCACACCTTTGTTAAAACTAATGTTCATTATGTTATCAAAGGAAGTCTGTATGTTTGTCTCTAATGCCTGTCGATTATATACCTGAAATCATGATGTACTAATAAGTCATTTCTTTTTGTACAGTGTCACTGAATTGTCAAGGCGGTGATGGCATTTTATTTTAGTTTAACTGCATAAAATATGCTTAAAAGAAGAGAAAAGGTCAGGAATGGTTCTGTTTTTAAGAAAATACTATGTATGCCTTCCTGACATTAGCTGGTGTTGCCTTATTTATTCCTTCAAACAGATGGTTAGAAACAATCTTGCTACCTTTTCCCATTAATAAATTGGAATTCTTATATTTGTGAGTCTATGCTTCAACTAGTGCCACTTTTATAGTAATCACACTTTCAATATCTATGCAAACAGGGATGCTCATTTTTAGTGGAACTGCACAAAAAGTCCAAATGGTTCAACATTAGGAGCATGTTTTCTTCCAAACTGTTATATCCAATTGGTGGCACTATGAGCTGTTCATTACGAAGGTACATGGTTTGCTACTATCTTGCTACTCTTTTTGTATTGTCATTAGATAGTAATATTAGTGGCTTGCATGTGAATTTATTGGCAGGGTGGACCTACATTGGATGTGTAGGACATGATTCAATGATTGGATGCTCAATTTCGGTTGTATCGATTTCACCTCTTCCATCACTGTGAACATGGATATCCTTGGTCTGATGAAGAATAGGCGTTATATTTCTGCTATGTACCAGCAAATCAATTCAGTACAAAATTGTCCAGGGCAAAACATGACAGTATCAAATTATCCCGTGCAAAACATGACAAATGCTAAGCAGAAGAGATGTTTTTAAACCAAAAATACAAGGTGGGGTATATGTTTACTGGCTGCTTGATATTTGTGCAGACAGATGTCTTTGGCAAAGAAACAAAGTGACCGCAATTTTGGTGGAACTGCACAAGAGAATAGTATAGTCACTGCATGCAGTGCCATTTGAAAATAGACACAGAAAGATTGGATAGTCACTTCATGGACTGCACAAAAGTAGTAATGTACTATTTGTGGGGCAACACTAGGTGCTTCATTCCTTTGGTATGATTATATAATAGGCATCATTTTGCCTAAGTTAAAGTTAGTATTCCGAAAATAGTCTCGCCGTGTGACCAAGAGAAGACCAAATCATATTGAAGTGGATGTTCCTCCATCATGTGTGGTTCATTCTCATGGTTCCAGCTGTAGGTGAAACCACTTACGTTTGCAAGGAATTATAGACTTCACAAACAAATTTGTCTTTCACTCTGTACTGAATGTTAGCCTAGAGAAGCATCCATGTTAGTAGGAAGAACAGATGTTTTTTCTAGATCTTTGCTTTTGGAGCTAAATCTTTGTATATGGTTTGGGAATCATTGAGACGCATTAATATGTTGATCTTATGTATGGGAATCATACTAGTTGGTGGTGAATTTGGCCTACTAATGTGAACATATTACAATGCCAGGCTCGTGAGTCTCGTGTGAACATTTTGAACAGATCGGCTCTTACTACTGTGCACAGCATGATCCTTATTTCTATGTTCTCAGTGTTTACAACCTAGCAGTTCCTTATTTCTGTTCGCTCAGTGTTTACAAGTTACTGATCAATCACTAGCTAGCCTACTAATACGCTCCTGGCAGTTTTAGTTGTGACGCAAGATTCGAAGTGGCATTTTTGTGAATAAAAATGCCTACCTCTAAAGAAACTAACATGCTGTTCTAAAGAAAATGCCATGTGAATCTGAAGAAACTGCCAGCAAAAACGTTCGCAAATGCCTTATGTCCTAGAGAACGTTCATACGCTATTGCGATCCTACACATACACTATCCGACCGACTCGATCCTATGCGACTAACCAGCAGATCATGCATGTGCCTCATCTGGATGCCGACGTGCGACCCAGCATGGACGGGACGCACCACTGACGGGACAGGACGACACAGTCATAAATTAAGTTTTTCTAGTTTTCCACGGCAAGCTGGAGCGCTAATCCATGCCTTCTTATGCATTGAATTCCGATGACCATGATGACCGTCGTGTTTCCTGTGACACACTGGTTTACCTACCTTCCGCCTATAATTACTGGTTCCCGGCGTTCTCCTGTGGCACCATCACCCAACTCACCCTATCCTCATAAGCCCGTACCGGCCCAACGTTGCTCGCCACTTGTCCTCGCTCTCGCCACGTCCGTCATGCTCCCTCCCGTCTATAATAGGCGACGCCGGAGGCGGTCACCGCCGGAACTAGTGTTCTGTTTTTCACCAAAAGGCAGATGGAGGGAGGAGGCATTCTGTCGGTCTTTACGTGGCAATGCGGAGTATGAGGACTTGTTGGAGCGCGACCGCCTGACGGAGGAGCAGCGTATCACCGATTTCCGCCGCCAGCGGGACATGGAGCAGCAGCGCACCGATGCTCTGAGTCGCGAGTAGAGGGCCTGCAACTGGGCCGACTACATGGAGGCCAGCGCCCGACAAATAGCCCTGGAGGCTATCGGGCACGCACGCATTCGTGATGCCGAATTTTACTACCAGCTCATCAAGTGGGTTTCCCGCTTAGAAGCCAAAGTTTCAGTGGAACACGCCGGCATGGAAAGGGTCAACGCGCGTGAGCAATGCGCCCTATCGCGCCTCTGGCAAGTCCTAGGCGAGGAGGAGGACGTCGATGCTGGTGTTTAGCGTGTATCGCAGATGGCGGCTAGCATCGTCTAGTTAGCTAAGAGTAAGTTAGTACTTGTACTCTACTAGAGTATTAGTGGGAGTAGATAGTTAACTTGGCTATGATGGTTGTCAACGTGGAAGTTCAGTACTCTATATCTAGATCAGACCTATTACTTTGCTCTGAATGTTGAACTTTCTATTTAAACGTATGGAATGGGTTGTCATTTTTTTAAATGGGCTGCATTTGTCCGCCACGGGTTTAGAGGCTAACTTGAGGGCCTACTAGGTTGACACGTACACAATCAAGAGATGACTGTATGTGACGAGGATGACAGCAGGGACCCACCAGGGTCATGGAAGTACGCAAGCAAGTGCCTCCTTCTTTCAAGCCAAAAAAATGGTTCCTCCTAATGGATTTCTGACATCTGGGTCCCATGCCATTGTCAACGTAGTTAATAAACGAGAGAATTGCACAATGAGAGGCTGACACTAGGGACCCAGTAGCTCGCCCAGTTATTTTTGTTTTTGAGACAGAAGCAGGGTGTCAACGGGGTTGTGCGGGGCACTCTGGCCTGTCTAGCTAGCCTTTTCTTTTCTATTTACCACAAGACCAGCCCAGTACTTTTTTTTTCTTTCTGAAAATGGCCCAGTTTTTTTGTTCTTTTGTAGAATACCCAACCGAGGCCTACTCATTTTGTCAGCCCTGCTGGGCTGCAAATCTTTCAAGATGAGGAGAGCTTCATTCGGCTTGCTAAGAAAATGGTCTATCAGTAATGAGAAATGGATTGTACATTTTTAAAACACATCAAACCGGCAATTAGTTTCAAACTTCTTTTTTTTCATTTCGAGATTTTAAACTTCATTAATTTTTATGTGTGGACAACTATTTGGATTATATATTGATATAAATTTATTTTTAAAATTAGTTTTAATGTGACTCGAAATTTTGGGATTAACAAACAGTTCAGACCGCACCGAAATATGCAAAGTTTCGTATAATTTTTGGTCGTGGCCACAATATGGGCTGTAACGCTAACAAGAAGAAAATGGGATCCAAAAAACCTTAAAAATTAGCAAATGGGTTGTAAATTATTAGAAATAATGGCAGATGGGGTGTATGCTATTTTCCACAGACTTGAGGCTGACTTGTGCGCCTACTATAGGTTTACGCGTATACTTCCTAAAAAAGGTTAACACACACGCTACGTCATGTCAACTTAGTCAACGCACGAGAGCAGTGATTGTTGGATGTCCATCCAACGGCCGTCGTGCTTCTTCAATCTCTGGTCTTCGTGCTCTAGCCGCTCAAACAAGCGCCGGTGGGACTGCCTGCTCCCTCCTCCCGTAGTCGGCTGTGCTGCCGCGCAGGCCTCATCGTCCCATCCTCCCATCGCTGGCCTAGCCATCCCTCTACTCACCCACACCTGCTTTTATTCTCCGGCGATGGCAGACGAACCAGTAAACCCTTGTTCCACGTGGGAAACAACTGTTGAGTCTTCCTTGGCTCCGTGTCATTCCCTTCCTAGGCCTCGCCGTCATCCACCGCCCTGGTGCTCTCGGCACGGCATGATCAACGTGGTCAATGAACGACATCTATCGGAAGTGGACTGTATGTGGAGAGGTTGATAGCTGGGTCCATGGCCGCACACAAGGAAATGCTTCCTTATTACACGCAAAATAATGATTCCTCCACCTAACAGCTATGACCCACCAGAAGGGCCTCTGTATTTCGTGAAAAAAACGTTCCCCCCGCTGACAGCTCAGACCCACCAGCTATATCTTCGCACGCAAGGAAGTGCCTCCTTATTACGCACAAAAAATGAATACTCCCCTGCTAGCTGGGACCCACCATAGTGGGAGGCTGACTTGTGGGCCTACTAAGTTGACGTGGACGAAGGGCTTTGTCAACTTAGTCAATATGAATGATTCTAGCTCCACTGACCGTACGACGTCCATCCAACGGACATAGTGCTTCTTCAACCTCTGGTCTTCTTGCTCCATCCACCCAAACCAGCGCCGGTCGTGCTACCTGCTCCTGTCTCCCATGGTCGGCTCTGCTGACGCGCAGGCCTGACCACCTCACCCTACTCCAACCTCTAGCCAGGCCATCCCTCTACTCACCCACAACCCCTGTTATTCTGCGACGACGGCAGCCTCAAACATCAGCCAAACCAGTCAACCTCGTACTCCTCTTCGCGTGGGCATCCACTATCGTTTCTTCCCGACTCCGTGTCATCCCCTTCCTAGGCCTCGCCATCGTCCACCGCCTTGGTGCTCTCGGCGCGGCGTGGTCAATGTGGTCAAGGAACGACTTCCACCGGAAGAGTACTGTACATGGAGAGGCTGACAGCTGGGTCCATGGTCGCAGCAAGGAAGTGCCTCCTACGCACAGAATAATGATTCCTCCACCTAGCAGCAGGGACCCACCGGACGGGCCATCGTATTTTGCAAAAAAAACGTTTCCCCCCTGACTGCTGGGACCCACCAGCTACATTTTCGCATGCAAGGAAGTGTGTCCATATTACGGGCAAAAAATATGATTCTTCCCCTGACAACTGGGACCCACCAGCTATATCTTCGCACACAAGGAAGTGCCTCCTTACCTCCCTTACAGCTGGGACCCATCCGATCGAACCGTAAGTAGGGTTGTCTGTCTGGTCACAAACGTGTACGTACATACTAGTCGATCGGTCTGTCTGCAGGATGCAGCGAAGAACCATGGATGAGTAAGGAAGGGCACGTGTCATAGTAGAGGCGCAGACGTAGCATGTCACGCGGTCCCGTCTATATCATGTACACGTACGTACAGCTAGGGTGCAAGAAAGTAAATACGGCCACGTACATACATACGGGCGGGGTCTCAAACACCTACTTCCGCATACGTACGGCCAGGGCTCGTGTACATGGAAAGGCAGCGGAGAGCAGCGACGATGTCCTGTTCATTGGCGGCCAAATGGCTGGGTCAGAATGGAGAAACTGCGTCGTGTTCATCGGGAGGCAACGAAATGCGTAGCCAACCGGCTTGGATGGAACAGCTGAAACGACGCCTGGCGTACCACAGAACGGAGGAAACGGCCTTCTGTTCGACCGCCTATGGTCGAAACAGGATCTTGTTCATCGGGAGGGTTTTGGTGTACCACAAAACAGAGGAAACAGACTTCTCTTCAACCTCCTACGATCGAAACGGGGTCCTGTATATCGGGAGGGGTGTGGCGTACCATAAAACGAAGGAAACGTACTTCGCTTCGACCTCCTATGGTCGAAACGGGGTCATGTTCATTGGGAGGGGTGTGGCATACCACAAAATAGGACTCCACTGTCTACTATTCATCCACCATCTACTTCCTCGCTCCAGCCTCCACGGGCTACTGTTCATTCACCATGGACCTCCTCCAGCCTCGATCTGGGACTGTTCATCCATGGCGTCTTCCTCCTGCCTCCACCAGCTACTATTCATCCACAAGCTCCTGTTCATCCAGCCTCCACCGGCAACTATTCCACCAACCCTCCACAGGGTCCTGTTCATCCAGCCTCCACCGGCTACTATTCAACCAGCCCTCCACGGGGTCCTGTTCATCCACCCCCAATTGGCTCGATCGAGGTCTTCTTCATCCAGCGGAAACTGACTCTCCTACCACGGGGTCTTGTTCATCCAACCCCCACCGGGAATTGTTCATCCCACCCCCAACAACGTTCACTATTCATGAAGAGGCAGTAGGTTCGATCGGCTTCAGTTAGTAGCAGTAGCGAAGGAATTGCTCGGGTTCAGGTAACAGCCAAGGGATCGATCGCTCGGGTTCAGTAATGTAGCTAGTGCAATCGCTCGGGTTCAGTAAGCGAACGCCTCGCTCGGGTTTAGTAATGTTGCAAGTGCAATCGCTTAGGTTCAGTAAGCGAACGCCTCGCACACATGCACATATGTGTACGAGAGAAACATGCAAACCTCCGTGCATCACTTGGCTCCAACCACGCACCGCAACCGGGAACTCCCCGATATTTTCCTTGCCCTTGCTTCTACCATGGTTTTTTCCGTCATGGACGGCCTAAAGAATGTCATGCAGCTGCGTCTCTGGCCCGCCCAGGACAAAAAGCCCATTTTCAGTCATGATTTTTTGTCATAGAAGTAGGAGCCCACCACATCTATGATGATACCGGGTTTTGTCACAATTATCGTCATAGAAGGTTCATAAGCATGACAGGAAAAAAATTGTTCGGCCAAAATTTCACGGATGTGTCTATGTTTTTGTAGTGCAATACTATCTGTCTACTATCTGGCTAATCTCGGGTGTCTACTATGAGTTTCATGTTGGGTGGAAACAAACATTAAAGGAGCCATTATCTGTATTTTTTTAACTAAAGCTATTATTTGCCTGCTGTCATTGGTTTTGGGTCTATCTATAGTTTGCTACCATCACTCTGAATTTGTGCATGCACTCCTTACATAATCTCACTATGTTTTATTCCTATGCATGTCAGTTATTGTACACAAGGGTACTGAACATGTAGAGGAAAAGAGACGAGCCTTGTGTGGCAATAAAATTTTAGGTAGACGTCACTCCATGGTGGGTGCAAAAGCAACCCCCCTCCCCCCATTCCAAACTGTAATCAAGAGGAAGATAACTGTTCAGAGGGGGGTTCAGAGGGAGCAGAACACTCCTTTTTACCCCCTGAGGTCTTTTGCTCAAACTTGGCCTGTTGATGTTGGTCATATCATTCATATGGTGCCTTGCATTGCTTACTTTACATAAAATATGTCATATGCTTAGTTTAGACATGCATTGTCTGAATGCCATCTATTTACTTTCTATATCATATATGTGAATCATGCAATGCCATCTTGTTTAGCCAGGCACCATATATGTGAATTTTGCAATGCCATCCTGGTTAGACAATCATCTTATATGTGAATTATATCATGCCATCCTTTTTTATTACATATTAAATTTGTCAACAATTTTAGTACATTCAATTACTCTTCCTGTGCATCAGCCATTCAACACAATCATGGAAAAATCTGGAGTGAAAACAAGGTCTTCAGAGCAGACAATGCTATCGGACGAAGCGCGTGTCTTGTTGGTTATGGATAGCTCCTCAGAGGAGAATTCAGAGGCAGATGACCAGTCCTATCCCCCCCCCCTCGAGGTGCATGCTCTAACTTGGCAGGCTTATATTGCTCATATCGTGCATATGGTGTCTTGCATTGGCATGTCATTTTCTTAGTTTAGACATGCTTTCTGTGAATGCCACCGGTTTAGTGTATAATTACCATCTGTGAATTTTGCAATGCCATCTTGTTGCAAGACATTATATATGTGAATTATGCAATGCTATCTTGTTGAAAGGCATTATGTATGTGAAATATGCAATGCCATGCTATTTAGCCAAGCGTCATATATGTGATTTATATCATGCCATCCTTTTTTGTATTACTCATTCCATTTGTTGACAATGTTTGTATATTCAATTGTTCTTCCTGTGCATCAGCCATTAGAATTGGTGATGGAAAAATCAGGAGTGAAAACATGGTCTTCAGAGCAGACAATGTTACCGGCTGAAGCAGATATCTTGCTGGTTACACATAGCTCCTCATAGGAGGATGCAGAGGCATATGACTAGTCCTATTTTCCGCCTGAGGTGTATGCTCAAACTTGGCAGGGTTATATTACTCATATCATGCATATGTTGTCTCACAATGCTTAGTTTTTACATCATATACACAATAGTGAACGACATCTGCTTACTTGACACATCATATATGCGATTTTCCTCTACTCACTTTCTTAGTATATAAATCATATATTTGAATTATATCATGCCATGATGTTTACATAGACAGCATGTATCTGAATTATGGCAGGCCAACCCATTTTCTAAAGACATAATACAGTTATATCATCTCATCATGTTTAGATAGTCATCATATTTGAATTATGACATTCTACCTGTGAATTATATCACGTTATCATGTTTCCATCGACGGCATGTTTGTGAATTATGGCATGCCAACCACTTTAATAGACACATCGTATAGCTATATCATGTCATCATGTTTACATAGTCATCATATTTTGATGTATGTCATTCTATCATGTTTAGTTAGCCATCATATATGTGAAATTGTGTCATGCTATCATGTTTAATTAGCTATCATATATGTGAAATTATGTCATGCTATCCTTTTTGGTTAGACAACATAAATGTGAATTATTTCATGCCCTGCCTATCTTACAATGTCTATACATTCAATTATTTTTCTTGTTTATCACCCATTTGAATTGGAGGGGGTGATGGCAATATCTATGGGAGTAAAAACACGGTCTCCAGAAAAGATTGTGCTACCCGTCGATGCAGATAGAACCATCGTTGTACTTGCCCAAGAACCAAGCCCACCGCACATAACCCAGACTCATGCAGATTGTACCCCTACCCAGTTGGACAGAGAACCAGCTACACCCCTTCTAACCCCAACCCCAGTAGATAGTAACCCAGTTCCAATTGACACAGCACCGTCTCCACCATAGAGCACCCAAACACAAGCAGTTAGTAAGGCAACTACAGTGCGCAAAGCACGAGGACCACCACTCCAAACCCCAAGTCAACCCTTAAAGCAGAAGAAGAATTGTTCTCAAGTTAGGTTCCGCGGCTATGGTTCATACTCCTTTGCTCTTGCATCAATTTATTTACTCATACCAACTAATTTCCAATTTGAAGGATGCAATTGAAACTCCAATGACGCAACACGTATGTTTTAAACCTGTTTCTTTAACGTGTTTGCTATTGTAACTTGCTCTATGTTGATTTCAGTTTCAATTGAATAAACAGTTATGTTCTCATGCCATGCACATTACAAGTGTTGTTAGTGTTGTGTAGTTTCTCACACTTATATTCTGCCTATGCTGCTTTGTCTTAAACAGATATGATTTGAACTATCTCTATCTTGATTTGGCAACATAAACTAGAATGATATAGACCATACTACATAGATATATGTCCATTTCATGTTGTTATCTTGTCCACCTTACTACTGAACTGGTTTACCAAAATGAGTTTCATATACAACATGGTAAACCTGTGATGTGTTTGCTTGTTTCTCTTTTAGAATGCGGACAAAATAATGGAGAAGAGTACCCCGTTATGCAAACAAGGCCACAATACCCTATTTTTTTTAAACTAGGCCACAATAACCATGGGCTACATATCTACTGTAGTGACCATGGGCCTCCTATAGGCCTTAGAAACAATGGGCCTTCTACGGGCCGTAGAAACAATGGGCCTTCTATAGGTCATAGAATCAATGGGCCTTCTATAGGCCGTATGGTTGATTGGCGAAATATGGGCCAATAACGGACCGCATTATGCGTCGTGAACGGGCTAGAGTGGGAATCGTTCATCCATGGGCCGATCATAACGGGACGTTAATAGGCCGACGAGTATAACAGGCTTGTTTCTATTGATAGGCATAATGGGTCGTTAATGGGCCGTATTTGATGACACTATGCAAATGGTCCAATGGATTAACGGGCCACAAACGGGCCGACTTTAACCAAGGGCTGAATTTGGCCCACAACCGAAATAGGCTAGTAATGGACCATAAATAATTGAATGTTGCAAATCAACCCAAGAATAAATGGGCCCTCAGAAGGCTGAAAGATAACACGAGCTGGAAACGGCCCAATGGAATAATGGGCCGTTAATGGGTATAAAGCGATACACTATTCATTACGGGCCAGTTTCACCACGGGTCATTAATGGGCCAACAGTTACAAATGGCCTCATATGGGCCGAAAGACGTCATGGGCCATACATGGGTCCGAAGTTACAATGGGCTGGAATCATATTGGACGGCCCATATGACGCTACTAAGCCTAATTCGGATAGGCCATAATGGGCCGTGAGTAAGCAGGTTGTAAATGGGCTATATGCGAACTTGCCGCTAACAGGCTTTAAGTGGGTCGACCTTTACCTTTTGACCAGGTCAAACGGGCCGACCTTTTGACCTGAATGGGCCACTATAGGACCGAGCCACATGTCAACGTATCATAAGCACGTCCAGTCCATTCGCTGGATGACAATTGTCCCAACGCTGGGCCAACACGTGGATCCGCCGGCGAATGAGAAGTTTACACGTGGAAAATCCCCATTGGTCTAGGCTGTTAACTGGTTATCGTATCCAAACTGGAACCCGATAACTTAATGGCGACCCATTATGGTGGATGCCGCATGTCGGTTACCCTTGACAAAGCGCTTCCATGACGCGTCATTTATCATCATGGAAGTGGACACTTCCGTGATGATAATATTGGTATTGTCATGGAACACTTCTATGACAGCACAGGTATGACTATCTTGATTATGTCATAAAATCGTCATGGATGTACATGCATGTAAAAAACGTGACCTACTATGACAACGCATATCATCACGGAAGTGTATTTTTTTGTAGTGTAGGTCGGAGACTATAGCACTAGTAGTATGTAATGATACAAAGTGTGACCCGGAGAGAAAGACGCATCTAGTTGGAAGGTCTCGGGCCATACACGTAAACAACTATAAAACCTAATATGTGCCTCCAATTAATATAGTAGTAGAGTATTTAGGCACGTAAATCATAATATCACCGTGCATTGCACGTACAACATTTAGTGGTAGTAAGACAAATGCCTATATGCCACGCATGTTCATACTATTTGTGCCTTTCTACTTCACTTACTGTGCTACATTACTAAGATTTGTACATCCCTGGGTACATGTCCGTATCGTAGTTCCAGACCCACGTGTTCTTCATAGATGGAGCGATCCATAACGGTGGGCAGCGGGAGTCCATATCATCGCAGCTTCTTATTGTGGCTCCCTATGATGGAGACTCATCCAAACTGAAGTAGCATAGATCAACGATAGGGGCGTTCAAGATATGAATCTATCGGGGTGCAATGAAAACGCACACATTCTTCATGAACGGCAGGCTGTCAGCGTCGTCCACGGAAGGTGGCATCGTTTGCACTATGGGGTAGTTGTCCCCGAAGAAAATCGAGTACTCTTCAAGTGTGTTCATCCACACCCAGGTCGCATCATGCCATTCGAACACGCTGATATGTCTCCAACGTATCTACTTTTCCAAACACTTTTGCCCTTATTTTGGACTCTAACTTGCATGATTTGAATGAAACTAACCCAGACTAACGTTGTTTTCAGCAGAACTACCATGATGTTGTTTTATGTGTAGAAAAGAAAAGTTCTCGGAATGTCCTGAAAATCCACGGAGGCACTTTTTGGAATTAATAAGAATTTTTGGTGAAAGAATTAATGCCAGGGGGCCCACAACCTGTCCACGAGACAGGGGGCGCCCCCCCTAGGGCGCGGCCTCCTATCTCGTGGGTCCCCTGGACCTCCACCGACGTCAACTCCAACTCCATATATTCACGTTCGGGGAGAAAAAAATCAGAGAGAAAGTTTCATCTCATTTTACGACACGGAGCCGCTGTCAAGCCCTAATCTCTCTCGGGAGGGCTGATCTGGAGTCCGTTCGGGGCTCCGGAGAGGGGGATTCATCGCCGTCGTCATCATCAACCATCCTCCATCACCAATTTCATGATGCTCACCGCCGTGCGTGAGTAATTCCATTGTAGGCTTGCTGGACGGTGATGGGTTGGATGAGATTTACCATGTAATCAAGTTAGTTTTGTTAGGGTTTGATCTCTAGTATCCACTATGTTCTGAGATTCATGTTGCTATGACTTTGCTATGCTTAATGCTTGTCACTGGGGCCCGAGTGCCATGATTCCAGATCTGAACCTATTATGTTTTCAGGAATATATGTGTGTTCTTGATCCTATCTTGCAAGTCTACTGTCACCTATTATGTGTTATGATCCGACAACCCTGAAGTGACAATAATCGGGATACTTCTCGGTGATGACCGTAGTTTGAGGAGTTCATGTATTCACTATGTGCTAATGCTTTGTTCCGGTTTTCTATTAAAAGGACGCCTTAATATCCCTTAGTTTCCGCTAGGACCCCGCTGAATATGGGAGGGTAGGACAAAAGATGTCATGCAAGTTCTTTTCCATAAGCACGTATGACTATTTACGGAATACATGCCTACATTACATTGATGAACTAGAGCTAGTTCTATATCACCCTATGTTATAACTATTGCATGAAGAATCGCATCCGACATAATTATCCATCATTGATCCATTGCCTACGAGCTTTTCATATATTGTACTTCGCTTATTTACTTTTTCATTGCTACTGTTACAATCACAACAAAAACCCCAAAACATTTATCTTTACTTTTGCTACTGTTACCTTTATTATCATACCACTTTTGCTACTAAATACTTTGCTGCAGATACTCAGTTATCCAGTTGTGGTTGAATTGACAACTCAACTGCTAATACTCAAGAATATTCTTTGGCTCCCCTTGTGTCGAATCAATAAATTTGGGTTGAATACTCTACCCTCGAAAGCTGTTGCGATCCCCTATACTTGTGGGTTATCAAGACTAATTTCTGGCACCGTTGTCGGGGAACATAGCTCTATTGTCCGAGTCACTTGGGATTTATATCTGTTGATCACTATGAAGAACTTGAAAGATGATTGAACTACTATTTTGCCCTCAACTACGAGGGGAGGTAAGGAACTGCCATCTAGCCTTGCACTAGATTCTCCTTCTGTTATCAGTAGGCTTGCTGCAGCTAAACCTACTACTGCTATGAATTCTGATATGTCGCATGTTATTGATGATGCCACTTCTGCTATGCATGATGAAACTACTTCAGTGCGTGATACTACTTTGCCATTAGGTGAATTTCTTGATGAACAACTTGCTAGAGTTAGGGGGAATGAAAATATTGAAGAACCTATTATTGATGATAGTGATAATGAAGGTTACCCCAATGATTATGAATTACATGTTGTTCCTAAGGGTTATGTTATGAATGAAGCAGCTGCTATGGAAATTCTTGCTTGCATTGATAGAAATGATCTTAAGAAATTATTAGCTAAATGGAAGCAGCAGTCTCTTAATGCTAGAATGAAACCCGATCCTGCTTTTGCTACTTCACCTATCTGTGTTACTGATAAGGATTATGAATTCTCTGTTGATTCTGATATTATTACTTTAGTTGAATCTGATCCTTTTTATGGCCTTGAATCTGAAACTGTTGTGGCACATCTTACCAAGTTGAATGATATAGCCACCCTGTTTACTAATGATGAGAAGTCTCGCTATTTATATATCCGTAAGATATTTCCGTTCTCATTAAAGGGTGATGCTAAGACTTGGTATAATTCTCTTGCTCCTGGTTGTGTGCGTAGTCCCCAGGATATGATTTATTACTTCTCTGCTAAATATTTCCCTGCTCATAAGAAACAAGCTGCCTTGCGGGAAATATATAATTTTGTGCAAATCAAAGAAGAGAGTCTCCCACGAGCTTGGGGGAGGCTTCTCCGGTTACTTAATGCTTTGCCTAATCATCCTCTTAAGAAAAATGAAATACTTGATATCTTTTATAATGGACTAACCGATGCTTCCAAGGACTACTTGGATAGTTGTGCTGGTTGTATTTTCAGGGAAAGAACAGTCGACAAAGCTGAAATACTATTGAATAATATGTTGACTATGAAAATAATTGGACTCTTCCCGAGCCAGTTCCTGAAGTAATTCCTGAACCAATTGAGCCAACTCCTGAGCCTATTCCTAAACCCACTCCGAAGAAGAGATGTGTTTTATTTCTCAGTCCTGAAGATATGCAAGAGGCAAAGAAATCAATGAAAGAAAAAGGTATTAAAGCTGAAGATGTTAAGAATTTACCACCTACTGAAGAAATACATGGTCTGAATATACCGCCTGAAGAACCATATTGTCTTGATAACCCGACACAGGTAGTAAAGGTAAATTCTCTCTATAGATATGATAAAGTTGAAATACCCTCTACTAAATTTCATAGCCCATGCTTAGATTAGTTTGATGATTTTATGGCTAGAAAAGAAAGTTTTAATGATTATGTTGGTAGAGAGTTAAAGAATAATGCTTTCGAGATAGGACGCGTAGATGATAATCTGCCTAGAGTTAAAGATGAACTTCACCGCGTTAGCAAATATGCTTCTATGGTTGCTACTCAATCTGAGCAAGTACTTAAAGCTCAAAATGATTTTCTTGATGAGTTAAATAATAAAAATGACTTTTCTGTTAGAGTGACTACTAGAAGTGGTAGAATGACTCAGGAACCTTTGTATCCTGAAGGCCACCCTAGGAGAATCGAGCAAGATTCTAAGAGAAATAATTTAGAGGCACCTAGTTCTTCTAAAAAGAAGAAAAAGAAAGAAAATAGAACTTTGCATGCTTCAAGTGAACCTACTGTAGACACACCTGAGAATCCCAATGATATTTCTATTTCTGATGCTGAAACACAATCAGGTGATGAACATGAACCTAGTGATAATGTTAATGATAATGTTCATGTTGATGCTCAACCTAGCAAAAACAATGATGTAGAGATTGAACCTGTTGTTGATCTTGATAACCCACAATCAAAGAATCAATGTTATGATAAGAGATATTTTGTTGCTAGGAAGCACGGTAAAGAAAGAGAACCATGGGTTCAGAAACCCAGGCCCTTTCCTCCAAAACCATCCAATTCAAAGGATGATGTGGATTTTGAGCGCTTTGCTGAAATGATTAGACATATTTTCTTACGTATGCGCTTAACTGATATGCTGAAAGTAAATCCTTATGCTAATTATATGAAGCATATCATCACAAATAAAACAAAGATACCGGAAGCTGAAATTTCCACCATGCTTGCTAATTACACTTTTAAGGGTGGAATACCAAAGAAACTTGGAGATCCGGGTGTTCCAACTATACCTTGCTCCATTAAAAGAAATTATGTCAGAACTGCTTTATGTGATCTTGGAGCCGGTGTTAGTGTTATGCCTCTCTCTTTATATCATAGACATGAATTGAATAAGTTGACACCTACTGAAATATCTTTGCAAATGGCTGATAAATCAACTGCTATACCTGTCGGTATTTGTGAGGATGTGCCTGTTGTGGTTGCAAATGTCACTATCTTAACGGACTTTGTTATTCTTGATATTTCCGAGGACGATAGTATGTCTATCATCCTTGGTTGACCTTTTCTTAATACTGCAGGGGCTGTTATTGATTGCAACAAAGGCAATGTCACTTTTCATGTTAATGGTAATGAGCATATGGTACACTTTCCAAGGAAACAATCTCAAGTTCATAGCATCAATTCTATTGAAAAAGTTCCAACTATCATTTTTGGAGGTTTTGAATTTCCTCTTCCTACTGTCAAGAAAAAATATGATATTCTTATTGTTGGGGATTTTCATGTCCCGTTGAGGTAACTTAGTGTTATTCGAAATTTCTCCGGTTTCGTGTTATTCGGAATGAGTTTGTTAACAAGACTTGATCAACCTTGTTAGTGGGTTCATTTTGATGATCACGAGATGGATGAAACTAGAAGGCACAACCTTGTGTACCCTCCTTTTATTTTCTGTTATTTAGAATAAATATAGCAAAAATAGTATTATCCGTCTGTTTTCTGAATTATCCGTGCATTAAAAAAATAGTCCGGAAATAAAAGTGCTCCAAATGCCTTGCAAATTTAGTATGACTTTTCTAGAATATTTGAGGATTTTAGGCACTGAAAACACTGCAGGACGGGCAAGCACCAGGACACGAGAGAGGAGCCCCCCCCTGTAGGGCGCGCCCCCATGTCTCGTGGGCCCCTGGTGGCTCCCCTCCACTTATGCCAGCACCCACACACTTCATCTTCTACCCAAAAAAATCCCCATCCAGCTCAAGCACGAGTTCTAGCTCGTTTTGCTGCGATTTTTGATCTCTTAGCTCAAAGCTCCATTCACAAAACTGCTTTGGGAGATTGTTGCTTGGTATGTAAATCCTCCATTGGTCCAATTAGTTTTTGTTCTGGTGCTTTATTCATTGCAAATTTGTGCTACATAGGTGACCATGTTCTTGAGCTTGCATGTTAAATTTTTGAGGTCCCAAGCAATTCCAATGCATGATATAGGCTCTAGGCACTTGTAGGAGTAGTTGCTATCAATCTTTTTTAGTTTTATTCACTTTTGTCTTGAAGTTACTAAAATTTCAGAAATTTTAAGAAAAAGAAATATGCTTAGAAGAATGTACCAAGGAGGTTCCTCGGCAAAGAAAGGGCCAAGGATTGATATACGTGAACAAGATGTTAATTTGCCAAGGGACGCAAATGTACGGGCTTGTGAGTGGCCATCCGATGATTTTATGGTCGAAGCAGGCTTCAAGGAGGAATTTGACGCGTATGTGCGTAATGTCGAGATGGAGGACTTCTTACAAGATAAGTGTCCTCAATATTATCAATTGACTGATTCCTTTGTGAGGAGGTTCGAATATATTTCTGCGTGTAATTCTCCTAGTGTCATGTTTGATATTTATGATACATCTTATACCATGGATTTAGAGGATTTCACAACTGCTTGCAAACTCCCGCAGTGGGGTAATATCAATGATCCTCGCAAATCTGAATTTAGAGATTTTCTTGCTAGTATTACTGTGGGAGAATCTAGGGACATAGCACAAGCTACCATAGGGAGCATTCATTTTCCTGCTATACATTACTTTGCTCTCTTTATTGGTAGATGCATTAACGGTAAGGACGAAGTATGTCACATGTGTGCCCCCGATCTTTGTGTCCTCAAGAGTGCAGTGTCAGGTTTTAAAGGTTATAACTTGGGGGCAATAGTTGCACGTAGGTTGCAGAATAATAGTAGAAGGGGAGATTTCTTTGGAGGAATTTATGCAACCCGTGTGGCTAATTTTCTTAATATAGCTCCACGAGAGGGGGATATGATTGTACCTCCTGTTTATTTTGATAAGAAGCTATGTTTGATATCATTTTCTTGAGAGGAATGAAAAATTCCTCCATTATCGACTAATCTATGACAGACGCAACGTCGTCCCTGTTACTCTTCCTGCTCCCTACCTTTTTGATTATCAGGCAAAAAGGAAGATATGTTGTCACCAGGGAAGAAGCAACTGAATATGAGAGGGCAATGGAGGCAGCTCGCCAACACGCTACTGCTCAGGAGGCAGTCGCCTCTGCATCTCAGTACTACCCCAGTTTTACTTATGGATATCAGCCAGGCGGTCATTGGTATTAAACCAACTTAGGCCAAAAGCCTAAGCTTGGGGGAGTACGTATTTCTCACCGACTTTACATTCATGTTCACACACTAGTCGTCGGTGCTCATACTCTTTCATTGTATTATTGATGCTAGTTTAAATTTCTTTTTCTAGTTTTCCTCTTTTGTGTTTGATAAACCTTAAGAAAAACCAAAAAAATTAGTTATTTTAATTTTCATGCTTGTAGTAGAAATTAAAATGAAAACCCAAAAAGATTTCTAGTTCTTCTTTTTACTTGTTGGGAGCTTTCTCGTGTAAATAGTCTTCTTTTCTTTTCTTTATTTTGGGGGTCGAGAAGACCATATTGAAAATGCTTAGTGGCTCTTATATGCATGATTGTTTATTTAACTTAGAGCCCATATTACTTTTTCTTCTCTCTTGAGTTGAATGCTTGCAGATTCCAGCTTAGTCCAATGCACGTAAACTCTTATTATTATACACATCATTCGATCGTGCAAGTGAAAGGCAATAATGACGATATATGATGGACTTATTGGGATGAGAAAAGCTAGTATGAACTCGACCTCTCTTGTTTTTGTAAATATGATGCGTTCTTGTGCCATGCTTGATTAGCTATGGGTTATAATGGTTTACCTTGCGTGCCAACATGCTATTAGAATGATTATGATGTGATATGATGGGATGGTATCCTCCTTTGAATGAATTGAGTGACTCGACTTGGCACATGTTCACACATGTAGTTGAATCAAATCAACATAGCCTTCATGATATTTATGTTCATGGTGGATTATATCCTACTCATGCTTGTACTCGGTGTAAATTAATTTTAATGCATATTTACGACTGTTGTCACTCTCTCAGTTGGTCGCTTCCCAGTCTTTTGCTAGCCTTCACCTGTACTAAGCGGGAATACTGCTTGTGCATCCAAACTCCTTAAACCCCAAAGTTGTTCCATATGAGTCCACTATACCTTCCTATATGCGGTATTTACCTGTCGTTCCAAGTAAATTTGTATGTGCCAAACTCCAAACCTTCAAATGAAATTTTGTTTTGTATGCTCGAGCAGCTCATGTTTCAACTAGGGCTGCCTATATCTTCCATGCTAGGTGGGTTATTCTCAAGAGGAGTGGACTCCGCTCCTCATTCACGAGAAAGGGCCGGTAACCGGGATGCCTAGTCCCATGATCCAAAAAGATCAAAGCAAATAAAAATAATTAAACAAAACTCCCTCAGGGCTGTTGTATGTTGGAGGCACTCGTTCTTTCGAGCAAGCCATGGATTGATGCTTGTTGGTGGTTGGGGGAGTATAAACCTTTACCATTCTGTTTGGGAACTGCTTATAATGCATGTAGTATGGAAGATACAGCAATCTCATAGTTGTTGCGTTGACAGCAAAAGTATGCCGCTCAAAATGTTATTCAATCTCTATTTTAAAATCGAGCTCTAGCACCTCTACAAATCCCTGCTTCCCTTGGCGAAGGGCCTATCTATTTACTTTTTATGTTGAGTCATCATCCTTCTTATTAAAAGCACCCGCTGTAGAGCACACTGTCATTTGCATTCATTATTATTGGTTTATATTGGGTATGACTTGACTGGATCTCTTTTACCATGAATTACAATGTTTAGTCAGTCCTTGATCTTTAAAGGTGCTCTGCATTTATGTTTTGCATTCTCAGAAAGGGCTAGTGAGATACCATTTTATTATATCATGTTATGATTATTTTGAGAAAGTGTTGTCATCCGAGTTTTATTATTATGGCTCGCTAGCTGATTATGCTATTGATATGAGTAATTGTGAGACCTATGTGTTATTGTGAGTATGGTTAGTTCATAATATTTGCTGAAACTTGAATGATGGCTTTTCATGTTACAACAACAAGAGCAAACAGAGTTTGTAAAAGTTTTTCTTTATCACTTTCAGTTTATCAACTGAATTGCTTGAGGACAAGAAAAGGTTTAAGCTTGGGGGAGTTGATACGTCTCCAATGTATCTACTTTTCCAAACACGTTTGCCCTTGTTTTGGACTCTAACTTGCATGATTTGAATGAAACTAACCCGGACTGACGCTGTTTTCAGCAGAACTACCATGATGTTGTTTTATGTGTAGAAAAGAAAAGTTCTCGGAATGTCCTGGAAATCCACGGAGGCACTTTTTGGAATTAATAAGAATTTTTGGCGAAAGAATTAATGCCAGGGGGCCCACAGCCTGTCCACAAGACAGGGGGGCGCCCCTGCCCCCCTAGGGCACGGCCTCCTATCTCGTGGGCCCCCTGGACCTCCACCGACGTCAACTCCAACTCCATATATTCACGTTCGGGGAGAAAAAAATCAGAGAGAAAGTTTCATCATGTTTTACGACATGGAGCCGCCGCCAAGCCCTAATCTCTCTCGGGAGGGCTGATCTGGAGTCCGTTCGGGGCTCCGGAGAGGGGGATTGGTCGCCGTCATCATCATCAACCATCCTCCATCACCAATTTCATGATGCTAACTGCCGTGCGTGAGTAATTCCATCGTAGGCTTGCTGGACGGTGATGGGTTGGATGAGATTTACCATGTAATCAAGTTAGTTTTGTTAGGGTTTGATCCCTAGTATCCACTATGTTCTGAGATTCATGTTGCTATGACTTTGCTATGCTTAATACTTGTCACTAGGGCCCGAGTGCCATGATTTCAGATCTGAACCTATTATGTTTTCATGAATATATGTGTGTTCTTGATCCTATCTTGCAAGTCTATAGTCACCTATTATGTGTTATGATCTGACAACCCCGAAGTGACAATAATCGGGATACTTCTCGGTGATGACCGTAGTTTGAGGAGTTCATGTATTCACTATGTGCTAATGCTTTGTTCCGGTTTTCTATTAAAAGGAGGCCTTAATATCCCTTAGTTTCCACTAGGACCCCGCTGAACACGGGAGGGTAGGACAAAAGATGTCATGCAAGTTCTTTTCCATAAGCACGTATGACTATTTATGGAATACATGCCTACATTACATTGATGAACTGGAACTAGTTCTATATCACCCTATGTTATAACTATTGCATGAGGAATCGCATCCGACATAATTATCCATCACTAATCCATTGCCTACAAGCTTTTCATATATTGTTCTTCGCTTATTTACTTGTCCGTTGCTACTGTTACAATCACTACAAAAACCTAGAAACATTTATCTTTTACTTTTGCTACTGTTACCTTTATTATCATACCACTTTTGCTACTAAATACTTTGCTGCAGATACTCAGTTATCCAGGTGTGGTTGAATTGACAACTCAACTGCTAATACTCAAGAATATTCTTTGGCTCCCCTTGTGTTGAATCAATAAATTTGGGTTGAATACTCTACCCTCGAAAGCTGTTGCGATCCCCTATACTTGTGGGTTATCACACGCCGTCGTCCATCTGGTACACCTGGCATCTCAAACCTAGATACATGCTGATGTGCATGGTTATGGTCCATGCAGTATAATAAGGTGACGTAAGCAGAGGATACAGATTAAAATAAAATACTTTATATTGCTTATTTCTATGAGGGGGAGGGAAGCAATGTATAGACCAGCTGCAGCACGGGCGACGACAAACAATTTGAGAGTGTTACCTGGGCCATTTACATTAATTAAAGTAGGAGTAGTTTTGTTTGATGGCATTAAGGCTACCTAGCTAGCACTACACGGAATTAAAATTGTTAAGTCATTTATAGTTTATACAACTGGTATTATAAAGTTGCGTAGATCACTATCCCAATCAATAAATAAAAGAAGGAAAGAACCACTCCTGCTCCTGGAGTATAAAGAGACATGTACTGAAATGTTATAAGATGACATGGTAATGAGATATATGATATTTCCTGGCTCTACTACTCTTGGATCGGAGAGAAGGGATTTCCTGGGTACATGATCAGGGTCCGATCATGATAGATCTTGGCACCTTGTTACCCTTCAATGGTACCATGGGTAATGACTGCTAAGATAGTAAGTCCCAACTAGGTGTCGTCAGCTACAAGGTTCCATGTTAGACCAAATGCCCCATGCACATCCACGATTGGCGATCTGATTTTGATCAGGGATGTTTTTCCCTGCATAATCGTGCAAACAAGGCAGAATTCATAGAAACCGGACGAAAATCATTACATTTCAAAAACTTTTCATATAAAACGGATGAGATACATTACAGTTTTCATACAAATAGGAGTAAAACCAACTCTAAATAAGTTGCAACTATAATGTGGGCGGCGCATGGACGCCGGCCGGCCGTGATGTTGATTGAGGCTACTCATAGTTGGGAGTATCATATACAATATACTAGTGCATGATAATAGTGTATGATATACTACTTTTATAGTGCATAGTATCATAGAGTAGTAGCATAGATGGTCCTATTTATTGCCATGCATGACCCCCAGTCTCTTCTTCAATTCTCTGCTACATCACCATGTATGCTATTCCCGAGTGTATGTACCAGCTAAGTTACCACCACTATGGCTAGCCTTGACGTGGAGCAGTCGCGTGCACCGGGAAGCAGCGCCCTCTCGACCGTCGCACTGCTTCAAAGCCGGCGCCGGTGAGAGGTCGCCTCCACTCTGACCGTGCATTAATGCGGCACTGACGCTCTGGGGCGGCGCTAATCGTTTCAGGCGGGAAGCGCACGCCGGCAAGGGAGGGGGTTTGGGTCTGCCAGGGCGGTCAGATGCGGGCGTGGTGGTGGTACTGATTTTGTACCATTTCAGGTCTACTACTGATTGTTTGCAAAACTACTCAATTATTGCACTCAGTTTCCTAAAATATTGTGGTAAAAACGTTACTTGCAATGAATGCATGCGTGACCAATATAAATGACCAATAAAAAACTACTACATGCACGCAACGATTTAATGCACATTGTGGTCTCAACATGTGATGGGGAGCTCTAAATTGGAATTTGAAAATTATAAAAGGAAAAAATTCAAAACAAATAAACTGGAAGAGAGGGAGTATATCGTAGGATGTGTCCCATATGAAACAAGTCCGCTGGTTTGTCACCGCGAAGATGCGGTTAGAAAGGAGCACAATGTCTTCGTACTCGTACGGTAACAAATCGGCCGCAGACAGCATGGTCCACCTTTGACCGCCATGTGCAGGGTTCGTGAAAGCAATCGCGATGTCGAACACCACGATGAGAGTGTAATTTTGGTTGGCAGACAACCTTATCGGGGCTTTCGGGATTGCTATCTTCTTCAATCTCACCATGGTTCCATCATACCAATTCAGGCGATGGCCCATTGCATGGTTGATCCCAATGTTATACAAAGGTTCTACGGGAACGGTGTCTCCATTGGCACCAAGCCTAACCTGTGAAACAGTGGGCAGTGGGGGAATTAGGAAATGGACACGGAAGTAGTCTTTAGAATGCATTTACTACGTGATCAAACTCATCACTTTACTACTCATCGGACAAAATCCTAGTGCCCCTTAATGTCGGCATCTCAAGGGGGCGTCTGAGGGAGTCCTGGATTAGGGGGTATCCGGACAGCCGGACTGTGTACAACATCCGGACTATTGAAGCGTGAAGATACAAGACTCAAGACTTCGGCCCGTGTCCGGATGGGGCTCTCCTTGGCGTGGGAGGCAAGCTTGGCGATCCGGATATTATATTTCCTTCCTTGTAACCGACTCCATGTAAACCCTAGCCCTCTCCGGTGTCTATATAAACCGGAGAGGTTGGTCCTTAGAAGGCCGATCACAATTACAATCATACCATCATAGGCTAGCTCTTAGGGTTTAGCCTCTATGATCTCGTGGTAGATCTACTCTTGTACTAACCATATCATCAATATTAATCAAGCAGGAAGTAGGGTTTTACCTCCATCGAGAGGGCCCGAACCTGGGTAAACATCTGTGTCCCTTCCTTCCTGTTACCATCAGCCTTGACGCACAGATCGGGACCCCCTACCCGAGATCCGCCGGTTTTGACACCAACATTGGTGCTTTCATTGAGAGTTCCTCTGTTTCATCGCGGTCGGGCTCGATGGCTCCTCCAATCATCATCAACGACGCCGTCCAGGGCGAGACTTTCCTCCCCGGACAGATTTTTGTGTTCGGCAGCTTCGCACTGCGGGCCAATTCGCTTGGCCACCTGGAGAAGATCGATAGCTATGCCCCCGGCCACCAGGTCAGGTTCGGGAACTTAGACTACACAACGGGTATCCGCCGGGACTTGATCTTCGACGGATTCGGGCCAGCGTCAGGAGTGCCGAACAACCACGATGAGCATGGCTTAGACCTGCTGTCACATGATGCTCGGGATATCACCCCGGCAGAAGCCTCGGATCTAAATCCAGGGCAGGTTGCGTTGCCTAAGGACGGAGGGCTGGGCCCCGCCCCGCAGGCCGTGCCCTCATCGGCGATGGAGCCGAACACAGGCCTCCCTTCTGAGGAAGCCTGTGACTTCGGACCCCCGGATTCATATCCGGATGTTGGTTCCAGTCCGCACATTCCCGGGCCCGTCGAGCCTGGTTGGGCTCCGGTAATGGAGTTCACCGCAGCGGACGTCTTTCAGCACTCGCCCTTTGGTGACATGCTGAACCTATTGAAGTCTCTCTCTTTATCAGAAGACTTTGGGCCGAACTATGTCCGGCTTGACTGGGAAGCGGACAACAACGGAATTCGTTGCCCACCCACCACCCACTTCATTGCCACCATAAATGATTTAACCGACGTGCTTGACTTCGATTCCGAAGACATCGACGGTATGGACGACGATGCAGGAGAATTACAGGAGCCACCGCTCACAGGGCGGGGGACGGCCACCTCCTCATATGATATATATATGGTGGACACTCTGGAGGAAACTAATGGCGACGAGGCAATGGAGGATAACCCCTCGAGAAGAAAAGCAAAGCATGGGCGTCGTCGGCGCCGCTCCAAGCCCCGCCATAGCAATACTGGCCCCGGAGAAGAAAGTAATCCGGATGGCGCCGAAGAAGAATATGACCCTGACCAGCCCGCCTTCGAGCAGGCCGAACAGGGAGATGAGCAGGTCAGCCTAGAAGAACAGGCAACGGACGGATACCCGGAGGAGGACAACTACATGCCCCCCTCCGAAGACGAGATTAGCCTTGGTGACGACAAATTCGACGTACCTGAGGATCCCGTTCTGACGCCCGGATAGTTAATCTACAGTAACCCTCCGCTAATGATGCCACGTCACCATGATTACCGTTGTTAATCTTGCGATGATTCAAATCCCGTTAAAATTTCAAATTTAAAATCAAGTCAAACAGTTAATGTTTTCAAAAGTCAAAACTAAAATGTTCTAGATGTGACAAATAATTCATAAGTAATGTTGGTGGAGAGACCACATTTTTATAAAAGGTCCAAATGCATTTAAATAATTAAAACAGTAGGTAAAACAAATAAATAAATGCCTTGGTATTTTATAAAATACTAAACTATATTATTTGGGGGTTAAACCCTTTTGTGGCAGAGGTATAATTAGTGTTACTATTTAAGGTACAACTTTTATGTTTTATAAAACTAGAATAAAACAAAACAGTAAAGGAAAAAGAACAAAATAGAAAAAGGAAAGGCAAAACAAAGAAAAGGAAAAGGCCCCCCTCAACTGGGCCGACTGGCCCAGCTGGCCACCGCGCCCCCCCATGGGCCTCAGCCCACATGGCAGCCCAACAGGCCATGTGGCCCACACCCCTTCCCCTCCACTGCTCCTCCGACCGCGCCGCGACAGTGCCGCGCCCTGCCGCACCACCTCGCCGTCGAGGACGATGAGGATAAGGCTGCCACGAGCGCGCCTCGGGCTCACTCCCCCGCTTCCCACTTGCCCCGCTCCAGCTCTCCCTCTCCCCACCAGATTCCTCCTCGCCTCCGCCCTCGTTCCCCGTCCACCACCGAGCGCCACCATCGCCATGGCTGCGCCATAGCCGCGGCCACCGGCCACCCCGCGCCTCGCCAGCACATCCAGGAAACTCGCCGACGACCTCTACCTCGACTACGCCTCGCCATCGAGCTCGAGGAGCACCGCAGGCCACGGATCGAGTCGTCTTCTTCCTCGACGGCCGCCGGCGATCCCCTTCCTCCCCGGCGAGCTCTGCTGCTCCTAAGCCACCAAGGGTCTTTCTTGACCGCTCGGTGAGCTCCACTCCGTCCTCTCCCCTCTCGTTCCTCGCCTCACCGTGCCCCTAGCCGTAGCTACCGTCCTGGCCGTAGCGTGCCTCCGCCGCCGTGCTCATCACCGTCGTCCTCGACGATGTCGTGCTCACCCGACCTCGCCACCATGCTCTGGGACTCGCCAGGACCCCGTAGAGCCTCCCCAGTAGTCCTCCCGTGCCCTCCAGCCGCAGTTTGCGCGAGGGCCGAACTCCGGCGTGCGCTCCGATGCTCGCCGTCATAGCTTCCGTCCGTTTACGGCCGCACCGCTACCGTAGATGGATGCGGTGTTGAACGCTCATCCAAACGAGCCTAAGCACGCCCCGAACGGAGCGTCGTAGCGTTCTTCCAGCCAAGTCCGGCGAGCTCCGCCGCGTTTTTGGTCGCCGGAGTTGTCTCCGGCGCCGACGCCGACGTGGCGCAGTGGGCCCCGCCTTTGTGTCACTACCCGTGGGGCCTTGGGACCCTAGTTGACTGGCTTGACCAGTCAACCCTGCTGACTGGGCAACCCCCCAGCCACTGACCAGTGGCCCCCCCACTAATTAACAGGAATTAATTAAACTAGTTTAGTTAACCTAAATTAGACACTGACAGGTGGGCCCAGTAGTTTTACTAACTAAATTTAGATTAGTTTGAACCCTGTTTAACCCACTGTCCATGACAGGTGGGTCCCCCATGTCAGTTTGACCAGTCAACCGAACTGTTGGCTGCTGACGTCATTCATACGCCCTGCTGATGTCATATTCCTTTTCTGTTAAATTAAGTAATTCCAAAAAATTGTTTAAATCTTTAGAAATTCATAGAAATTAAACCGTGACTCGGATGAAAATGTTTTCTATATGAAAGTTTCTCAGAAAAATCCAACGAATCCGGATACGCAGCCCGTTCGTCTGCCACACATCCCTAGCATAGAAAACACGCAACTTTCCCCCTCCGGTTCTTCTGTCCGAAAACGCGAAACACCGGGAATACTTTCCCGGATGTTTCCCCCCTTCGCCGGTATCACCTACCACTACGTTAGGTCACCCCTAGCACTGCTTATTGTCGCGTCTTGCTTTATGTTACATTTGATTGCTCTGTTATTTATTGTGTTCCCCCTCTGTTACTTCTTTCCGGTAGACTCTGAGACCGGTGCCGATGTCCGTATGTTCGACTACACCGAAGATGGCCCCTCCTTCTTGCCAGAGCAACCAGGCAAGCCCCCCCCCTTGATCACTAGATATCGCCTATTCTTCTCTATACTGCTTGCATTAGAGTAGTGTAGCATGTTACTGTTCGGTTACTCCTATTCTGTTGCATAGCCTGTCATTGTTGCTACAGTCATTGATACCTTACCCGCAATCCTAAATGCTTAGTATAGGATGCTAGTTTATCATCATTGGCCCTACACTCTTGTCAGTCTGCCTTGCTATACTATCGGGCCGTGGTCACTTGGGAGGTGATCACGGGTATATACTACATACATACAGACTATACAGATGGTGACTAAAGTCGGGTCAGCTCGTTGAGTACCCACAAGTGATTCCGATGTGGGGGCTGAAAGGACAGGTGGCTCCATCCCGGTAGAGGTGGGCATGGGTTCCCGACGGCCCCCGACTGTTACTTTGTGGCGGAGCGACAGGGCAGGTTGAGACCACCTAGGAGACAGGTGGGCCTGGCCCTGTTCGGCGTTCGCGGATACTTAACACGCTTAACGAGATCTTGGTATTTGATCTGAGTCTGGCCATTTGGTCTATGCGCACTAACCATCTACGCGGGAGTAGTTATGGGTATCCCGGCGTCGTGGTATCAGCCAAAGCCTTCTTGACGTCAGCGGCGGAGCGGCGCGCGCCGGATTGGACTGCGTTAACGCAACTTCCTTTGTAATGGAGGTTGCTAGGTATGTTTCCGGCCGCCCTCGCAACGTGCAGGTGTGCAATGGGCGATGGGCCCAGACCCCTGCGCGCATAGGATTTAGACCGGCGGGCTGACCTCTCTGTTGTGCCTAGGTGGGGCTGCGACGTGTTGATCTTCCGAGGCCGGGCATGACCCAAGAAAGTGTGTCCGGCCAAATGGGATCGAGCGTGTTGGGTTATGTGGTGCACCCCTGCAGGGAAGTTAATCTATTTGAATAGCCGTGTCCCTCGGTAAAAGGATGACCCGGAGTTGTACCTTGACCTTATGACAACTAGAACCGGATACTTAATAAAACACACCCTTCCAAGTTCCACAGACAACCCGGTGATCGCTTTTCCATAGGGCGACGAGGGGAGGATTGCCGGGTAGGATTATGCTATGCGATGCTACCTGGAGATGCTACTTGGAGATGCTACTTGGAGGACTTCAATCTACTCTCTTCTACATGCTACAAGACGGAGGCTGCCAGAAGCGTAGTCTTCGATAGGACTAGCTATCCCCCTCTTATTCTGGCATTCTGCAGTTCAGTCCACTGATATGGCCTCCTTACACATATACCCATGCATATGTAGTGTAGTTCCTTGCTTGCGAGTACTTTGGATGAGTACTCAGATATTGTTGCTTCCGCTGACTCGTCTATGATCGAGCACTTGTATTCGAGCCCTCGAGGCCCCTGGCTTGTATTATGATGCTTGTATGACTTAATTATGTTTTAGAGTTGTGTTGTGCTATCTTCCCGTGAGTCCCTGATCTTGATCGTACACATTTGCGTGCATGATTAGTGTACGATTGAATCGGGGGCGTCACAAGTTGGTATCAGAGCCGACTGCCTGTAGGAATCCCCCTTCCACACTCCTTGGCCGAAGTCGAGTCTAGACGTTGCAAAACTTTTGCTAACATGGCTGTGCGGCCCATGGGCCCACGTCGCCATTGGGTGGTATTAGGATCTTTTACTCCTCGATCTTTACTCCGGGATTATGAACTCTCTTCTATTCGGGTTAAACAATTTTACTAAAATCTAACTTTAGGTTCTCAAAAATACTTTCTCCCAGAGAGCCCCTTCAGTCTAGATGATCGTCGGCTGCACCAGAAGATTTCAAAGATACTCTTCGATTTTCTCTCGAGACCTTGTGCCCGTTGCTTTTGCAATTCCCTTCCACCGAAATATCCCTATGGATAAATACTTACACCTGTCGTGCTTACTTTTATTCCCAGTCGACCTTGTTAATACAAGATACCCCAAGAATATTTTGTGCCTACTGCCTTGCAGTTCTTTGCCACCTGAATACCCCTAAGAATAATTTCTCGCACTTTCCGAGTATCCGCTCATCCCATGTTGTTCAGGTGTTTCACAAAAGTCTTTGAAATACTATTGAATCCACCGAAAATCCTTAGCAGCTTTATTGCTCTGCAAATACTTGTCTACTTGCATTATGGATGCTTCCCATATATCTGGCAATATTCACTAGTATCTTTTGACACCGTCATTTTGATCCCATTGATTCAACATGTGTGCGAACGCACACAATCATCTATCAACCCTTCTAAATTATCTTTCCGGCTAAGGCATCATTTTTGAACATGATCTGGTTCTCGACCAAACTATTTGTCGTCAATTGTGCCTCTGGTCTATCCAACATATCCATCTTTGACCAGAGCGTCTGCTCCTGATCCTTCATTTTGGAAATCATAATACCTTTGTTACCAAAGCATCGAATTATTCAGATGTTCTATGATCCAACGCATTTGCATCCTTTCCTCCTCTTATTGAGTACCGATACTCACATCAACTCCGTTGTGCACCGCTAGGCCCATTGCTGGGTTATTATCCGTTAGTATCCTTCACATTGGAAAAATTATTGTGAGTTATTCCCATGATACATAATGTCTTTGACAATCGGTATCTTCTGCTTTGTCAACCATGCTCTACTTCCGAGCTGGAGTTATTTGCTCCTGTAGTTTGTGGTATATGTTCCTAAGATTCCCTTATGGGTTGAACCTATGCCTTCTTTAGTCTATGTGAACCCGAAGTTTATGCGGGTTATATCTATTGGTGTTTTGACAAAAATATTTTCAAATCTATAAATTCTTCGAAGACTGGAAGTGAATGATAGGTTATGCATTGGAGAAGTGGGAGTCGACCTTGAACTTTGTGTTCATGCCCATGGACACGATGTAGACCTTGTCATGTAAGCTTCTCGTAAACAATAATTATCCCCTTGATATAATTTCATCTTATATCTGGGATTTGGTCTTTTGCAATCGTGGTTTCCGACCATATTGTTCTTCCTTGATCCAATTTCTCGGACAAGTTCAAGCACTTGTCTTCTGCGGATCAATACCCCAGTCCAACCTCTACTTTGATCCGTCTTCGAGTATTACCCCCTGGTATCTCGAGATTGTCACGGAACTGCATAACTTCTTATGAGTTCTCCATCAAGTACTACATTCTCATTGATTCCAATTTTTCACGTGCTTCGAGTTATTAAACACTCAAGGACATCGATAACTGAATCGAGTCCGCATCGCGATTAAACAACTCTTAGTAATCTTCTTTGCTTACGAGTTTGTACTCGATCACGTCATCCCTAGCCTGATCGGCTATATCATTACCATGCTAAATTTTAACTGTGCTACCTGGTCCTTCCTTCCGTAGCACAATTTTCGACGATGGACTAACCTTACGTCAATCCTCCTTGTCATATCATTTCGCCTTGAACAACAAGCTTGGTTTCGAGTTTGTGTCGTGTCCTTGGTTCCAATAACCTTTCGCTTCATCATTTCCTTGACTTGATGTCATCGCCGATCGATTACACCTGCATAAACCTCTCGACAATTGTGTCATGATCATCATCAACATTTTGAGCTCTTACAGGATATCAATTGAATTCATGGTGAGAAATACCATCCTTGCCCTCGATGATTGTGTATCATTGACCACTTTATTGCCTTCCGTTCAACACAAACTTGTTCGTGTTTTGCGTTATAACTTGAGATCCCTGCTATCCAGCATTTGTTCTTCTTTACCTTGGAACATTACCATCTCTTATGTCATCAATGTTGTGAGAATTTCACCATCTCTTAAGGATTTGTGGTATAGTGATGCTTCTCGCCATCACCATTCTTTTCTTGGTCCCCGTGTTGAGTGAACTCTGTTGTGCAAATTTAATATCTCTAGCAACCCTATTGCTTCAGAGTTATTGGATAATAATTCCAATTTAGTGTGTTGGTTGCTCAATCACCATTCCGACGTTGGTCATGCAACCCAACCCATATTTCGGGTGCACCTTTAAGTCAATGTTTAATTGTGTATGTTTTCCTCCAGCATACAACATTAAGTCATTTGATCAGGCTAATGTTATCTCCTTCACATAATTGTGGAAATCCATCTTGTTGGAAATCTCGATGAATTGTCGCTGAGTTCATCAGCCACCTCCTCACCCTCTCCTTGGTTTAATGATGAGCTTTTGTTTCGGAACTCACTTTCGTAGTAAATTTCCCGAGAATCTTGCAATGTCATCTCGTCAATTTGTGTTGCACCTTTCTTCTCAGGCATCCCGAGTCCGAGTTATCTTGACACCAATCAGATCTGAATCTCGGTCAGATATGATGGTTGGAACATATTTCCAAGAGTTATAAGAATGGTCTTTATGTGACCCGGTAAGGAGCTGTCGTGCCTAGCACACCTGGCCGAAGGCCCTAGTGTTATAGATTCCTTTTCAACAAGGTTATCCCTTCTTCCATGAGGAAACTGTAAGACTTATTTTATAAGTTGTTTTCGATGGATCCTTTGTATCCAAAGTCTGACCTTGGCTTGAAGACCATGTCAATACTATCTCGAAGCATGTCTATGGTACTCCGATTTTCAACAAGAACATTTGAAGCCCAATGCTAAATGTTTCCTGCTCAATTATCCAAACACCGCTGTATGGGTAATGTCATGAAATTCCTCTCCCCTTACATAAATGGTTTTCTACTTTCTATCCTGTCATGGATATCATGCTCTGTTTGTCCTTGGGAAGGAAATACCCCTGAAATAGGTGTGTATACACATTTTCCTTTCCATTGTTCTGTTTAAACCTGATAACCACTTTTCCTTTCCGTTGGTTTGTTTAAACCTTCTTGTGATCTAAGCAGTAATATTCTCCTGCTTATGTAAACACCCCGGTGTACAATTCTGTCGACAAGACCCTGTTACTATTGTTGATGACATTTTGATAACCACCGATGGACGAGAACTTTGCCTATTGGTCCGCCTCGTTCAACGAGCGGGAAAATGGTTCTCTTCGTCCCTCGCCCTTGGTATCGATGTTGTTGCCGACATAACTGACAGACTACCCTCTGACACGCCTTGCTATCATGGCCATGCAAGATGTCGGCCCCTTTTCTACTTTCAACCACATGGTGGGCCCATAACCCACAGTTCCACAGGATCGAAACCTGACTCTCCTGTACACCCCTGTTCCCAAAGTTATTCCTCCCGCGGGGACTCGTACATAATTCACGAGCCACTTTCCGGGAGATTATCAATTCTGTTATCAGACATCGTACTTATTCTCGTTGCCCTGAAACCCCTCTCACCTTCTGACGAGGCATTGAACAATTGCCTGGTTGCTTGAAACGTCTTATGGCACCTCCTTACTTTGCTCTCGATACTTTCTTAAGCTTCAATTTGAGAGTTACTTTTCGCCACCTTCCCTAATGTTATCTACCGGATAAGCAACCGTGTAGAGTTCCGATCTTTCGAGTTACCCCTTATCATTTTACGTAAGTACGATGGAGTTCCCGAAGAAAGGATGCCGACTTCATCATCATGACCTGAAGCAGAGAAACGAAGACATCAACTTAATGGATCGACCTCTTCAAGAAGAGCAACCAAGACTGGGAGCACTCGCTAGAATTTCGTAGCCAGAACTTTCCCCCTTGTTCCACCTCCTAAATCTCGGGACGAGATTTCTTGTAGTGGAGGAGAATTGTGACGCCCGGATAGTTAATCTACAGTAACCCTCCGCTAATGATGCCACGTCACCATGATTACCGTTGTTAATCTTGCGATGATTCAAATCCCGTTAAAATGTCAAATTTAAAATCAAGTCAAACAGTTAAAGTTTTCAAAAGTCAAAACTAAAATGTTCTAAATGTGACAAATAATTCATAAGTAATGTTGGTGGAGAGACCACATTTTTATAAAAGGTCCAAATGCATTTAAATAATTAAAACAATAGGTAAAACAAATAAATAAATGCCTTGGTATTTTATAAAATACTAAACTATATTATTTGGGGGTTAAACCCTTTTGTGGCAGAGGTATAATTAGTGTTACTATTTAAGGTACAACTTTTATGTTTTATAAAACTAGAATAAAACAAAACAGTAAAAGAAAAAGAAAAAAATAGAAAAAGGAAAGGCAAAACAAAGAAAAGGAAAAGGCCCCCCCTCAACTGGGCCGACTGGCCCAGCTGGCCACCGCGCCCCCCCATGGGCCTCAGCCCACATGGCAGCCCAACAGGCCATGTGGCCCACACCCCCCCCCCACCGGGTCGCCTTCCCCTCCACTGCTCCTCCGACCGCGCCGCGACAGTGTCGCGCCCCGCCGAACCACCTCGCCGTCGAGGACGATGAGGATAAGGCTGCCACGAGCGCGCCTCGGGCTCACTCCCCCGCTCCCCACTTGCCCCGCTCCAGCTCTCCCTCTCCCCACCAGATTCCTCCTCGCCTCCGCCCTCGTTCCCCGTCCACCACCGAGCGCCACCGTCGCCATGGCTGCGCCATAGCCGCGGCCACCGGCCACCCCGCGCCTCGCCAGCAGGTCCACGAGACTCGCCGACGACCTCTACCTCGGCTACGCCTCACCATCGAGCTCGAGGAGCACCGCAGGCCACGGATCGAGTCGTCTTCTTCCTCGACGGCCGCCGGCGATCCCCTTCCTCCCTGGCAAGCTCTGCTGCTCCTAAGCCACCAAGGGTCTTTCTTGACCGCTCGGTGAGCTCCACTCCGTCCTCTCCCCTCTCCTTCCTTGCCTCACCGCGCCCCTAGCCGTAGTTACCGTCCTGGCCGTAGCGCGCCTCCGCCGCCGTGCTCGTCACCGTCGTCCTCGACGATGTCGTGCTCACCCGACCTCGCCACCGTGCTCTGGGACTCGCCAGGACCCCGTAGAGCTTCCCCAGTAGTCCTCCCGTGCCCTCCAGCCGCAGTTCGCGCGAGGGCCGAACTCCGGCGTGCGCTCCGCCTCTCGCCGTCGTAGCTTCCGGCCGTTTACGGCCGCACCGCTACCGTAGATGGATGCGGCGTTGAACGCTCTTCCAAACGAGCCTAAGCATGCCCCGAACAGAGCGCCGTAGCGTTCTTCCGGCCAAGTCCGGCGAGCTCCGCCGTGTTTTTGGTCGCCGGAGTTGTCTCCGGCGCCGACGCCGACGTGGCGCAGTGGGCCCCGCCTTTGTGTCACTGCCCGTGGGGCCTTGGGACCCTAGTTGACTGGGTTGACCAGTCAACCCTGCTGACTGGGCAACCCCCAGCCACTGACCAGTGGCCCCCCCACTAATTAACAGGAATTAATTAAACTAGTTTAGTTAACCTAAATTAGACACTAACAGGTGGGCCCAAGTAGTTTTACTAACTAAATTTAGATTAGTTTGAACCCTATTTAACCCACTGTCCATGACAGGTGGGTCCCCCATGTCAGTTTGACCAGTCAACCGAACTGTTGGCTGCTGAGGTCATTCATACGCCCTGCTGATGTCATATTCCTTTTCTGTTAAATTAAGTAATTCCAGAAAATTGTTTAAATCTTTAGAAATTCATAGAAATTAAACCGTGACTCGGATGAAAATGTTTTCTATATGAAAGTTGCTCAGAAAAATCCAACGAATCCGGATACGCAGCCCGTTCGTCCGCCACACATCCCTAGCATAGCAAACACGCAACTTTCCCCCTCCGGTTCTTCTGTCCGAAAACGCGAAACACCGGGAATACTTTCCCGGATGTTTCCCCCCTTCGCCGGTATCACCTACCACTACGTTAGGTCACCCCTAGCACTGCTTATTGCCGCGTCTTGCTTTATGTTACATTTGATTGCTCTGTTATTTATTGTGTTCCCCCTCCGTTACTTCTTTCCGGTAGACTCTGAGACCGGTGCCGATGTCCGTATGTTCGACTACACCGAAGATGGCCCCTCCTTCTTGCCAGAGCAACCAGGCAAGCCCCCCCCTTGATCACTAGATATCGCCTATTCTTCTCTATACTGCTTGCATTAGAGTAGTGTAGCATGTTACTGTTCGGTTATTCCTATTCTGTTGCATAGCCTGTCATTGTTGCTACATTCATTGATACCTTACCCGCAATCCTAAATGCTTAGTATAGGATGCTAGTTTATCATCATTGGCCCTACACTCTTGTCAGTCTGCCTTGCTATACTATCGGGCCGTGATCACTTGGGAGGTGATCACGGGTATATACTACATACATACATACTATACAGATGGTGACTAAAGTCGGGTCAGCTCGTTGACTACCCGCAAGTGATTCCGATGTGGGGGCTGAAAGGACGGGTGGCTCCATCCCGGTAGAGGTGGGCCTGGGTTACCGACGGCCCCCGACTGTTACTTTGTGGTGGAGCGACAGGGCAGGTTGAGACCACCTAGGAGACAGGTGGGCCTGGCCCTGTTCGGCGTTCGCAGATACTTAACACGCTTAACGAGATCTTGGTATTTGATCTGAGTCTGGCCATTTGGTCTATACGCACTAACCATCTAAGCGGGAGTAGTTCTGGGTATCCCGGCGTCATGGTATCAGCCGAAGCCTTCTTGACGTCAGCGACCGAGCGGCACGCGCCGGATTGGACTGCGTTAACGCAACTTCCTTTGTAATGGAGGTTGCTAGGTCTGTTTCCAGCCGCCCTCGCAACGTGCAGGTGTGCAATGGGCGATGGGCCCAGACCCCTGTGCGCATAGGATTTAGACCGGCGGGCTGACCTCTCTGTTGTCCCTAGGTGGGGCTGTGACGTGTTGATCTTCCGAGGCCGGGCATGACCCAAGAAAGTGTGTCCGGCCAAATGGGATCGAGCGTGTTGGGTTATGTGGTGCACCCCTGCAGGGAAGTTAATCTATTCGAATAGCCGTGTCCCTCGGTAAAAGGACGACCCGGAGTTGTACCTTGACCTTATGACAACTAGAACCGGATACTTAATAAAACACACCCTTCCAAGTTCCACAGACAACCCGGTGATCGCTTTCCCACAGGGCGACGAGGGGAGGATTGCCGGGTAGGATTATGCTATGCGATGCTACCTGGAGATGCTACTTGGAGATGCTACTTGGAGGACTTCAATCTACTCTCTTCTACATGCTGCAAGACGGAGGCTGCCATAAGCGTAGTCTTCGATAGTACTAGCTATCCCCCTCTTATTCTGGCATTCTGTAGTTCAGTCCACTGATATGGCCTCCTTACACATATACCCATGCATATGTAGTGTAGTTCCTTGCTTGCGAGTACTTTGGATGAGTACTCACGGTTGCTTTCTCCCCCCTTTTTCCCCCTTTCCTTTCTTTCTGGTTGTCGCAACCAGATGCTGGAGTCCAGGAGCCAGACGCCACCGTCGACGATGACCCCTACTACACTGGAGGTGCCTACTACTACGTGCAGCCCACTGACGTCGACCAGGAGTAGTTTAGGAGGATCCCAGGCAGGAGGCCTGCGCCTCTTTCGATCTGTATCCCAGTTTGTGCTAGCCATCTTATGGCAACTTGTTTAACTTATGTCTGTACTCAGATATTGTTGCTTCCGCTGACTCGTCTATGATCGAGCACTTGCATTCGAGCCCTCAAGGCCCCTGGCTTGTATTATGATGCTTGCATGACTTAATTATTATTTTAGAGTTGTGTTGTGATATCTTCCCGTGAGTCCCTGATCTTGATCGTACACATTTGCGTGCATGATTAGTGTACGATTGAATCGGGGGCGTCACACGCGTGGAGCAAGAGCGCTTCAAGCGTAGACTTATAGCCACTGCGAGAAGCCTGAAGAGGAAGCAGCAGCAACTCCAAGCTGATCAAGACCTGCTCACAGATAGATGGACTTAAGTCCTGGCAGCCGAGGAATATGGACTCGAGCGCCAAACGGCTGACCGGCCACCCCGTGGCCGGGATAAAACGGGATATCAGCCCGAATACCAGCCCGCACCCCCGCGTCAATACACTACGGCCCATGGCAACAGGCAAGGCCTGCAAGATATTCTGGAAAACAAAGCAGGACAGCCAAGATCGATCTACGGATCGCGGGGGCGCGCCCCAGCGCACGATGATGATTGTCGCACCGGATACATCATCAACAAGTCCGGCCGGGCTGAAAATAGCAACCCAGACCAATCTGAGCTGCGTAGCCACATAGCCCGGCACAGAGGCGCCGCACACCCCTCTGCTTCACCGACGAAGTGACGGATCATGAATTCCCAGAAGGATTCAAACCCGTAAACATCGAATCATACTATGGCACAACAGACCTCGCAGTACGGATCGAAGATTTCCTTCTCCACATTCACATGGCCCGCGGAGACGATCTACACGCCATCAAATATCTTCCACTTAAGCTCAAAGGACTAGCCCGGCACTGGTTAAACAACCTGCCAGCAAATTCCATTGGCAGTTGGGAAAACCTGGAAGACGCATTCCTCGATAACTTCCAAGGCACATATGTGCAACCACCAGACGTCGATGACCTAAGCCACATTACTCAACAGCCCGAAGAGTCAGCCCGGAAATTCTGGACTCGGTTCCTAACTAAAAAGAACCAAATAGTCGACTGTCTGGACGCTGAAGCCTTGGCGGCTTTTAAGCATAATATCCGCGACGAGTGGCTCGCTCGACACCTCAGCCAGGAAAAACCCAAGTCCATGGCAGCCCTCACAACACTAATGACCCGCTTTTTTGCGGGTGAGGACAGCTGGCTGGCTCACAACGGCACCACGCCACATCCCAGCACTTCGGATGGCCGCGATACTAATGGCAAGCCACGGCGCAACAGACATAAGAGATGGAATAATGGTGACAGCACTGAAGACATGACAGTCAACGCCGGATTCAGCGGATCTAAGTCCGGACAGCGGAAAAAGCCGTTCAAAAGAAATAATCAGGGACCGTCCAGTCTGGACCGCATACTGGAGCGCTCGTGCCAAATTCATGGCACACCGGACAAACCAGCCAACCACACCAATAGGGACTGCTTGGTGTTCAAACAGGCGGGCAAAATACACGCCGAAAACAAGGACAAGGGGCTGCACAGCGACGATGATGAAGAGCCCCGGCGTCCGAACACGGGGGGAAAAAAGAAATCCCCCCCCCCCAGGTGAAAACGGTCAACATGATCTACGCCACACACATCCCCAAGCGGGAACGGAAGCGGGCACTACGTGACGTCTATGCGATGGAGCCAGTCGCCCCCAAGTTCAACCCATGGTCAGCTTGTCCGATCACCTTTGACCGTAGGGATCACCCTACTAGCATCCGTCACGGCGGTTCAGCCGCATTGGTCTTACACCCAATCATCGACGGATTCCACCTCACGCGTGTCCTTATGGACGGCGGCAGCAGCCTGAACTTGCTTTATCAGGACACAGTGCGCAAGATGGGCATTAACCCTTCAAGGATCAAGCCCACTAAAACCACCTTTAAAGGTGTAATTCCTGGAGTAGAGGCCCGCTGTAGGGGCTCTATAACACTGGAAGTGGTCTTCGGATCCCTGGATAACTTCCGGAGCAAAGAGTTAATCTTCGATATCGTCCCTTTCCGTAGTGGTTACCACGCACTACTCGGACGAACCGCATTCGCCGGATTCAATGCGGTACCACATTATGCATACCTCAAGCTGAAGATGTCAGGACCACGCGGGGTCATCATCGTCAATGGAAATATGGACCGCTCCCTTCGAACAGAAGAGCATACGGCAGCCCTCGCGACAGAAGTACAATGCGGCCTACTCCGACAAACCAATCCGGCGACAACTTCGAGCACTGTCAAGCGAGTCCGGAGCACCCCATAACAGGATCATCAGGAATGCCAAGAGCGTGATTAGCAGTCCAGCCTCCGCTCAAGCCCCTTCAAAGCAGCATTCGTGCCACGCGTACACAATTACGCACTCAAGATACCATGGGCATAGGCAGAGGCGCATCAACGACTCAGTCAATAGTGTGGGTAACCGCCAAATACCTTCATACTCTTTCCCTCTTACCTTTCAGGACACCGCGTTAGTGCAGCATCCTCAGAAGAGCCGAATTGCCGGACTTATATGGGAGAGACATCCAAGGAGGCAATAGACATTGTGCACAGAAGGAAATACCCAGGTGGAATCTATTTGCGATCATTATACCTGCTTTATCTATCTGTACACAGCCTGCCCCTGGATAGGACATGTCAAATAGTCCCATTTATCTCCGCTTAATGCATCCATTGTGAACATACGCTTAAACGTATTTTTCGTCAATGGGAGATTATATATAGCGTCAGCTTATTATTCTTATTTGAGCATTTTTTTCTCTTATAAATGATTATTTGATATTGCATCCGTACACCTTGGTGCAGTCAGTTTGCCAGGGGCTTCTCATGGAGCCCCGTAATATGGCAAATAAAGTCCAAACACTTTCAACAGTGCCGCACCCCAAACTTATAGCACTATATATATCAGCTCCGAATCATGTCTTGGGTCTACAGTTGGGATAGCCCAGCTCCCTTGTTTTGGTGCCTTACGTTCCGTTATATCGGTTAAGGTAGCGCAGGGAGAACTACTGCGATTGTGTCCCGGTTCTTCCGGACGAGCACCTCAGTAGAGAAAGCCGAAAACTGAACGGCATGATGTGGCGAGAGCTGGTCACTGTTCGAGAGGTCCTAAAATCCTTAAAGATTTTCCTCTTTAGGCGATAAATCGGCTTCGTCCGATCTAGGCGTGTATAGCGCCCCAGTTCGGCCTTCCGAATTCTAGGGGCTTTGCCGAAATTCAAAATTGTAGACTTCTATGGCTAAGTGAAAGTTAGAAAGCCGCATAGTCCGATTGCCTTGTTCGCTACGCCGGACACCTCCTTAATGTACCAAACATTTGGATAAAGAGTGTCCAGGTTTTCCACGAACACCCCTGTACTAGTTACGTGGGGGCGGAAGCCGACGACTGGGCTACTTTCATAATTTTATAAACAGTTGCATAGAAGGTAATATTTTAAATAAACAAAAGCACTACATAGCGCAAGTAACTTCGTCTTTAAATTACAAACATGACAGAAGTGAATTCATTCAAAAATGGTGTCCTTGGTACACTCATCGGCCACGAGACGAACACCCTTCATAACGCCATCATAGTACATCTCTGGATGGCGATGTGCCTTGCCCTCTGGCGGCCCGTCCTTGACCAGCTTCTCCGCATCCAGCTTGCCCCAATGCACCTTGACGCGGGCAAAGGCCCGGCGGGCACCCTCGATGCAGACGGACGCTTGATTACTTCAAGCCGCGGGCAGGCATCCACCATCCGCTTGATCAGGCCAAAGTAGCTACTGGGCAGGAGCTCACCAGGCCACATCCGGACTATGAAACCTTTCATAGCCAGTTCGGCCGCCCTGTGGAGTTCGACCAACTGCTTCAGTTGGTTACTCAAAGGCATCGGGTGTTTGGCCCGAGCATACTGGGACCAGAACAGCTTCTCCGTTGAGTTCCCCTCCTGGGCACGGTAGAACTCCGCAGCGTCTGATACGCTGCATGGCAGATCTGCGAATGCCCTTGGAGAGCTCCGAATTTGAGTAAGTAAAAGAAACGCCTCCTCCACATGTTTTCTTTGCATAAAAAACTTCTTACCCGCTGCTATCTTCTTAGCCTCCTAGATCTCTTGCTATGCTTTCTCGGCTTCGGCCTTGGCGTCTTTCAAATTTACAAGGGCCTTTGAAAGCTCGGCCTCTTTCATCTTCAGATCATGCTCCACGAACTCGCACTTCTTGCCGAGGTCCTGGAGCTCTTGTTGTACCTCGCCCACTCTAGCGCTTTGCCTTTCGCGCTCCTTACATTCCGAGGCTGCCTTGTCTTCGGCCTCGGATAGTGCCTTCTTCAGGGACGCCACTTCAGCGGTGGCCCCTGTTACACAGTCACGACACTTAGGTGTTAGACTCGCCAATTTTGCCTATCCTTAAAATGCATAAAGAGCGGGAATCACTTACCCTTGTTCTCTTCGAGCTGCCTCCTCGTGAGGTCGAGCTCTCCCTGCACCTGCTCCAGGTCCCGTTTCAGTTCGGCAACCTCGGCAGTACGGGCAGCAGCAGCAAGCAGCACAGCATGCTCATTGATAATAATACTTATTATTAGACTCCTGCGGATTATAATTGACCCTCCGTTTGGCTTTTCTTTCCAAACACCAAACAGAGTATCAGGGGCTACTACCTATCGGGTGGTAATTTTGCACATATTCATTACTTACCTCAAAGCCTGTCGGGAGGCTGGTGCAAGCTTCGGTTAGTCTGCTTTTGGCGGACAAAACCTTCCGAATCACCGTACTCATAAGAGTATGGTGCTCTTCATCTATGGAAGCGCTACGAAGCGCTTCCAGCAGACAATCCGGCGCCTCATGCGCAACGGAAGTCCTCGACATAGACGGCTCGCCCTCCCTAATGAGGGGCTACCCGCCTGAGTCCGGAACCATCGAAGGTTCCGGAATTGTGTTCGGCTGAGAGCCCGGCTTGCCATGGCTCTCATCGACACGATCCGCGGGGATCTTGAACCCCGCGTGTCCGACATCTGGAATCCCACCTTAGGGCATCTCCAGAGTCACCTCTCCCCGCTCTAGGAGCCTTCAGGACAACACCTCCGTGTCGTCCGTGGGTTGAGGAGTAGTGGCCGTCGAAAGTGAATTTATCACCGAATCGCTCAGGTACCTGGAGGAAGATACCTCTGGGTGAGCCCTGGCCGGACTGCATATATGTTCAGAATAATAAATACAAAAACTATGAAGTGAAATCATGATAGAATGCAGACACTTACGATCGCACTGGGGGCTTCCCCCTGGGCAGCCACCCCTCCTCGCTATGAGCGGCCGTGGCGGAATAGTCCGGAAGGGATACCTTCCCCTTCTTGGATGCCCCAGCCTCCCCCTCCGGGGCGGCTTTTCTCTTTCTCTCCTCCCCAGTGCGGGGAGGTAGAGTTTCTTCTTGGTTCCTCCCACCTCCGCGGGAAGAATCTGTCTCGTCGTCATCAGACGACAGGGGTATGATGGCCTTACGCCGAGGGCCTTTTCCGGCCCCTTGGTCTGCTTTCCCGGGCCCCTCATCCTCTCCGGATGGGGCGTCTTCTTCTTCTTCCTCCTCCCCTTCGTGGGAGGAGTGCGCCTCGTCGTTTTCGGATGAGGCCTCTGGCACAACCTTACGATGGAGACCCTTTCGGGTCCCCGGGGCCTTCTTTTCGGCCTTATTATCCGGCACCTTGTACGGTGCCAGGACCAGCTGTAAGTGCATCTAGTGCCCCTTAGTGATTTTGGTGTATTGAAGACTTATAGGTTAATGGACTAATGTGTTTATGAGTGTACTGTTGAGGAGTTCCATCAGCATGACGGCGTGGTGACGACCTTGATGTTCTACTGTCGCAGGGCTTCGCCTAAGCACCGCTACAATATGACCGAGGTGTAATCTTGTGGAGGGGGGCACCGCACACGGCTAAGGAACGATCTCAATGATCAACTTGTGTGTCTAGGGTGCCCCCCCGCCCCCGTATATAAAGGAGGGAGGGAGGAGGAGGCCGGCCCAAGGGGGTGGCGCGCCCTAGGGGGGCAAACCTACTCCAAGTAGGTTTGGCCCCCCTTTCCTATTCGGAGTAGGAGAAGGAAGGAAGAGGGGGGAGGAGAGAAGGAAAGGGGGGGACGGCCCCCCTCCCAATTCGGATTGGGCTTGGGGGGGGCGCCCCCTCCCTTGCTCCTTCTCCCTCCTTTCCACTAAGGCCCAATAAGGCCCATATACTTACCGGGGGGGGGGGTCCGGTAACCTCCCGGAACTCCGGTATATTCCCAATCTCACCCGGAACCTTTCCGGTGTCCAAATATATCCGTCCAATATATCAATCTTTATGTCTCGACCATTTCGAGACTCCTCGTCATGTCCGTGATCACATCCGGGACTCCGAACAACCTTCGGTACATCAAAATACATAAACTCATAATGAAACTGTCATCGAAACCTTAAGCGTGCGGACCCTACGGTTCGAGAACAATGTAGACATGACCGAGACATGTCTCCGGTCAATAACCATTAGCGGGACCTGGATGCCCATATTGGTTCCTACATATTCTACGAAGATCTTTATCCGTCAAACCGCACAATAACATACGTTGTTCCTTGGTCATCGGCATGTTACTTGCCCGAGATTCGATCGTCGGTATCCAATACCTAGTTCAATCTCGTTACCGGCAAGTTTCTTTACTCGTTCCGTAATACATCATCTCGCAACTAACTCATTAGATGAAATGCTTACAAGGCTTAAGTGATGTGTATTACCGAGAGGGCCCAGAGATACCTCTCCGACATTCGGAGTGACAAATCCTAATCTCGAAATATGCCAACTCAACAAGTACCTTTGGAGACACCTGTAGAGCACCTTTATAATCACGCAGTTACGTTGTGACGTTTGGTAGCACACAAAGTGTTCCTCTGGTAAACGGGAGTTGCATAATCTCATAGTCACAGGAACATGTATAAGTCATGAAGGAAGCAATAGCAACATATTAAAACGATCGGGTGCTATGCTAACGGAATGGGTCATGTCAATCAGATCATTCAACTAATGATGTGACCTTGTTAATCAAATAACAACTCCTTGTTCATGGTTAGGAAACATAACCATGTTTGATTAACAAGCTAGTCAAGTAGAGGCATACTAGTGACACTCTGTTTGTCTATATATTCACACATGTATTATGTTTCCGGTTAATACAATTCTAGCATGAATAATAAACATTTATCATGATATGAGGAAATAAATAATAACTTTATTATTGCCTCTAGGGCATATTTCCTTCAGTCTCCCACTTGCACTAGAGTCAATAATCTAGATTACACAGTAATGATTCTAACACCCATGGAGTCTTGGTGTTGATCATGTTTTGCTCGTGGAAGAGGCTTAGTCAACGGGTCTGCAACATTCAGATCCATATGTATCTTGCAAATCTCTATGTCTCCCACCTGGACTAGATCCCGGATGGAATTGAAGCGTCTTTTGATGTGCTTGGTTCTCTTGTGAAATCTGGATTCCTTCGCTAAGGCAATTGCTCCAGTATTGTCACAAAAGATTTTCATTGGACCCGATGCACTAGGTATGACACCTAGATCGGATATGAACTCCTTCATCCAGACTCCTTCATTGGCTGCTTCCGAAGCAGCTATGTATTCCGCTTCACATGTAGATCCCGCCACGACGCTTTGCTTCGAACTGCACCAACTGACAGCTCCACTGTTTAATGTAAACACGTATCCGGTTTGCGATTTAGAATCGTCCGGATCAGTGTCAAAGCTTGCATCAACGTAACCATTTACGATGAGCTCTTTGTCACCTCCATATATGAGAAACATATCCTTAGTCCTTTTCAGGTATTTCAGGATGTTCTTGACCGCTGTCCAGTGATCCACTCCTGGATTACTTTGGTACCTCCGTGCTAGACTTATAGCAAGGCACACATCAGGTCTGGTACACAGCATTGCATACATGATAGAGCCTATGGTTGAAGCATAGGGAACATTTTTCATTTTCTCTCTATCTTCTGCAGTGGTCGGGCTTTGAGTCTTACTCAACTTCACACCTTGCAGTACAGGCAAGAACCCTTTCTTTGCTTGATCCATTTTGAACTTCTTCAAAACTTTGTCAAGGTATGTGCTTTGTGAAAGTCCAATTAAGCGTTTTGATCTATCTCTATAGATCTTAATGCCCAATATGTAAGCAGCTTCACCGAGGTCTTTCATTGAAAAACTTTTATTCAAGTATCCCTTTATGCTATCCAGAAATTCTATATCATTTCCAATCAATAATATGTCATCCACATATAATATTAGAAATGCTATAGAGCTCCCACTCACTTTCTTGTAAATACAGGCTTCTCCAAAAGTCTGTATAAAGCCAAATGCTTTGATCACACTATCAAAACGTTTATTCCAACTCCGAGAGGCTTGCACCAGTCCATAAATGGATCGCTGGAGCTTGCACACTTTGTTAGATCCCTTTGGATTGATAAAACCTTCTGGTTGCATCATATACAACTCTTCTTCCAGATATCCATTAAGGAATGCAGTTTTTACATCCATTTGCCAAATTTCATAATCATAAAATGCGGCAATTGCTAACATGATTCGGACAGACTTAAGCATCGCTACGGGTGAGAAGGTCTCATCGTAGTCAACCCCTTGAACTTGTCGAAAACCTTTTGCAACAAGTCGAGCTTTCTAGACAGTAACATTACCGTCAGCGTCAGTCTTCTTCTTGAAGATCAATTTATTCTCAATTGCTTGCCGATCATCGGGCAAGTCAACAAAGTCCATACTTTGTTCTCATACATGGATCCTATCTCAGATTTCATGGCTTTAAGCCATTTTGCGGAATCAGGGCTCACCATCGCTTCTTCATAGTTCGTAGGTTCATCATGATCTAGTAGCATGACTTCCAGAATAGGATTACCGTACCACTCTGGTGCGGATCTTACTCTGTTCGACCTACGAGGTTCTGTATTAACTTGATCTGAAGTTCTATGATCATCATCATCAACTTCCTCACTAGTTGTTTTTTACGTCACAGAAACCGGTTCCTATGATGTATTATTTTCCAACAAGGGAGTAGGTACAGTTACCTCATCAAGTTCTACTTTCCTCCCACTCACTTCTTTCGAGAGAAACTCCTTCTCTAGAAAGGATCCATTCTTAGCAACGAATGTCTTGCCTTCGGATCTGTGATAGAAGGTGTACCCAACTGTCTACTTTGGGTATCCTATGAAGACACATTTCTCCGATTTGGGTTCGAGCTTATCAGGTTGAAGCTTTTTCACATAAGCATCGCATCCCCAAACTTTAAGAAACGACAACTTTGGTTTCTTGCCAAACCATAGTTCATAAGGTGTCGTCTCAACGGATTTCGATGGTGCCCTATTTAACGTGAATGTGGCCGTCTCTAAAGCATAACCCCAAAACGATAGCAGTAAATCTGTAAGAGACATCATAGATCGCACCATATCAAGTAAAGTACGATTACGACGTTCGGACACACCATTGCGTTGTGGTGTTCCGGGTGGCGTGAGTTGCGAAACTATTCCACATTGTTTTAAGTGTAGACCAAACTCGTAACTCAAATATTCTCCTCCACGATCAGATCGTAGAAACTTTATTTTCTTGTTACGATGATTTTCAACTTCACTCTGAAATTCTTTGAACTTTTCAAATGTTTCAGACTTATGCTTCATTAAGTAGATATACCCATATCTGCTTAAATCATCTGTGAAGGTGAGAAAATAACGATATCCGCCACGAGCCTCAACATTCATCGGACCACATACATCTGTATGTATGATTTCCAACAAATCTGTTGCTCTCTCCATAGTACCGGAGAACGGCGTTTTAGTCATCTTGCCCATGAGGCACGGTTCGCAAGTACCAAGTGATTCATAATCAAGTGGTTCCAAAAGACCATCAGTATGGAGTTTCTTCATGCGCTTTACACCGATATGACCTAAACGGCAGTGCCACAAATAAGTTGCACTATCATTATCAACTCTGCATCTTTTGGCTTCAACACTATGAATATGTGTATCATTACTATCGAGATTCATCAAAAATAGACCATTCTTCAAGGGTGCATGACCATAAAAGATATTACTCATATAAATAGAACAACCATTATTCTCTGATTTAAATGAATAACCGTCTCGCATCAAACAAGATCCAGATATAATGTTCATGCTCAACGCTGGCACCAAATAACAATTATTTAGGTCTAATACTAATCCCGAAGGTAGATGTAGAGGTAGAGTGCCGACCGCGATCACATCGACTTTGGAACCGTTTCCCACGTGCATCGTCACCTCATCCTTTGCTAGTGTTCGCTTAATCCGTAGTCCCTGTTTCGAGTTGTAGATATTAGCAACAGAACCAGTATCAAATACCCAGGTGCTACTGCGAGCTCTAGTAAGGTACACATCAATAACATGTATATCACATATACCTTTGTTCACCTTGCCATCCTTCTTATCCGCCAAATACTTGGGGCAGTTCCGCTTCCAGTGACCAGTCTGCTTGCAGTAGAAGCACTCAGTTTTAGGCTTAGGTCCAGACTTGGGTTTCTTCTCTTGAGCAGCAACTTGTTTGCTGTTCTTCTTGAAGTTCCCCTTCTTCTTCCCTTTGCCCTTTTTCTTGAAACTAGTGGTCTTGTTAACCATCAACACTTGATGCTCCTTCTTGATTTCTACCTCCACAGCCTTTAGCATTGCGAAGAGCTCGGGAATCGTCTTATCCATCCCTTGCATATTATAGTTCATCACGAAGCTCTTGTAGCTTGGTGGAAGTGATTGGAGAATTCTGTCAATGACGCTATCATCCGGAAGAGTAACTCCCAGTTGAATCAAGTGATTACAATACCCAGACATCTTCAGATGTGCTCACTGACAGAACTATTCTCCTCCATCTTGCAGCTATAGAACTTATTGGAGACTTCATATCTCTCAATCCGGGCATTCTTCTAGAATATTAACTTCAACTCCTGGAACATCTCATATGCTCCATGACGTTCAAAACATCGTTGAAGTCCCGGTTCTAAGCCGTAAAGCATGGCACATTGAACTATCGAGTAGTCATCAGCTTTGCTCTGCTAGACGTTCTTAACGTCTTCAGTTGCATCAGCAGCAGGCCTGGCACCCAGCGGTGCTTCCATGACGTAATTTTTCTGTGCAGCAATGAGGATAATCTTCAAGTTACGGACCCAGTCCGCGTAGTTGCTACCATCATCTTTCAACTTAGCTTTCTCAAGGAACGCATTGAAATTCAACGGAACAACAGCACGGGCCATCTATCTACAATCAACATAGACAAGCAAGATACTATCAGGTTCAAAGTTCATGATAAATTTAAGTTCAATTAATCATATTACTTAAGAACTCCCAATTAGACAGACATCTCTCTAGTCATCTAAGTGATCACGTGATCCAAATCAACTAAACCATAACCGATCATCACGTGAGATGGAGTAGTTTTCAATGGTGAACATCACTATGTTGATCATATCTACTATATGATTCACGCTCGACCTTTCGGTCTCCGTGTTTCGAGGCCATATCTGCATATGCTAGGCTCGTCAAGTTTAACCTGAGTATTCCGCGTGTGCAAAACTGGCTTGCACCCGTTGTAGATGGACGTAGAGCTTATCACACCCGATCATCACGTGGTGTCTGGGCACGACGAACTTTGGCAACGGTGCATACTCAGGGAGAACACTTCTTGATAATTTTTAGTGAGAGATCATCTTAAAATGCTACCATCAACCAAAGCAAGATAAGATGCATAAAGGATAAACATCACATGCAATCAATATAAGTGATATGATATGGCCATCATCATCTTGTGCTTGTGATCTCCATCTCCGAAGCACCATCATGATCACCATCATCACCTGTGCGACACCTTGATCTCTATCGCAGCATCGTTGTCGTTTACGCCATCTATTGCTTCTACGACTATCGCTACCGCTTAGTGATAAAGTAAAGCAATTACAGGGCGTTTGCATTTCATACAATAAAGCGACAACCATATGGCTCATGCCAGTTGCCGATAACTTCGGTTACAAAACATGATCATCTCATACAATAAAATATAGCATCATGTCTTGGCCATATCACATCACAACATGCCCTGCAAAAACAAGTTAAACGTCCTCTACTTTGTTGTTGCAAGTTTTACGTGGCTGCTACGGGGTTAAGCAAGAACCAATCTTACCTACGCATCAAAACCACAACGATAGTTTGTTAAGTTGATGCTGTTTTAACCTTCGCAAGGACCAGGCGTAGCCACACTCGGTTCAACTAAAGTTGGAGAAACTAACACCCTCTAGTCACCTGTGTGCAAAGCACGGCGGTAAAACCAGTCTCGCGTAAGCGTACGCGTAATGTCGGTCCGGGCCACTTCATCCAACAATACCGCCGAACCAAAGTATGACATGCTGGTAAGCAGTATGACTTATATCGCCCACAACTCACTTGTGTTCTACTCGTGCATATTACATCAAACCATAAAACCTAGGCTCGGATGCCATCAAAAATTTCCTACGCACACGCAAGATCATGGTGATGCATAGCAACAAGAGGGGAGAGTGTTGTCTACGTACCCTCGTAGACCGAAGCGGAAGCATTGACGCAACGTAGAGGAAGTAGTCGTACGTCCTCCCGGTCCAACCGATCCAAGCACCGTTACTCCGGCACCTCCGAGTTCTTGACACACGTACAGCTCGATGACGCACCCCGATCTCCGATCCAGCAGAGGCGCGGGGAGGAGTTCCATCAGCACGACGGCGTGGTGACGATCTTGATGTTCTACTGTCGCAGGGCTTCGTGTAAGCACCGCTACAATATGACCGAGGTGTAATCTTGTGGAGGGGGGCACCGCACATGGCTAAGGAACGATCTCAATGATCAACTTGTGTGTCTAGGGTGCCCCCACGCCCCCGTATATAAAGGAGGGAGGGAGGAGGAGGCCGGCCCAAGGGGGTTTGGCCCCCCTTTCCTATTCGGAGTAGGAGAAGGAAGGAAGAGGGGGGAGGAGAGAAGGAAAGGGGGGCCGGCCCCCTGCCCAATTCGGATTGGGATTGGGGGGGGGGGCGCCCCCTCCCTTTCTCCTTCTCCCTCCTTTCCACTAAGGCCCAATAAGGCCCATATACTTACCGGGGGGGTTCCGGTAACCTCCTGGAACTCCGGTATATTCCCAATCTCACTCGGAACCTTTCCGGTGTCCAAATATATCCGTCCAATATATCAATCTTTATGTCTCGACCATTTCGAGACTCCTCGTCATGTCCGTGATCACATCCGGGACTTCGAACAACCTTTGGTACATCAAAATACATAAACTCATAATGAAACTGTCATCGAAACCTTAAGCGTGCGGACCCTACGGTTCGAGAACAATGTAGACATGACCGAGACATGTCTCCGGTCAATAACCAATAGCGGGACCTGGATGCCCATATTGGTTCCTACATATTCTACGAAGATCTTTATCCGTCAAACCGCACAACAACATACGTTGTTCCCTTTGTCATCGCCATGTTACTTGCCCGAGAGTCGATCGTCGGTATCCAATACCTAGTTCAATCTCGTTACCGGCAAGTCTCTTTACTCGTTCCGTAATACATCATCTCGCAACTAACTCATTAGATGAAATGCTTGCATGGCTTAAGTGATGTGTATTACCGAGAGGGCCCAGAGATACCTCTCCGACATTCGGAGTGACAAATCCTAATCTCGAAATACGCCAACTCAACAAGTACCTTTGGAGACACCTGTAGAGCACCTTTATAATCACCCAGTTACGTTGTGACGTTTGGTAGCACACAAAGTGTTCCTCCGGTAAACGGGAGTTGCATAATCTCATAGTCACAGGAACATGTATAAGTCATGAAGGAAGCAATAGCAACATACTAAAACGATCGGGTGCTATGCTAACGGAATGGGTCATGTCAATCAGATCATTCAACTAATGATGTGACCTTGTTAATCAAATAACAACTCCTTGTTCATGGTTAGGAAACATAACCATCTTTGATTAACAAGCTAGTCAAGTAGAGGCATACTAGTGACACTCTGTTTGTCTATATATTCACACATGTATTATGTTTCCGGTTAATACAATTCTAGCATGAATAATAAACATTTATCATGATATGAGGAAATAAATAATAACTTTATTATTGCCTCTAGGGCATATTTCCTTCATGTACAAAGGTCTATAAGTCTATGAGGAGTTTGATATTTACAGAGAAAGTCGACCCCTAAAAATGAATATCTTCGACTGAAGATTTTGGTATTTCTGAAGACTTTCATGAAGACTTTGAAAGTGAAGAAGTGAGTGTGTCCATGAAGACTTGATATTCATGCAAGGAATATGAAGCTTGAAGACTTTCATTTTCATAGTTTTGTTTTTCTCTTTCTTGAGTCATAGGAAACACCGTACTTTAAAGGGGGTCGAGGAAATACTAAGGAAAATTTTCCATGTGATGCTCAACTGAAAATCCTACACCTACCAATCCCTTCGAGTGAAGCCTTTGGAAATCTCATACAGTTCAGTCAATTTCTTCAGTGACAGAGATGAAGTTCTTCTGGTCGCTGAGGAATTTGTTCTGACTGAGGAGTTAGGAATTCGCCAGTGTGAATTGCCTACACAGTGAGGAACATGATAGCCCTGAGTAATTTGAAAGTCAAATTTCCGACCGTTGATGTGCTTTGTGCCGGCTGCCCCAAAATATCTTATCCACATAACGGTCATATCATTGAAGGGCATTTATGTCTTATCATGTCGGGCTGCTCCCTAGGCTATAAATAGCCGCCCCCTACAACCACTAGTTGGTTGGCTGCTCCGAGAGAAACTGACACTTGTCATTTGAGAGCAACCCATCCTCCGAGGACTTTGAGTGAAAATCATCGAGTGAGAAAAATCCAAACCCAAACACCCACAAACCCAAAGTATTTGAGCATAACTGAAGAGATTGATCCTGCATGGATCCGATGCTTGTTACCTTTGAAGACTGTGCTTCTTCCAGACGGTTAGGCGTCATGGTCTAGAGCATCCAAGAGGAATTGTGGATCACCGAGTGACCAAAGTCTGTGAAGGTTTGGAAGTCGCCTGAAGACTTACCACGAGTTATTGGACGGGGTCTGTGTGATCTTAGTTCAAGGAGAATACGGTGAGGACTTGGTGTCCTGAGCTGCGTGCTCAGCGACTGGGTGTCCGGACTGTGTGTCCTCGAGTTTAAATACTCAGCTGCTCCAACCAGACGTACAACTGAGACAGCAGTTGGAACTGGTCTACCAAATCATTGTCTTCACCAACCTTACTGGTTCTATTTCCTCAACTCTTTCATTTCCTCATTACTGTGTTGAGTGATTGTTCATATCTGTGTTTGAAGACTTTGACTGAAGACTTTCTCAATTTCCTCAGTTCAATTTCTTCAGTCTGTTTGTCTTCATCTTGTGTTATCCTGTGTTTACGCTTTCTGTACTCTGTGTTGTCTTCATTTCATCATGATGACCATGTGTGTATTCTGTCATGCTTACTTCTGAGTACTTATTCCGCTGCAAGTAGTTCTTCGCTAAGGAATTTCCTCACCGGCAAATTCCTCAGTGAAGAATTCATAAAAATCGCCTATTCACCCCCCTCTAGTCGATATAACGCACTTTCAATTGGTATCAGAGCAAGGTACTCCCTTGTTCTGTGTGATTTTGGTTTAACCACCTGGAGTTTTAGTTATGTCGACTGCAGGATCGAGGAACGTTTCCTGCCCCATCTTTGACGGTCATGAGTATCCTCGGTGGAAGGCCATGATGAAAAAGCGACTCATGGCTATGGACAGCGAACTGTGGACCGTCACCGAGATCGGTCTTACCGATCTATGCAAGATGGCTGAGGCTGATGACATTCGCAAGTACACACTGCTTAACCTCACAGCGAAGGATGTCATCTGCTCTAGTCTGTCCCGAAATCAGTTCAGGAACATCATGCATCTCAATCACGCGAAGCTAATCTGGGACCGTCTCTCTGAGGTCTATGAAGGTCATCGAACTCATCATGATCCTTGGTTTGAGGACTACAAGGAATCTCTCAATGCGATGACATTCGAACCAGAATCATCATCGTCTACCCCCTGCCTTATGGCAAACGGTGCTGAGGTAACCGAATCCTACCTATCCGAATCTAGTGATGATGAATCTGGCGATGAATTTGGACCTAGCTATGTCAAACTTGCTTCCCTTGCCCATAAACAACAAAGAGCCTTGGAAAAAGTTCACTACATGCTAAATAAGAGCGATGATATGTTGGGTGAAGAAATGGATCAGTCAAAAGCATTGGCTGAAAGTCTTCAGAGACTTCATTCCAAGTTTGACGCCCTTCAAGATCAACATAATACTCTCTTGTCTGATCACGAGAAGCTTTCTTCTGAATTCTTCAAAGAAAGCAAGATCTTGAGAAGCTAAGAGTGAGTTATGAAGATCTTCAGAAGGAGCGCGATTCATTACTTGCTCAACAAATCAGCGCCACTCGGGAACAATTTGATCCTTCATGTTTAAAGTGCATTGAACGTGAATCTGCTAATTCTTCACCTGAATGTTCAAATGCTTCAAATGTTACAAATTCTTCACCTACCTCTACTATCACTAATTCCTCATCTGAGGACATTGCTAGTATCACTGACAATGCAGGGCTGAAGGAATTGTACATGACAGGCATGTACAAAAGCCTCAAAGGGCATCAGACTCTTTGTGATGTGCTTAAAAAGCAGATCCTCAATAGAAACCCTAGGAAAGAGGGTATTGCCTTTGAGAGGAAACTCAATGCTGATGGAACATATTGGAAGCCTGAGCAGTACCCCAAAACCTCATGGGTTGCTGCAAAGGGACCTCCAGTTGATCCATCTAACTTATCTGGCTTTACATGTGAATCTCCTCATTCTTCTGATGAGTCATTTGACTCCAACTATAAACTGTTCAAAAATCAGAATGGTGAAGTATTTGCTAGATATGTTGGCACTAACTGCAGGAACGGTTCCCCTATGAAGAAAATCTGGGTTCCCAAAAGTTATGTTCAAAGTCTTCAGGTGAATGTCCTCATGACACCACCAGTGAAGAACAGGAACCCCAGATCAAACTCTTCATATGGACCAAATTCTTCATATGGATCCAAGTCCTCATATGGACCAAATTCCTCACATGGATCAAATTCCTCAAAAGGATCAAAGTCCTCATATGAACATCATCGTGCTAACAACTCTGTTTCGCAGGGTAGAGCTAAGGGCTATGAATATGAGCATTATTCTTCAAATCATTATGTTCATAAGTCCTCGAAGAATTTCTCTGCTTATTCATATGCTTACCCTAACCCCTCTTATGTGAAACGAAATGGTTTGGCATCTTTGCCACCTTTCTCATATGGTGCTCGCAGAGTGATGAACTCTTTGCCACCCCTCCAGATGTGGGTGGTGAAGAAAAAGAACTAATCTCTTATGCAGGGTCAGGTCTCCAGACGTGCGTTAACGTCTGAAGAATTTGCTGGGGGTCTGACAAAATGCCTGAAAGGACGCAGGCTAATCATGATGAAATGAATCTTCATTTCACACGTCCTCAATACTGCATTATCTGTGCTATTGCTTGATGAAATTGAACTGATGATACTGATGTCATATTCTTCACTGATGAAGTATATGAGTTTGTAAGCTGCACTAATTCATCTGCAGGATGATCAACCCAAAGCAAACGAGTGGGTCCTCGATAGTGGTTGTACAAATCACATGACTGGTGACAAGAATCTATTGATGGATGCTCCATTAACACCGTCACATCTGAAGCATATCATCTTCGCTGACAAAGGCAAAAGTCAGGTATTGGGTCTAGGTAAGGTTGCGATCTCTAAGGATCGACACATGGACAAAGTCATGCTTGTCGAGTCCCTAGGATACAACCTCATGTCTGTCTCAATGCTTTGTGATCTTGATATGGTTGTTGTCTTTGGCAAGTATCGTTGTGTTGTGATCATGGAAGCTGACAATTCCAAAGTCTTCGAAGGCTTTAGGAGAGGAGACTTGTACATTGTTGATTTCTCTACAGGACCACAACCTGCCGTGTTCTTACTTGCAAAAGCTTCAAAAGGCTGGCTATGGCATCGACGACTTGGTCACGCTGGCATGAGGAATTTGCACACGCTCGCGAAGAAGAAGCATGTCATTGGCATAGAGAATGTCAAATTCCTCAAGGATCACCTGTGTGGTGCCTGTGAAGCTGGAAAAATGACCAAGGCCAATCATCCAGCGAAGACTATCATGACTACCACTCGACCATTTGAATTGCTTCACATGGATCTCTTCGGTCCAAATCATTATTCTGCTGTGACTAATGATGCATCTCTATATGGCTTTGTTATCGTTGATGATTACTCTCGTTACACATGGGTGCACATTGTTACTTACAAGCATGAAGTGCAGGAAGTCTTCAAACGATTTTCCTCGAGGGCTTCAACCAACTTTGGTGTGAAGATCAAGCACATCAGGAGTGACAATGGAACTGAGTTCAAGAATTCCGGTCTTGATGGCTATCTTGATGAACTTGGTATTACTCATGAATTATCTGCTCCTTATACTCCTCAGCAAAATGGCGTCGTGGAGCGCAAGAACAGAACTCTTGTTGAGATGGCTCGCACTATGCTTGATGAATACAAAACCCCTCATCGGTTTTGGATTGATGCAATTGATACCGCGTGCCACATCATCAACAGAGTATATCTTCACAAATTCCTCAAAAAACTGCCTATGAACTCCTCACTGACAAGAAACCCAATGTGAGTTATTTCAAAGTCTTCGGTGCTAAATGTTGGATTAGAGATCCTCATTACAATGCTAAATTTGCACCGAAAGCACATGAAGGTTTTATGCTTGGTTACGGAAAGGACTCGCACACCTACAGAGTCTTCAACATCACTCTTCACAAGATTGTTGAAACTGTAGATGTGCGGTTCGGTGAAACTAATGGCTCGCAAAGAGAGCACCTACCTTCTATGATAGATGAACCAGAACCTAAAGATTCTATCAAGTTCAAGGCTACTGAGGATGTCATTCCTACCGAAGAAACTATTGAAGAATTCATTCCAGAACGCGAAGATCGTCGAGCAGATGCACCTGAAGATAATGCTGAAGAAAATGGTGCTGAAGAAAATGCTGATCAAATTCCTCGATGACAACCAGCTCATCCTCGCGTTGCAAAAGAAGTGCAAGTTGAAAAGATCATCAATGACATTGAAGCACCAGGTCCTCTCACACGCTCAAAAGCTTCACATTTATCTAACTTTTGTGGGCACTATGCTTTTGTCTCTATCACAGAGCCCACCAAGGTAGATGAAGCATTTCTGGAGCCTGAGTGGATCCAGGCCATGCAAGAAGAATTACATCAGTTCGAGCTCAATAATGTCTGGGAACTGGTCAAACGTCCAGATCCTCGCAAGCATAATATCATCGGCACAAAGTGGATCTACCGCAACAAGCAAGATGAAAATGGCCTTGTGGTGAGGAATAAGGCACGACTTGTAGCTCAAGGCTACACACAGGTTGAAGGAGTTGATTTCGATGAAACTTTTGCACCTGTTGCTAGACTTGAGGCCATTCGCATATTACTTGCATATGCTAACCATCATAATATCACTTTATATCAAATGGATGTGAAAAGTGCATTCCTCAATGGTAAGCTTGAGGAAGAAGTGTATGTTGCTCAACCCCCAGGTTTTGAAGATCCTAAGAATCCTGACAAAGTCTTCAGACTCAACAAGGCCCTCTATGGCCTCAAGCAGGCCCCACGGGCGTGGTATGACACTTTGAAGGATTTCTTCGTGAAGAATGGCTTCACACCCGGTTCACTCGACCCTACTCTCTTTACTAAATCTTATGATGGTGAACTGTTTGTGTGCCAAATATACGTTGATGATATTATATTTGGTTGTACTGATCAACGTTATAGTGATGAATTTGCCTACATGATGAGTGAAGAATATCAAATGTCTATGATGGGAGAGTTGAAATTCTTTCTAGGTCTTCAAATTCGTCAACATCACAATGGCATATTCATATCTCAGGAGAAATACCTCAAGGATGTACTGAGGAAATTCGGCATGCAAGATTGCAAAGGAGTCAAAATTCCTATGCCCACAAATGGCCATCTATGCACTGATGAAAATGGTATTGACTTCGACCACAAGGTATACCGCTCCATGATTGGTTCTTTATTGTACTTATGTGCATCTAGGCCAGATATAATGCTTAGTGTTTGCATGTGTGCCCGATTTCAAGCTTCACCGAAGGAATCACACCATAAGGCTGTGAAGCATATTCTTCGATATCTAGCTCACACACCAACACTAGGATTATGGTACCCCAAGGGCTCTACCTTTGATCTCATTGGATATTCTGACTCTGACTATGCTGGTGATCGTGTGGATCGCAAGTCAACATCTGGTACTTGTCATTTCCTCGGACGATCTCTGGTCTGTTGGTCCTCGAAGAAACAGAACTGCGTATCACTGTCTACTGCTGAAGCTGAGTATATTGCTGCTGGTTCTTGCTGTGCTCAATTGCTGTGGATGAAGCAAACTCTCAAGGACTACGGCATCAACATGAAGAACGTGCCTCTCTACTGTGACAATGAGAGCGCCATCAAGATTGCTCATAACCCAGTTCAGCAGTCGAAGACAAAGCACATTCAGATCCGTCATCATTTTCTTCGTGATCATGTGTTGAAGGGCGACATTGCTATTGAACATGTGAAGACTGAAGAACAGCTAGCCGATATCTTCACAAAGCCCTTGGATGAGAAGAAATTTAGCAAGTTGCGGTGTGAGCTAAATATCTTAGAATCTTCGAATGTTCTTTGAAAAGGACACCATCCTAACACTTATGCAAAATTGATGACTTAGATTTGCAACACATGAAGAAACATTTTTCTTCAATCAATGAAGAATAACATTCTAAGTGTGAAGAAATTAATGAAGAATTTGATTCTCAGAACCCTACGACAATTGTACGCGGTGTCTGAAATCATCATTCTTATACGGTGGGTCACGCCACCACAAAAAGGTTGAAATTCTTCAATTTGAGTTTTTCCTCAGTTTTGAAATTCCTCATTTTTTTAAATTCTTCAACTTTGCAAAATCTTCACTGTTTCCATCGTCTTTCTTCATTGGCTATATATATATATATGGATTTATGTCCTCTACAACATTCACTTATGGCTAATTCTTCAAGTTGCACTTTCTGCTAAGTGAATGTGATCGGACCCTTCCCCCTCTATGCTATACTCAACCCAAAATATTCACAAATTCTTCATGTGCGTTCTATTTGAAACCCATTCAAAATCTTCACTGTGTCCTTGTCAGCTGAAGAAATTGCAAACGAAACTTTAAAACTAATCTTATCCAAATTTTCGGTTTTGCCACTCAAACCGTCCTGTTTCCCATGATAGACTTATCTATTCACCCACGATCTAACACGATCTCCACTATTCAGTACGTGGGTGACACATGTCAAGCGAATGAGAAGGGCCAGGGGAACGTTCGTCAAAATCTTCAGGCGAACAGTTTTTCACTGCGACTATATATACCCCCTCACCCTTCCTCACTTCCTTTACTCTGCTCGACCGCTCTCTCCCGCACTCGAGCTACTCAAACCCTAGCACCGCCGCTACTCCATCGTCGCCGGAGAGGAAGAGCTTCACTGCCTTGACCTCGTCGCCGTCATACTCCCGCCGGCCGCGGAAATCTTCACTCCGCCGCCGGCGTAGCTATCTTCCTCCGCCAAGTTAGGGCGTGGAAGATCTGAACTGACGAGCTTCTAATCTACTCTTCTCAGTTCATCGTGTTCTTCAATCAGGGTAATTAAAAGTTACTTTTACTGCCCTCTTTGATTCAGATTTTCTCCACAAAATCTTCAAAGGTGTTTTATTCTTCAAATTCTCACACACAAAACACCTCACAAATTATCTGTTCTTGATTCGTTTCCCTAAGCTTCATTTTCTTCAAAATTCCTCAATTGTGTGGATCGTAGATCTATACAACTCTGGAACATAAGACAAAGTACACTTAGTGAAATTCCTCAGGACTCATCTGGTCAAATTCCTCAAACTTGTTCATTTTGAAAACCTTCTGAGAACACATATGACCTCTTCAAATTCCTCGCAACTATACTCTGTTCACAGGTACTCATGTCCGCTGCTGAATCACTAGGTTCTCATCAACTTAACTCATTTGCAGCGTTCCTTGAAGAAAAATTGCATACTTCTTCAGAGTGTTCAATTGTTCAAATTCCACATCTGAAGAATATGGCTGAAGGTAAGAAACCGCAGAAAGGAGGAAAGAATCCTGAGGTCATGACTGCTTTCGAGATCCATGATGACATTTATAAGGACTATTGCACACCTGATGAGGCCAAGTTCGGCAAAGAGGTATATGAAGAAATTTGCTCTAAATCCTCCATGCCCAAGAGCTCCATTGGCACCTGGCCAAGTAGCTGATCCTACCAGCATCAAGCGTGGTGAGGATTTTCCTGAAGAATGGGCCAGGCGTCAAGCCAAGTTGGCTAGACAAGCCAAAGAAGCAGTGAGGAAATTTAATGAAGACTCTGCTGCTGCCACAAAGGCCTCTGACAAGCCTAGGAAATCTATGGCAAAGAAGCCCGCACACAAGCCAAGTGCTTCATCAACTCTGCCCTCACGGCCAAGTTCCTCAGCAACGCCCTCACGGCCAGTATCTTCAAAGCCCTCACGGCCAATTCCTCATGCTGCTCCTGCTCCTCCAAAGTCCTCAATTGCTCCGGCAAAGTCCTCAACACCTGTACATATGGCCACATGCCAAAGGACTACAGGCATCTCCATTGCCTCTGGTGTCTCAGCAAGTTCCTCAGCTGCACCAAATTCTTCATCTGGCCCCACTCTGCTGAAGACAAAGGCCACTGCTGGACGAGGTCCTCGCCCTAGTCCGAAGAAGAAACAAGTTGCTTTCCATGTGCCATCTGACGATGAAGCTGATGATGAAGAACTTGCAGATATCATCAGAGACAGGCAAGAAAGGGCCTCTAGAGCCAAAGGCACAAATGTGCCACTGCTTTTGGATCCTAAAGTGATCCTCGACTACATTGATCTCTGGCACAAGGACCCAAACACTCCTATGCCTGATTTTCATCTGACACCTGGCCAAAGTCACGTGCTGACCCACTTCATCAATGAACAAAAATGGAAATTTGAGAAGGCCAGGCAAATCAAGAAGGCTCAGTTCAGGAAAGAGAAGTACCTGAAGAACAATGTTGTCAAAATGACACCTGATGAACTCCTCAAGATCCAGTCTGAGATCAAAACACTCAGCGACAACTTCAATTCCTATTATGCTGATTGGCAAGGAACCAAAGTCAGGTTTGTTAAACTGACTGAGAAGTTCACCAATGTTGCAGACCCATCGCAACATGAAATTCCTCATGCTGAAGCCTCTGCTCAGCAAACTGAAGAACATGCCAGCACCGCTGATGATTCTCAGCCTGCTGAAGAAAATGCTAGTTCCAGAGCTGATGACTCCATCCCAGCTGCTGAAGAAACTGCCAGGGCATCCACTAGTGGTGCGCCTGAAGACACTGAAGAAGTCAGGGCAACTGCAGCAGTTGCACCTAAGGAAATTCAACCAGATTCCTCAGCTCCTCCTGCGCCTACACCAACTCCTACCCTTCCATCTGCATCAGATGTGAGGAAGACCAAGGCTGCAGAGAAAGCTGTAGTGAAGAAAAGGAAAGCATCATCTGCTTCAGATTCTTCAGCTTCGAACAAATTGAAGACTATGACCAGCTCTTTTGAGAACCCTATTGATGATGTTCCGATTTCCAAGGAACTTGTTCCTTATGGTGTAGAATATGTGATCCCCAGCGGATCTGATGAAGAACATCATTCTGCTGCTTCGTCAGAGCAGATTGATGAAGAAATTGAAGTGGATGCGATCCCTTCAACTCCTGCTGCTTCCTCGCCCATGCCTCAGTTCACAGCTGAAGAGGCTGGCATTGAAGAACTTGAAGATGAAGATGTGGACATTGGATGCACCACGCCTGTGATGAATGATGACTTTTGGGAAAGTCAGCATCCCAATTCCCCACACTTCACTCCACTATAGCAAATACCTCAGTCCCTTGCACCAACTGTTCAAATGGGCTCTGAAGAAACTCAGTCTGTGCATGAAGAAATTCCAGCCACTAGTGCTGAAGAAACTGTTGCTGCTAATAACTTGAACATGCAGACTGCCACTAAAGAGGAACCAGAAATTCCTCAGCCTGAAGAACCTGAGATTGTGATTCCGGAGGTTGTGATGCAACTCACTGACACTCATGTGCCTAAGCCAAAGGATCCCTTCTCAAAGAAGCAAAAGTTCAAGGCTGCTGATTTCTTCAATGAGCATGTGTTCTTCACTGATTATAATCCCTATGACTCTGCTCGCATAAGGAAGAGGCGTTTCTGGACTGCTAGTCAAGCAAACTTTTATTCCTCTGTGCTATTCGACAAAAACAAAGTCTTCGAGCATGCACACATTCCTCATGTGGACATGGAATCTCTGCCGTGCTTCGAGCCTATCCTCAGTGTTCTTCACGATGCTGGATTACTGAATTTTAGCACTGACATCTGTGATTGGAATGAAGAACTCATTCTTCAATTCTATGCAACGCTGCACATCACAGGAAATTCTGAAGATGTGAACACTTGGGTGCTGGACTGGATGTCTGAAAATAATCACTACAAGGCACCATCAACTGAATTGCTTCGTGTCCTTCCACTCAGTCCTCCCCTTGATGGTGCTCGTTGCATCTACAACGAACCTGAGCTTACAAATCATTACATGCAAGTGCTAATGAAGCCTTTGGAGCCAACGCAGGCCCCACGAACCAAATTCCTCGTCAAGGAATTATTGTATGTGCCACGAACTATCTATCGCATTCTGACGAAGACAATGAGTCCTATCAAAGTCCGCGACTCAAATGATGAAGAAGTCGTTGGCATCATGAAGAATATGCTTTTCAACATCATTCATGGCGTTCCCATTAACTTGCATGATTTCTTCATGAGGACTCTAGCCAATATTGCTATGTCAACGTTTGAGTTGAAGCCTTATGCACCATGGATTATGAAATTCATCAAGACAAGGTCTTCACTCAATTATAAGGCTGATACACTGAGCCATGGCAGTTTCTTGCCTCCAATTTAAGTCCTCAAAAGGACATATTCCTTAGCTGATGACAAAGGCAAGGCAACAGCTATGATAGATGAAGGCACTCGCCCATTGGATGGTCAATTTCGCAAGGCTGCATCTTACTCCACCAATGATGACTCTACCACACATGATTCTGCCGCCAACACCTCTGCCAAGCATATTCCTCAAGCAACAGCACCCAGGGTGATGACTGATCGTGAGTTACTCCACAGTCTTCATCAGAAAGTTGATCGAAATCACAAATAGGTCAAGCGTCAGTTTGGTTCAATTCTTCACAACATGACCTCAACCTACAATGCAGTGAGGAAGAACCAATACTACCTCCACGAAACCTTCAACCGTACCTGGGTTGTTCTATCTCATATCTACAGCGCAGATGATCTGAAGAGCATGGGTCTCAAGAAAGAATTTGGCTGGTATGCACCTCCACCGAAGAAATTCAAGAAGGTCAAGGTTCCTTCCATGGAAGCCAGCTCATATTCTTCATCGCGTGCCACTGAAGAAAATGAAGACTTGGACGACACTGCGGCAGGCCCTACTACAACAACCAACCCCGACAACGCTAGCGCTCCTCCATCAACTTGATAATCTTCAGGGGCGTTAGTCCTCAGTTTTGATCCTTTTGGTCATTCGATGACAAAGGGGGAGAAATCTGAGTTAGTCTTCAAGCGGGTCTATTATATGGGCGTTTTTTTCTAAGTTACAACTCTCGCTCTTCTGAAACTTTTATTGGATCGAGTTGTAATCTTAAACCCGATGGTGCTCTGATACTTTTGATGCACTGTGCTCTGATTTTGCATGCTTATTCCTCGTTAATATTATTGCTCGCATGCTAAATCTCTTCAGGCACCATATTTCATCATGCGTTTCAAATTCTTCATATTATATGCATGTATGAATTACAAGATATAGGGGGAGATCTCCATGATTCAATTCTTCAAGTGTGCATTGCTTCAAAAGCAAATTCCTCACTATGCACATCTTCAGGGGGAGTTCTTCTATATCTTGCAATCAAATTCCTCAATATCAGTACTTACACTTCATAAGTTTATCCCCGTTGAAAACTTAACCTATATTTTCATCAATCACCAAAAAGGGGGAGATTGTAAGTGCATCTAGTGCCCCTTAGTGATTTTGGTGTATTGAAGACTTATAGGTTAAGGGACTAATGTGTTTATGAGTGTACATAGGTCTATAAGTCTATGAGAAGTTTGATATTTACAGAGAAAGTCGACCCCTAAAAATGAATATCTTCGACTGAAGATTTTGGTATTTCTGAAGACTTTCATGAAGACTTTGAAAGTGAAGAAATTGGTGTGTCCATGAAGACTTGATATTCATGCGAGGAATATGAAGCTTGAAGACTTTCGTTTTCATAGTTTTGTTTTTCTCTTTCTTGAGTCATAGGAAACAACGTACTATTAAAGGGGGTCGAGGAAATACTAAGGAAAAATTTCCATGTGATGCTCAACTCAAAATCCTACACCTACCAATCCCTTCGAGTGAAGCCTTTGGAAATCTCATACAGTTCAATCAATTTCTTCAGTGACAGAGACGAAGTTCTTCTGGTCGCTGAGGAATTTTTTCTGACTGAGGAGTTAGGAATTCGCCAGTGCGAATTGCCTACACAGTGAGGAACATGATAGCCCTGAGTAATTTGAAAGTCAAATTTCCGACCGTTGCTGTGCTTTGCGCCGGCTGTCCCAAAATATCTTATCCACATGACGGTCATATCATTGAAGGGCATTTATGTCTTATCATGTCGGGCTGCTCCCTAGGCTATAAATAGCCGCCCCCTACAACCACTAGTTGGTTGGCTGCTCTGAGAGAAACTGACACTTGTCATTTGAGAGGAACCCATCCTCCGAGGACTTTGAGTGAAAATCATCGAGTGAGAAAAATCCAAACCCAAACACCCACAAACCCAAAGTGATTGAGCATCACTGAAGAGACTGATCCTGCATGGATCCGACGCTTGTTACCTTTGAAGATTGTGCTTCTTCCAGACGGTTAGGCGTCATGGTCTAGAGCATCCAAGAGGAATTGTGGATCGACGAGTGACCAAAGTCTGTGAAGGTTTGGAAGTCGCTTGAAGACTTACCACGAGTGATTGGATGGGGTCTGTGTGACCTTAGTTCAAGGAGAATGCGGTGAGGACTTGGTGTCCTGAGCTGCGTGCTCAGCGACTGGGTGTCCGGGACTGTGTGTCCCCGAGTTTAAATACTCAGCCGCTCCAACCAGACGTACAACTGAGACAGCGGTTGGAACTGGTCTAACAAATCATTGTCTTCACCAACCTTACTGGTTCTATTTCCTCAACTCTTCCATTTCCTCATTACTGTGTTGAGTAGTTGTTCATATCTGTGTTTGAAGACTTTGACTGAAGACTTTCTCAATTTCCTTAGTTCAATTTCTTCAGTCTGTTTGTCTTCATCTTGTGTTATCCTGTGTTTACACTTTCTGTACTCTGTGATTGTCTTCATTTCATCATGATGACAATGTGTGTATTCTGCTATGCTTACTTCTGAGTACTTATTCCACTGCAAGTAGTTCTTCGCTAAGGAATTTCCTCACCGGCAAATTCCTCAGTGAAGAATTCATAAAAATCGCCTATTCACCCCCCCTCTAGTCGATATAACGCACTTTCACCAGCATCTCCGTCAGGAGAGCATTGGCTGGGCCTTCTGGTAGCGGATCGGGCAGTAAACCTACTCCGCTATCTCCACATAATCCTGAAGGAATGTGCATAACTGCTTAAAGTTCTCCCGTGAATATAGTGGGAAGAACCGAATCCGATGGTAGTTTGAGAACTCACCGGACTAGGATCCCACGCGGCGTGAAGCCCGCGGTCCTCGGATGTGGGAGGAGGTACTTCGGAGGCCTTGAACAACACCGTCCATGCGCCTTTGTACGTCATGTCATAGAGCTTCCGGAGCGTCTGGTGTTCGGTCGGGACGAACTCCCACAGATTGACTGCCCTCCTTTGGCAGGGCAAGATCCGGTGAACGAGCATGACCTGGATCATGTTGACAAGCTTGATGTTCTTGTCCTTCATGCTTTTGATGCATGTCTGGAGTCCGGTCAGCTCCGTAGAGTCTCCCCAGGACAAGCCCTTCTTTTCCCAGGAGGTAATCCGCATCGGGGCTCCGGATCAGAACTCGGGGGCCACCGCCCAGTTGGCATCGCGCGGCTCGGTGATGTAAAACCACCCCGATTGCCACCCTTTTACGGTCTCCGCAAAGGAACCGTCGAGCCATGTGACATTGGGCATTCTGCCCACCATGGCCCCTCCGCACTCCACTTGTTGGCCGTTTACAACCTTCGGCTTCACGCAGAAGGTTTGCGGCCATAGGCCGAAGTGAGGCCGGATGCGGAGGAAGGCCTCGCATACGACGATGAACGCCGAGATGTTGAGGACGAAATTTGGGGCTAGATCGTGGAAATCTAGCCCATAGTAGAACATGAGCCCGCAGACGAAGGGGTGAAGTGGGAACCCTAGTCCACGGACGAAGTGGGCGACGAACACGACCCTCTCATGGGGTCCTGGGGTCGGGATGACCTGCCCAGCGTCCGGTAGCCGGTGCGCAATGTCTGTGGCCAAGTATCCGGCCGGACGAAGATTTGTGACATGCTTCTCCTTGACGGTGGAAGCCACCCACTTGCCTCTTGTTCCGGACATGTTTAGCTGTGCGGAGAAGACTTGGGCTTGGGCGCTGGAGCTCGAGGGGGCAAGAGTGGGTGAGGAAGAAAGGAGGCGTGGGTAAAAATGTGGAAATCTTATCCCTTTATAGAGGCGACGAAAGCGGTGCGCCTCCCCACTTGCCCGTTGGAATCGCTTGCTTCCCAAGCGCCGCGATTGATGGCGTGGTGGGATTACCCATACCCGTATTGATGAGAATCCTGCGATAAGGGGACACGATCTCTGCTTTGACAAGACGTGTCACAGAAACCGCCTCGTATATGCGATGCAGCTGGTTGTGGGAAAATGGTTCGAGTAATGATCCGACCGTAATAAAATGTCACGTCATTAGAAAAGTTGTTAGCAGATTGCATTTGTGAAAATATCATTCTCTCTACGTCGGTGTGTACAGATCATCTTGCAGATCCGGACACGGTCTACGTGTTCGATAACCACTTTGGAGTATTCAGAGAAGGAACCCGCCTTGCAATGCCGAAGACAATACTGCACGCCGGACTCCTCATCATTGAAGCCTGGTTCAGGGGCTACTGAGGGAGTCCTGGATTAGGGGGTATCCAGACAACCGGACTGTGTACAACGTCCGGACTATTGAAGCGTGAAGATACAAGACTCAAGACTTCGGCCCGTATCCGGATGGGACTGTCCTTGGCGTGGGAGGCAAGCTTGGCGATCCGGATATTATATTTCCTTCCTTGTAACCGACTCCATGTAAACCCTAGCCCTCTCCGGTGTATATATAAACCGGAGAGGTTGGTCCTTAGAAGGCCGATCACAATTACAATCATACCATCATAGGCTAGCTCTTAGGGTTTAGCCTCTACGATCTCGTGGTAGATCTACTCTTGTACTACCCATATCATCAATATTAATCAACCAGGAAGTAGGGTTTTACCTCCATCGAGAGGGCCCAAACCTGGGTAAACATCTATGTCCCTTGCTTCCTGTTACCATCAGCCTTGACGCACAGATCGGGACCCCCTACCCGAGATCCATCGGTTTTGACACCGACAGCGTCAACTTGCAACTACGGCCATCCAACACTGGAGAGACCCCCAAGGAAACATCCTCGTCCTTGAGGATGCATGGCAGACCAACTAACATGGCCTTCTCCCATGCATATTTACGCACCCTCTTAAAATATTTGGTGCAAGTACCGCTAAGTCTTGCGGATGTGAGGAAGTCGGAGCGACTTACGATTTATCCCAAGGATTGTCGTCCAAGGTCTCCCAACCTCGACGAGGACGAGAAGCACCACCGCCTTGCGAATCCATGGCAATGGCGACCAACTGCCTTGTCCCTTGTGGAGGTGGTTTACACGAGAGGAGATGGTAACTGCAGGGCTTCGTCCCTTCGGAAAGGATGTTCTGCAGGCGAACACTAGTGCAGTTTATATTTGAGACCCATGCGTTGCACGGAACATCAAGATGCATTTATACGAGTTGTTTATCTCATGGGAGACGAAGATGAACGAGGGAAGGCCTTATCTGCAAATGTGGAGAGGCGTGCGGGTATCTTTTTGCAAAATTTTCATAGTTTGCTTTCTATCCGTCAGATATAGATCGGACGGTCTATATTGCAGGATGGCAGGCACACCATCATCACCAACTTGATTTTTTATAAGAGTAGAGAATATTGTAGGATGGCAGGCACACCATCATCACCAACTTGGTTTTTTATAAGAGTAGAGATAGAGATTACGGAGCTGGCGGGCGGTTCGTTGTACGGCACGTTCGCATCCATCCACTAGCCCAGAATTAAAGCACGCACGACATTTACAGTGACTGGGATTAGTTGTTTTCCGGGCGCATGGACCACAGCGGACTAGCAGTCCTGGTCGCCCTTTTTCAAGCACGCCTTCGACAAGTATGTGCGTGACATGCATGCATGCAAATATTGCGTGACCAAACCGTGAGAAGTGGAGCGGTAGGTTATCAAACTACATCATGCATGTTGCAGCCATGTCATCCACACGCAACCAAAAGGCCAATTCATACTCCGCTAGACTATACTGTACTACTATGCATTGTTTGGCATGAACGTTCCTTGGAGCTTGTGCTACAACTGGCGTACTCCGCAGCTCGTTTCCCTTCTCCTTCCTCTTTCACCGCCCGCACACGTCCGCGGGAAGCGACCGGTCAACCCTTATATAGGAGTGCTAGCACAAAAAGATCCATGCATGACCACTAAAATTTCCTTTATCTTATCTCTATGAAATAAATGTGGCGTGAAACTCAAAGACCTTCAAGTCTGAGTATAATGGAAATCATCGTCCTCCTCCCGCTCCGCTTCGCTCGCATCATCGTCCACCTATTCTGGCTCCACATCGTTGTTCTTCTCCTTCGGCTCCGAGTGCTGCTCCGCCTCCAACGCCTCCTTGTCCGGCTCCGGCTAGTCTGGACTCCGGAGGCATGGTGGCTACGATCCGAGCTTCGCGCCACCTCCTGATCTACGGAAGCATCTCAAAGTGCCGCTCCGACAGGAGCATGGCGTATGTCGTTACCTTCGGACGGGCCATGGCTATCGAGCGACGGCGACCAGAGAAGAGGCAGTGGGAGGGGAATGGATGTAGCTACTATTTGGGTTTGTCGTCCAGCTTAAACAAATGCGCACCATCATGTGTACCCGCTAGTGCACAAATTGTAACATACGGGTCTACTTAGGGGGCGTCACGTAATTGGTATGTGTGTGAGATTCTGAGAGACAGAGTGCGTGTGTGCAACTCTACTCTTCGGACATGTACTCCACCTTTTGCATCGGGATATAAGTATAATGGTATTACACTTTAGCTTGTGATTTACGTGGCCATGTTAACGTGGTTGTGTAAAAAAATGTCACTTCTTGCTCATGATTTGCGTTATATAATTATGCGAAGTTTGCTAACTACTAAAATAAAGTGGAATTTGTTCATGTTATATAAGTAAATTAAGGTGATTGTTTATCATATGAGTAAGATTGGACGAAGGGCAGTAGGAACAAATGCTCCACCTAGAGCATGTGTGTGTGAAATGGAGTATGTGTGTGTGTGTGTGTGTGTGTGAAGCGGACTCTTAGGTGGGGAAAGTAATTTAAGTGTGTGTGGCTTTATCGTAGAGATGTGATGTGTATGGCAAAGGCCACCAATGAGGGGGTGCGAGAGAGAAGGGGCTCGTAAAGAAGGAAGAGAACACGTGTGCGTGTGAGAGGAGTCGACATTGAGATAACGTGTTTGTTCGAGAGACACCGAGGAAGACTACTATATATCGATGGTGCATGTAGGCAGGAATTAAATGAAGGGATAGTATTATTGGTTTCGGGGATATAGGGAAGGAGCGAGAGATGGGGGTAGCTAGAAGGAGATTGTTAAGTGTGAGTGTGTATTTTAGAGAAGAGACCCATCCAGGCGGAAGTCATGTGCACACAAGAAGAGAATGATTCGATGTGGGGTGAGGGCTGAGGGTAATTAACTATGTATGGAGACATAGGAGACCTTGAACGTGCATGTGCGAGAGGTATACATGTATACGTGGGATGTGTGTGTGTGCGCACGCGCATGATCGAGATAAAAGAAAGAAGACACAAGTCATAAGATCAACGGCATGGGAGAGACGGATCGGTATGACAATATGCATGCAGGTGAGAGTGGAAGGAAGAAGGGCCATAGTTGAGCATGTGTTTTTGTCTTTAAGAAATAGTGGCATGGGCTGGAGCATGCATCTATGGCGAGCAGAGAGAGTGAAACACAACGATTGTGCAAAAGAGATCGACCTATAGATGCATGTATAGAGAGACTGATATAGTGTGTGTGATAGGAAGCAAGAGTGCATGCGAGAAAGAAGGTTGACGGAGAAACAACGGAAGATGCAGAGATAGAGATGCTAGCTACAGGGACATCGCCTGGTTGTGTTAGAGATTACCGCTAAGTGGTTCAGAGGGGTGAGTTATGTGTGTGTGAGAGAAAGATAAAAAGAGGGTGCATGACTGCATGTAGAGAGAAACATATATAGTGTGCGTGATAGGAAGCAAGAGTGAGGGTGAGAAAGAAGGTTCATGGAGAAACAGATAAATAGAAAGATAAAGATGCTAGCTAGAGGGAGATCAGCTAGCTATTGTGTGTGTTAGTGATAAGAGTCGAGTGGATCAGAAGGCTGAGTTATGTGTGTGGGTGTGAGATAGAAGAGAGAGGGTGCATGTGATTCACATACAAACAAATATCAGAGAGAAATGAGATCCCGAGAGACGGAGTTTTGTGTTTGCGAGAGAGAAAGATATTTCACAAGGAGAGTGATAGCCAGAGAGACATATTAGGGAACACGAGATATCCCTAGGGAGAGAGAGAGAGTGTGTGTGAGCGATATACAAGGGAATGATGGAGAGATATGATACCCTAGGAGACAGAGTTTGTGTTTGTGTGTGAGAAAGAGATATTTAAGAGGGAGAGTCGTAGCTTCTCATACCTAAGGAGCGCAAGACATCTTTGGGTGATAGGGGGTATGCAAGCGGCACACAGGGGAATAGTAGAGAGAAATGAGACCCCAGGAGATGAAGTTTGTGTTTGTGTGAGAGAAAGAGATTTCATAGGGAGAATCATAGTTAGAGACACATAGCAGGGAGCGAGATATACTTAGAGAGATAGAGTGAAGGTCGAGGGAGAGAGTACCATCAGTGTGTTACGAAGATAAAAGATCATTGTCGACATACAAGTAGCACAAGAGATACCCGAGAGACGATGAAGGCGATATTTCTAGAGAGAGATATAAGCACAAGTGATAGCTATATGAGACGAATATCTGGATTAAAGGGGATTCAAATATTTAAACTAGAGATCATGACATCGATAATATCATAACAAAAATTGGTCTATCAAACATGCATATTCATTTGAATTTGGGGACATGTGTAATGTTATATAGTTTATCAATACTAGTGATCCATAGATTCTTTAATTAGAGACAATGCATGGTTTATATGGAATTAATGTCTAAACGGGATTACACTATATGTTGCGGGTGTCGAACATATTATACGTGTTTGAGAAGTAAAAAAACCGCATGTAACACACTTATGGTACTCTCTAGCGAGGAATGCATGAAGGAAATATGCCCTAGAGGCAATAATAAAGTTGTTATTTATAATTCCTTATATCATGATAAATGTTTATTATTCATGCTAGAATTGTATTAAGCAGAAACTTAGTACATGTGTGAATATACAGACAAACATAGTTTCCCTAGTATGCCTCTACTTGACTAGCTCATTAATCAAAGATGGTTAAGTTTCCTAACCATAGACATGTGTTGTCATATGACGAATGGGATCACATCATTAGAGAATGATGTGATGGACAAGACCCATCCATTAGCTTAGTATAATGATCGATTAGTTTTATTGCTATTGCTTTCTTCATGACTTATACATGTTCCTCTGACTATGAGATCATGCAACTCCCGAATACTGGAGGAACACCTTGTGTGCTATCAAACGTCACAACATAACTGGGTGATTATAAAGATGCTCTACAGGTGTCTCCGAAGGTGTTTGTTGGGTTGGCATAGGTCGGGATTAGGATTTGTCACTCCAAGTATCTGAGAGGTATCTCTGGGCCCTCTCGATAATGCACATCACTATAAGCCTTGCAAGCAATGTGACTAATGAGTTACTGACGGTATGAGGCATTGCGGAATGAGTAAAGAGACTTGCCGGTAATGAGATTGAACTAGGTATGATGATACCGACGATCGGATCTCTGGCAAGTAACATACCGATGACAAAGGGAACAGCGTATGGTGTTATGCGGTTTAACCGATAAAGATCTTCGTAGAATATGTAGGAGCCAGTATGAGCATCTAGGTTCCACTATTGGTTATTTACCAAAGATGTGTCTCGGTCATGTCTACATAGTTCTCGAACCCGTAGGGTCCGCATGCTTAACGTTCGATGATGATTTGTATTATGAGTAATGTGATTTTATGACCGAAGTTGTTAAGAGTCCCGTATGAGATCACGGACATGACGAGGAGTCTCCAAATGGTCGAGAGGTAAAGATTCATATATTGGAAGGCTATATTCGGACATCGGAAAGGTTCCGAGTGATTCGTGTATTTTTTGGAGTACCGGGGAGTTACGGGAATTCACCGGGAGAAGTAATGGGCCTTATTGGGCCATACGGGAAAGGAGGAGGTAGGCCAAGGGGAGGTGGCGCCTCCCCCCCCATGGGTCCGAATTGGACTAGGGGAAGGGGGCGGCGCCCCCCTTGCCATTTCCTACTCCCTCTTTCCTTCTCTCCTACTCCAAAAAGGAAAGGAATTCCTACTAGGACTTGGAAGTCCTAGTAGGACTCCAAACTCTTGGTGCACCCCTTGGGGGCCGGCCTCTCTCCCTCCCTCCTTTATATACCTGGGCAGGGGGCACCCCAAAGGCAGAACAAGTCTTCTTTTAGCCGTGTGTGGTGCCCCCCTCCGCAATTACACACATCGGTCATATCGTCATAGTGCTTAGGTGAAGCCCTACGCCGGTAACTTCATCATCACCGTCGCCATGCTGTCGTTTGACGGAACTCTCCCTCGTCCTCAACTGGATCAAGAGCTCAAGGGACGTCATCGTGTTGAACGTGTGCTAAACGTGGAGGTGTCATACGTTCGGTACTTGGATCGGTTGGATCGTGAACACGTTCGACTACATCAACCGCGTTACTAAACGCTTCTGCTTTCGGTCTAGGAGGGTATGTGGAGACACTCTCCCATATCATTGCTATGTATCTCCTAGATAGATCTTGCGTGATCATAGGAAAAAAATTTAAATACTGAGTTCCCCAATAATGCGTACATTGGATTTCAACATAAAGTGGTTTCAAATATTTGAAAATCCAAATTAAAATGGATCTAGCCTTATGAATCTGAGATTATGCCATTTGTAAACCGTATTTATGTATAAAGGGTGTTGTGCTTTTGAAGTATATATAAAAAATGATGTATATAGATTTCTATTCAAATACAAAATGGATCCTGCACGAAAAACAAATACAAACTAGATTCGAATTGAGTTGGCACAGTAAACATGCACTCTTTCTCTGCAAAAATTTGAACGAAGAGGGAAAACTCGCAGTAACCGCCTGAAACCAAAATCTGCGAGATGGAAATTACTGCCTATCCCTGACATGCAAAGCCTATCGACTCGATTTCTATAGGTTTCGATAGGGGTAGGCTTGTAATTCTACTCAAATGTAACCGCCTCCGCCTCTCACCTACCTGGATTCATACACGGTGGGCACCAAAACACAGTTTCTCCTCGGCCACAAATCGCCTCTCACCTCCCTCCCCGATTTATACACGGTGGGCACCAAAACAAACTCTCCTCGGCCGAAATATCCATCGGCAAATATTTGGTGTATGCGAGATTATCGTCCTATCCCCAACCGACTAATATTGTTGTGATGTAGAAAATTTTAAACAAAGGCTAAGTTTATAAATTTCCTTGCATTTGAGACAAGCGCTCCGTGAAGACATGGTTCCCCCTACCTCTCTCCCTCCATTTTTGCATTCATACTCCGTGGGTGCCAAAACACCCTCTCCACCACAATCTCCTCCGTCCACCACCCCATCCACCGCCGTCCTCCTCCACCATGCCGGAGCTGATACCCCAATGCCCTCGTCCATTACAACAGACTGACCTCTCTCATCCACGGCTTCAGACCAAGATCCTTACATCGCGTCCTCTCGCTTCATCCGCATCATCGTCCACCTTGCCGAGGCCGCTCGTACAACCGTCTTGTCCACCGCGTCGGGATATTTCCCTCGCCACCACCGTCTGCCCTCCTAGATCTGCTTCCATGTCACCGACAACCATCGCTACTGCAGCACCCTCAACACCTTAGCAGATGCTTACACGGCGTCACACCAGAGGCGGTACGCTTTCATATCTACTCAAGTTATTTATCTCAGCAAGAAAATAGATCGCCACTGCTTTACCGTGATTTCTTGTCCATCACTTAGAATCTTACTTGTTAGTTGAAACCAAACATTGGTTGCGAAGTTGCCTTTGTCTAGTTTGCACCTTCAGCTCCTCCATGGCACGCTCACCACTATACTCGCAATGCTCATGGTTTTCCCCTTTTATATTTGACATTAGCTTAAATGGCAGTCGACTGAATTTCAAATTGCGGTCAGTCCATTTTTGGGAGTTCACTGGAGGGAAGGAAGGGGCTCGCCGAAGGGCTGTCCCATTATCTATCTTAGGGTTTCGGGTGGGGACAGTAGTTGTGGGGGGCTATCGTTGGTCTATGGCGGGGAATCGTTGGAGGCAAAACTCGATGCAGGTGGGGGTTGGGGTTAGCTAGAGGGATGGCCAGGGATGGCGGAAGATCGGAGGTGGTGGGAGGTTCAGGAGAGGGTGGGGGCCGGTGGTCCGGCCGGCGACCTGTGCGGTAGTCTATAGGGGAGAATAACAGATGAGGAAGAAGAAGGGTTAGTAGACGTAGGATCTTCATCCAACCACCTGAAATGGTCGACTGACCCAAATGACGAAAGTCAGGTGACTTGCATGTAGACATTCCCATATATTCAGTACCATCGTCGTAGGTGCTTCGAGACATACATGCAAGCAGTGCTCCTCAACCCATCAAGCTAAACAACATGCCACTCATAATTCCAAACTTAGTTGCTCAAATACGAATCTGATATGATGATGAGATGTACTAAAACAGAGAATGTTTAATTGGTCAGCTAATGTTCCTACTTTACTTTCGAAAAGCACATGCACCACATATCAAGGGATGGCAGGGAGTTGCGTTCTTTATGCGCTCTGGTTCATCATGTGTGGGCAACCAATATTTTATTATCCAAAATTTGCTTGCTCTTCTTTAGCATGCTCTTGTTCTGTTCTTCTTCTCTATACCTAAATATAAGTCCTTGTAGAGATTCCTCCATGGACTACATACGGAGCAAAATGAGTTAACCTATACCTAAATATAAGTCTTTGTAGAGATTCCTCCATGGACTATATACATCCGTATGTGATCCATAGTGGAATCTCTACAAAGACTTGTATTTAGGAATAGAGGGAGTATAATAGTAGTGTAGTATGTTCTTTGTAGTGAAGAGGAGCAGGGACATTTGCAGTGTACAGGGCTATTCAGTCGCCTATCATGGATGATTTCAACTCTTCGTGTTGGTCTGCCCTAATATCCAGGAAATGCTTGGAGCTATGTTGCCTTTGAGAGTTAGACTGATAGTAACAGTACTACACCTTCAGTTGTATAGAGCTGGTATCAAAAGCCTTTCTATCCGTACCGGCAATACTAGAACATTTTTCCAGCAAGTTCCACATTCCTGATTTTACTCCTGGTGCTTACGGTTTTCCCATTATATCTACACTATGATCTGTGTAGGTGCTTTGTGTCCTACTAGCAGATGCCCACCCTTTAAGGCTAAATAACACACCAACCATACATCCTAAGCTTCTTCAAATACGAATGTGATATGATACTGACATTAGCGAACAGACACACATTTAATTGGTTAGCTAATGCTCCCACTTGAGTTTCCAAATGCATGTGGCCACCAACATTGTATAGAAAGAAGGGGAATCTCAATAATATGCTTCCCCTTCTATTCTTTAACATGTTCCTCTTCTGTTCTTCTTTAGTAAGTATAGTATGTTCCTTGTCAAGAATGGGACAGGGACATCTGCAGTCGACAGCTCTATTGGGCCGCTTCTACTACATGATTTCACACTTCGAGTTGGTATGCCATAATATCCCAGAAATGGTGGGAGTCGTGTGGTCTTTGGTAGATTAGACTAATAGTAAAAGCAGTGCGCCTTCAGATGAATAGAGCTGGCCTGTAGGTGATCGATTGCCTACATATTAGTAGCGGCAAAACCCTGTATTTTCCAGCCAGTTCTGCTTTCCTGATTTATTTATGGTGGTTATGGTGTACCCCTTTTATCTAGACTACAATCTACCTAGTGGTTGTGCGCTCTCGTTATCATGGTTTGGCAATAAACTTTCTATAAGGTATATTATGAACCTATCATCTACAAACTATCCTTACATATGGTGCTCCCAATAGGGACCCCATTTTTTTGTGTAGTTGTGCCAGATTATATTAATCTACTCACCATATTACAGCACACATGGGCTCTCTCATCAGAATCCAGTGATAGCACACAAAGGTTTACAGGGAGTGCTACGTCTTGAGCTTGCGTTGGTTTTCCTCGAAGAGGAGAGGGTGATGCAGCAAGTGTAGCGTAAGTATTTCCCTCAGTTTTGAGAACCAAGGTATCAATCCACTAGGAGGCTCCTCAAAAGTCCCATGCACCTACACAAACAAACTGAGAACTCGCAACCAACGCAATAAAGGGGTTGTCAATCCCTTCACGGCCACTTGCGAAAGTGAGATCTAATAAAGATAGTATGATAAGATAGATATATTTTTGGTATTTTATATAATATAGATGCAAAAAGTAAAGATGTAAATAAAAATAGATTGAAAGAAAATATGATAAGAGATAGACCCGGGGGCCAAAGGTTTCACTAGAGGCTTCTCTCGAGATAGCATAAATATTACGGTGGGTGAACAAATTACTATCGACCAATTGATAGAAAAGCGCATAGTTATGAGATTATCTAGGCATGATCATGTATATAGGCATCACGTCCATAACAAGTAGACTGACTCCTGCCTGCATCTACTACTATTACTCCACATATCGACCGACTCCTGCCTGCATCTAGAGTATTAAGTTCATAAGAACAGAGTAACGCATTAAGCAAGATGACATGATGTAGAAGGATAAACTCATGCAATATGATATAAACCCCATCTTGTTATCCTCGATGGCAACAATACAATACGTGCCTTGCAACCCTTTCTGTCACTGGGTAAGGACACCGCAAGATTGAACCCAAAGCTAAGCACTTCTCCCATGGCAAGAAAAACCAATCTAATAGGCCAAACCAAACTGATAATTTGAAGAGACTTGCAAAGATAACTCAATCATACATAAAAGAATTTAGAGAAGATTCAAATATTATTCATAGATAAACTTGATCATAAACCCACAATTCATTGGATCTCGATAAACACACCACAAAAAGAGTTTACATCGAATAGATCTCCACAAGAGAGGGGGAGAACATTGTATTGAGATCAAAAAAGAGAGAAGAAGCCATCTAGCTAATACTATGGACCCATAGGTCTGTGGTAAACTACTCACAACTCATCGGAGGGGCAAGGATGTTGATGTAGAAGCCCTCACTAGTGCAGAACCGGGCAATAGCACCGGTTCGTAAGGCCCTTTAGTGCCGGTTCCATAACGGGCTCTAAATTGTGGTCACTAAAGCCCCCCCCCCCTTTAGTACCGGTTCAGCACGAACCGGTGCTAAAGGGCAACCACGTGGCACGAGCCAGCTCCGGGGGCCTGGAGCCCTTTAGTACCGGTTGGTAAGACCAACCGGTACAATAAGGTTTGGGTTTTTTTTAGTTTTATGATTTCTTTTTCATTTAATTTTGTGTTTCCATTTTAATTCTTTTTCGTTTGCTGGTATTTTACGATACTACACATTGTACACGTTATGCATATATATATATATATATATATATATATATATATATATATATATATATATAGAATTTCTAGTAGAACCAATCATGCATATATATATATCATCAATGTCTCACAAACCACCATATTAATTAATTCACACATACACACATGTATAGCTATATACAATTTCTCCTACATATGCATGTTGCCTTCGGAGCCAGTGGCATTAGCCTAATTGGTGCCTTCGGAGCACGATGACAATTGGAAGTGGTTTTCATGGGGGCGGTAGCGGGTAATAAATTCTCCCTTCGGATTTATGACCTGGTCGAGCAAAAATCCCGCTATTTCCTCTTGAAGTGCTTCTACGCGCTCCGTTTCTAGGAGCTTCTCCCGCACCTCTTTGAACTGTTAAGAAGGAGATCAATATGCATGTGTATTAGTTGTGTGACTAGATATCGATAATGGTGTAAAAATTGTGAATAGTGTTCTGACAAGCGTACCCATTCCTGTCTTTGAGATCTGCTCCTTTCGGACGCCATCATGCGAATGTTCTCGCAAACGCAGAATGCACACAGATCAGTCCCCTGCGCCTGCTTCAGGGCCTTTACGAGAATGAAATTTGATTAGATAATAATTAATCAAGCATGATAATTAAAGAGATGGCAGCTAGATAGCTAGCTAGTACTACTTAATTACTTACCTTGGGTCGAAACCATTTAAGCTTTTTTTTTCATTCGCCTTGCGTGACGCTGATGAACCTTGCCCAAGCCCTGCCCGCCGACAAAGAAAATGAATAAAGGGGTTATTAAATAGTTCATATCATGAAATGACGAACTAAATAGGCCGAGATATATAGTTAATAATGATTGAAATTACCTATTGACTATCCCAAACAAGATGTTATAGTCAGTTTTTTCTGAGAGTAGTGAGTCCAGTACTTCAACTGTTCCGGTGTTAACTTTAATGATACACAAGACCCAGTGAAATCTGCATGCACACACGTTTGCATGTCTTAATTAAGCGGGCATATGTAAGCAAAAACATGTAGCTAGCTAGTAGGCAAAAACAGAGAATTTGTAGTACAAGACAGTGTGACTCACTGGAAGTTGTAAGGAAGTAGTATATCTTCATTTATTTGAGGCGCTTCAAGAACTCTAGCATGTTGTCCTCTACGTTCTTTTGCTGACGTGGATTTATTAGCCATATGTATTCATTAACGGTGTTTGGGTCAATGAACCCAATGCCAAAGCGTCCACCTTTTCTCATTTCATACATCTTCATCCTGCATAATACCACAGAAAAGAATATAGTGAGGATAATTACAGGTAATGATTGATCAAAAGGATCACTACAGCTAGCTTGAGACTTAAATTACAGAAAGAAATCACTTACAGACAATAGCAACTGACGATATATTTGTCGAGTGCGTCTTGATTGTATAACTGAAACAGTTCAGTATACTCAACGGACACAGCTTTCTCATGGAAGTAATGCTCCTCCTTGACATTCACCATGAGGGACAATCGATCTGAAATCTTGGTAATGTTCATGTACCATTGATGCAATTCATACATTCTCGTTGGGAGGTTCTTGACCTTGTCTGGCTCGACCAAAGGTTGGCCCCGGACATATTTCCGTTTTATTTCATCCTCTCTAAGCAAAGGCATGGGCTCGATCTCGAGGAGTTGTCCAACAGTGATGTTGAGAACTTCAGCCTGCATTATATGCTCCTCCGTTATTACCACATTGCCCACCTCGGGAACGTGCACTGTTTGCCCACAATAATATTGGGCGCGCGTACTGTCACGTGTTGTTGGCACAACAAGCGAGGGGATCGATTGCGCCGCCTGTTCTCCCAGCTGGGGAATGGTTTTCCCGCATTTTTTGACAGCTGCTTCTTGTTTGCTCGATCCCGATGTAGACGTGCTCGCCTCCCTTTGTAGACGTGCTCGATTTAACTTCCTGATGTGGCGCTCATAGTCTGTGTCAACAGGCTTGGGAGCTGGTGGTTGAGCCATACGAATGAAGTGGTCAATCGTTTCCTCAGGCACTTTCTCCCTTGGCGGCGGTGGTGGTTTCGGTGCAAAATGGGCTTCCACCTCGGCCTTCGATATGGCTGCGATTTCCTCCTCGGACCTGTCATAAGACCTCTGCGGAAGAGGCGTGAGGCTTGGACCATATTTATATCGCTTGCCTCCGCCTGTACTTCCTGTACTACCTCGACTCGTACCGCTACGCACCATAGCTGCGGGGTGTCTCTTCTGCGATTGCTGAGGCGGTGGAGACGGCTGACGGGGCTGAGTTGGACGAGGAGGAGTGGCCTGAGGTTGTGCCGGACTTGGAGGAGGAGTGGACGTCTGACGCTGTGGCGGACTTGGAGGAGGAGGAGTGGCCTGACACTTTGCCGGACTTGGTGGACTTGCAGGAGCAGGAGTCTGCTAACTCGGTGGCGGACTTCGACGAGGAGTCGGCTGACGCGGTGTCGGTGGCCTTCGAAAGATAATGCAATCCTTTTTCCATAGGATGATACGATATTTGGCCTCTCCGAGAAAGCGCTCGCCGTCACCTCCAGGAATGTCAAGCTGTAGCTCCGAATATGGTGGGTCCATCACCTCATCAACCAAGACACGAGCATAGCCCGCTGGAATTGGGTTGCAATGGAAGGTTGCCTCGGGGGGATTTGTAAAAGCAACGCCGTCCGCCACCTTCATGGATATGTTCTTCATTTTGACATGTAGCTCGCAGTTAGTGTTCTCCGTGATGTCATCCATGGGGTATCTACCCAACATTGCGTCGTCCGGGACGGAACCCATGCTGCTTCTCAGCATGGATGGGCCAGTGCTATCCAATGCTAGATCATCCGCTAGCTGCTGCAGCTGCTGAGACCCCCTTTGCTGGGTAAGTGAGTCGATCTGCTCCTGCTGCCGCTGGAATTTGACTGCCAATTCCGCTTGACTTGCTTCTAGGCCTTGAAGGCGTTCATAGTCCCGCTTCCTCTGCTCCTCCTCCATCTTCCTCTTCTTCTCCTCCGCAATCTTCTTTCTCGCACGGGTTCTGTAGTCGGTGTTCCATTCTGAAAACCCCTCATACCACGGAATAGGGCCCTTGCCTCGTGTTCTTCCCGGGTGTTCAGGATTTCCCAGGGCACGCGTAAGCTCGTCGTTCTCTCTGTTGGGCTGGAACACCCCCGATCGTGCCTCTTCTATTGCAACAAGTATCGCATCGTCGGCTCCCTTCAGACTTGCCCTCGTCGAAACATTGCCTGTCTCCGGGTCCAACTCCCCCCCATGCGCATAGAACCAAGTCCTGACCCTAGGGGGCCAGCTCTTAGTAACCGGAGTGACACCTGCATCCTCCATCTCTTTCTCAGACTTATCCCACTTAGGCATTGCCACCGCATAGCCACCTGGCCCCAGCATATGGAACTTATCCTTTTTTTCGGCATTCTTCTTGTTTATTCTCGACCGTTCCTTAGCTAATTCCGAATCCTTGAATTTCACGAAATCGTCCCAATGAGCACGTTGGTTCTCTAGTGTTCCCTTGAATACTGGAGTCTTCCTTCCTCCCTTGACGTACTTGTTCCATTCATGATTCTTGTGGTTCTTGAATACAACCGCCATCTTCCTAAGAGCAGCGTCCTTGACTTTCTGCACATCTGCTTTTGTGAAATGATCTGGTAGGGTGAAATGTTCCATGAGAGTATCCCAAAGCAGATCTTTTTGATTCTTGTCGACAAAAGTAACATCTGGACGTGGCTTTGCTGGCTCTCTCCATTCTTGAAGTTTGATCGGGAGTTGGTCCTTCACAAGAACTCCGCACTGACGAACGAACTTGTCCGCAATCTTCTTAGGCGCTAATGGTTCGCCAGTAGGGCTGCATGCCTCGATATTGTACTTTACGCCCTGCTTCAACTTTTTGTTCGGGCCTCGTTTCGTCATTTTGCCTGAAGATTTGCTCGATCCGGATGGCTGAAAGAACAAAGATCGATTCGTTAATATATCTTCAAGTCATTTAAAACATGTGATGATCACCAGATGCCTGCTTATATAAATATATATACCTCGCCGGTCTTTGTTGTTTCAGGATCAACATGTTCTTCGTCATCGTCATAATCGTAGTTCATGACTTCATCAATTCGGTCGTCGCGATCGAATATCATATCACCCTCTCCGGTGTTGTTTAGAAATTCGGAGCCGTCATAATCTTCTTCATTCTGATCATCATCTGGCCCGCGTATCATATCGAACATGGTCTGTTCTCCCTCTCTGTCGGTATTGTCTGCCATAGCTTTTATTTAACTAATCCAAAAGAAATATAAAACAATTTAGTATTCAAATTACATCGTCTCGAATAATAGATATAATCTCGAATACATCGTCTAGAATAATAGATATAATCTCGAATACATCGTCTCGAATAATATATAATATTGAATAGTACATCACTGGCTAGGTAGCTAATAAAGATCGAATACTACAGAAGAATCTAGGACACTCGCGGTTCCTGCGGCGCGGGCGGTGGACACCCAAAGAGAAGGAACCCTCACAGGATCATAGCTGAAGTGAGATCCCCGAAGAAACTGCCAGGTATTGGAGAACCTGCCGCCCTCTAACGCAACCATGTAGCGATGGACGTGCTCGTCCTCCTCCCTGACACGGCGACGTACCACCTCCGGCGGGGCCGGGTCCCTCCGCACCGAAACTGGCCCACGCGAACGCCACCAAACGAGATCAGGGTCGACGACGGGACCCGGGGCCGGGTTCCTCATCAAGCGGCGCGCCCCTCCAGGCAGCACCTCCCAGTGCCAGCCCGGCGGAGCCCAGTCCCGGACATGGGTCGGCTGGACGTCGTCGCGGACGGGTCGACGGCGAGGATGCGGGCCGGGCATCGTCGAGAACAAATACTAGCTATATGCCCGCAAAAAGTAACATTTTTTTAATGATTGGATTTTGATAATTAAAATTTCTAACATTTCTATATAACACTAATTATGCTATCATTGCATATGTCAAAAATCTATATACTATTTCATACTAATTAAGCATCTAACACTAAAAACAGAAAACACAACTTCTATACATCCATTAAAAAACTGAAAAACAACATTATATAAAAAATTTCCATACTAATTAAACACTAATTATATCCATCTAACATGCATTCATACATATATAATAGTGAAAAAATAATAATCTAAATAATCTAAACTAATTAAACATACAAAATACGTAAACTAATTAACATAATAATCTAAATAATCTAAACTAATTCATACATATGTACGTGTGTGTGTGTGTGTTCATCATGCATGCTTGTGTGTGTGTACGGGCTCGGGGAGGGGCGGCGCCCATGGTGGCCGCCGGGGACGAGGGAGAGGGGTTAGAGGGGGAGAGCTCACAGCGGGCGACGGCGACGGCGAGGCGACGGCGAGGCGACGGCCGGGCGGCGATGGCGGGGACGGCGCGACGGGGACGGGGACGGCGCGATGGGGACGGGCCTGGGGCGGCGACGGAGACGAGGGCGGCGACGGGGACGGGGGTGGCGACGGGGACGGGGCGGCGACGGAGACGATCGAGGGCGGCGGCGACGGGGATGGAGACGGAAACAGAGGAGCAAACAGAGAGGGAAAACGAAATTTTCGGACGTGTTGTATATATAGAGGGCACCTTTAGTACCGGTTGGAGCCACCAACCGGTACTAAAGGCCTGTTTTGGCCAGGCCAAGCGGCAGGAAGCGACCCCCTTTAGTACCGGGTGGTGGCACAAACCGGTACTAAAGGCCCCCCCTTTAGTACCGGTTTGTGCCACGACCCGGTACTAAAGGGGGTGCGCTGGCGTAGGTGCGGTGCAACAAGTTTAGTCCCACCTCGCCGAGCGAAGGGCAGCCGCACTGGTTTATAAACCCAGCCACGGATGCCCTTTCGAACTCCTCTATATAGCAGGCTTCTGGGCCTAACTAGGGCGCGCTACCATGTGAGCCTGCTGGCCCTTCTGGGCCTACATTTGCACACCCTAGGTCTGGCAGGCCCACCGGGCAGCGCCCCAACATTTTTTTATAATTTTTTTCTTTTCTGCATTATTTTTTTTGCTTTATTTATTTTTGTGTTGTTTTTTTGTGTATTTAGAGTTTCTTTGTGAATATTTTTTCTTTAGGTACAAAAAATTACAAACTTTCTGTTAGTGCCCGTAGTTTTCAAATTTGAATAGTTTAAATTTTGAATTATTTGAAATTAGTGTGAATCACTAGTTTGTGAATAACTTAACTTTGAAAAAAGTTTTTTCAGTGATTCTTTTTTCTTATGTTTAATATTAGTGTGTTTTATCATTATATTCAATTTAGTAATGCTTAGGTTATTTAAAAAATGAAATGCCTTTGTAACAGTTCAGTTTTCGTCGGAAACCCTGATACTTCGAAAGAGATTGTCCATTTTTACACGAAGTGCATCCAGTTTTTTCCGTAACCCTCTCTACTTTCTTGCACATGCTATTTGTATGAAATTATGATACCATGCCAACTTTCAACCTTTTCTGAGTTCATTTGAAATGCTTTTCAATTTCAGGGTCATTTAGCTGGAAAAAAATCAGTAAATGCATGAAAAGAATTTGTTTGCACATAAAATTTCTTCGCGTTTCAAATGCCAAAACACATAACTACCCTAACTATTACAGACATTCCCTCCTGGGTGTGAAACACAGAAGAAAGTGATGATAGTGAAGCCGATCACATCCCAGATCTTTGGGTGTGAAACTTTTTCTTCGCGTGTGTCCCTTTGCGCCGTAACCATGGAAAATCTTCATCATTTAACGGGATGCTCGGGTCAATATTCACTGTGAATGGAGCAATTTCATCAAACTTTTCATAATCTTCTGACTTGTCTGTCTTGTCATCCACTCCCACGATGTTTCTCTTCCCAGAAAGAACTATGTGCCGCTTTGGCTCATCGTACGATGCATTCGCTTCCTTATCTTTTCTTTTTCTTGGCTTGGTAGACATGTCCTTCACATAGAAAACCTGTGCCACATCATTGGCTAGGACGAATGGTTCGTCTGCATACGCAAGATTGTTGAGATCCACTGTTGTCATTCCGTACTGCGGGTCTTCCGTTACCCCGCCTCGTGTCATATTGACCCATTTGCACCGAAACAAAGGGACCTTTAAACCACGTCGATAGTCAAGTTCCCATATGTCCTGTATATAACCATAATATGTTTCCTTTCCCGTCTTGGTTTCTGCATCAAAGCGGACACCACTGTTTTGGTTGGTGCTCTTCTTATCTTGGGCGATCGTGTAAAATGTATTACCATTTATCTCGTACCCTTTGAAAGTCATTATATTCGAAGATGGTAACTGGGACAGCAAGTACAGGTCATCTTCAATAGAGGTGTCATGCATGGTACGTGTCTGCAACCAGCTGGCGAAACTCCTGGTTTGTTCACGTGTAATCCAGTCATCAGACCGCTCCGGGTGTTTGGAGCGTAGCAAATTCTTGTGTTCATCCATATACGGAGCCACCAAGGTGGAATTCTGTAGAACTGTGTAGTGTGCTTCAGTGAGAGAATGTCCGTCCATACATATTATTTGTTCCCCTCCTAGCGTGCCTTTTCCATCCAGTCTGCCCTTATGCCGCGATTCAGGAACACCAATCGGCTTAAGGTCAGGAATAAAGTCAATACAAAACTCAATGACCTCCTCATTTTGATGGCCCTTGGAGATGCTTCCTTCTGGCCTAGCACGGTTATGAACATATTTCTTTAAGACTCCCATGAACCTCTCAAAGGGGAACATATTGTGTAGAAATACAGGACCCAAAACGTTAATCTCTTCGCATAGGTGAACTAGGACGTGCGTCATGATGTTGAAGAAGGATGGTGGGAACACCAACTCGAAACTGACAAGACATTGCACCAAATCATTCTGTAACCTTGGTATGATTTCTGGATCGATTACCTTCTGAGAGATTGCATTGAGAAATGCACATAGCTTCACAATGGCTAATCGAACGTTTTCCGGTAGAAGCCCCCTCAATGCAACCGGAAGCAGTTGCGTCATAATCACGTGGCAGTCATGAGACTTTAGGTTCTGGAACTTTTTCTCTGCCATGTTTATTATTCCCTTTATATTCGACGAGAAGCCAGACGGTACCTTAATACTGAGCAGGCATTCAAAGAAGATTTCCTTCTCTTCTTTGGTAAGAGCGTAGCTTGCATGACCCTGATGTATGCCGTCTTCTCCGTGCATACGTTGCTGGTCCTCCCGTGCCTCAGGTGTATCTTTTGTCTTCCCATACACGCCCAAGAAGCCAAGCAGGGTCACGCAAAGATTCTTCGTCACGTGCATCACGTCGATTGCGGAGCGGACCTCTAGGTCTTTCCAATATGGCAGGTCCCAAAATATAGATTTCTTCTTCCACATGGGTGCGCGTCCGTCAGCGTCCTTCGGAACAGGTTGTCCGCCAGGACCCTTTCCAAATATCACCTTCAAATCCTTGACCATATCATGTACATCAGCACCAGTACGGTGGCGAGGCTTCGTCCGGTGATCCGCCTCACCTTTGAAATGCTTGCCTTTCTTTCTTACGGGATGCCTGCTCGGAAGAAATCGACGATGTCCCAGGTACACATTCTTCTTACAACTATTCAAATATATACTGTCGGTATCATCCAAACAGTGCGTGCATCCGCGGTATCCCTTGTTTGTCTGTCCTGAAAGGTTACTGAGAGCAGGCCAATCATTGATGGTCACGAACAGCAACGCCTTTAGGTCAAATTCTTCCCCCATGTGCTCATCCCACGCACGTACACCTGTTCCATTCCACAGTTGTAAGAGTTCTTCAACTAATGGCCTTAGGTACACATCAATGTCGTTGCCGGGTTGCTTAGGGCCTTGGATGAGCACTGGCATCATAATGAACTTCCGCTTCATGCACAACCAAGGAGGAAGGTTATACAAACATAGAGTCACAGGCCAGGTGCTATGGTTGCTGCTCTGCTCCCCAAAAGGATTAATGCCATCTGCGCTTAGACCAAACCATACGCTCCTTGCGTCATCTGCAAACTCCTTCCCGTACTTTCTTTCGATTTTTCTCCACTGCGACCCGTCAGCGGGTACTCTCAACTTTCCGTCTTTCTTACGGTCTTCTCTGTGCCATCGCATCGCCTTGGCATGCTCTTTGTTTTGGAACAAACGTTTCAACCGTGGTATTATAGGAGAATACCACATCACCTTGGCAGGAATCTTCTTCCTGGGGCGCTCGCCCTCGACATCACCAGGCTCATCGCGGCTGATCTTATAGCGCAATGCACCACATACCGGGCAAGCGTTCAAATCCTCGTACTCACCGCGGTAGAGGATGCAATCATTAGGGCATGCATGTATCTTCTGCACCTCTAACCCTAGAGGGCAGACAGCCTTCTTTGCTTCGTACGTACTCTCGGGCAATTCGTTGTCCTTTGGAAGCATATCCTTTATCATTACCAGCAACTTTCCAAATCCCTTGTCAGATACACCATTCTCTGCCTTCCATTGCAGCAATTCCAGTGTGGTGCCCAGCTTTTTCTTGTCACCTACGCAATTCGGGTACAACAATTTTTTGTGATCCTCTAACATGCGCTGCAACTTCTTCTTCTCCAAATCACTTGCGCAGTTTCTCTTTGCATCGGCAATGGCCCGACCTAGATCATCAACGGGCTCATCTGATGCCTCTTCTTCAGCTTCTTCCCGCATTGCCGGCTCAGCTTCTTCCCGCATTACCGGCTCAGCTTCTTCCCCCATTGTTGTATCATCGTATTCAGGGAACCCATGGCCAGGATAGCTGTCGTCGTCCTCTTCTTCTTCATTGTCTTCCATCATAACCCCTCTTTCTCCGTGCTTGGTCCAAACATTATAGTGGGGCATGAAACCGGACTCAAACAGGTGGACGTGAATGGTTCTTGACGTAGAGTAATTGCGACCATTCTTACAGCCAGCACATGGACAAGGCATAAAACCATCCGCCCGCTTGTTTGCCTCAGCCGCAAGCAGAAAAGTATGCACGCCCTCAACGAACTGGGGAGAGCATCGGTCATCGTACATCCATTGCCGGCTCATCTTCATTACACAACACCGAATAGACCAAATTAATACAAGTTCATACATAAGTTCATACAACACTTAAATGCAACAAACAAATAACTCTCTAGCTAAAGCATTTAAATGCAACAACAAATGCGATCAAGATCGCAACTAAGGTAACAATTGATCCAACAGCATAATGATACCAAGCCTCACTATCGATGGCATATTTTCTAATCTTTCTAATCTTCAAGCGCATTTTCTCCATCTTGATCTTGTGATCATCGACGACATCGGCAACATGCAACTCCAATTCCATCTTCTCCCCCTCAATTCTTTTCAATTTTTCTTTCAAGTACTCGTTTTCTCTTTCAACTAAATTTAACCTCTCGACAATAGGGTCGGTTGGAATTTCCGGTTCACATACCTCCTAGATAAAAATATCTATGTCAACTTGATGGGCATAATTTGTCATAAACACGAAATGCAACAAATAGTTTTAAAAGAGAATATACCACATCCGAATCATAACAAGGACGAGGGCCGACGGGGACGGATATCAAAACCATGGCACTATGTATAACAAACAACGTACGGGTAAGATAATTATTATACGAGTAACTATATATCCAAATCACACAAACATCAATTTTTTATATAAAATTTCATGAACAAGAGGCTCACCACAAGGTGGTGCCGGCGACGGGACGGTGCGGGCGATCGACGGTGGTTACGACGGAGATTTAGAAGGCACTAAGTAAACCACACCTACATATGCAAACTAAGTGTTATTTTTGACCTCAAATTGCATATAAATCAAATACTAGCACATATATATATTTCCTCCCAAATTACTAAACTCACAAATTAATAACTATATAAAGCATTGCAAGAGCTAATCTAGCAATGAGAGATGAAAGGACAAAGTTGCTAACCTTTGTGATCACTTGAATGGATGGGGGACTTCAAATCTTGACAAAATTTGGGCAAAATGTGTGATGAGCTCGAGGGGAGAAGAGGAAGAACAGAGAGGAGAGGAGAGGGGAAAGGGGGAAGAACAGAGCGAGCTGGATGAAGGGTTTATATGCAGGAGGACCTACAGTACCGGTTCGTGGCACGAACTAGTACTAAAGGTGCTGGAGGGGGCCGAGACTGACAACATCCTGCCACCACTCTCATTAGTACCGGTTCATGGCACGAACCAGTGCTAAAGGTAAGCCATGAACCGGTACTAATGAGAGCGGCCCGGCTAGCCGTTGGAACCGGCACTAATGTATACATTTGTGCTGGCTCTAATACAAACCGGAACTAATGTGCTTCACGTTTGACCCTTTTTCTACTAGTGCCTCCATGGTCGATTCCCCCTCCGGCAGAGCGCCGGCGAAGGCTCCAAGATGAGATCTCGTGGATACAGAAGGTTACGGTGGTGGAAATTGTGTTTCGTGGTGCCCCTGGATGTTTTCGGGGTACGTATGTATATATAGGAGGAAGAAGTATGTCGGTGGCCGCCCAAGGGGCCCACGAGACAGGGGGCGCGCCCTACAGGGGGCGTGGCCTCCTATCTCGTTGGGCCCTCAGAAGCTTCTTGACTTGCACTCCAAGCTCTCCGGATCACGTTCGTTCCAAAAATCACGCTCCTGAAGGTTTCATTCCGTTTGGACTCCGTTTGATATTCCTTTTCTTCGAAATACTGAAATAGGCAAAAAAACAGCAATATGGGCTGGGCCTCCGGTTAGTAGGTTAGTCCCAAAAATGATATAAATGTGTAAAATAAAGCCCATAAACATCCAAAAGGGGTAATATAATAGCATGGAACAATCAAAAAGTATAGATACGTTGGAGACGTATCAGGGAGCCCCTATTATATTACAATATCCTCTACGTTACAAAGATAATCTCACTACTATTTATGTTTTCATGCTTCTCAGGTATTGTATGTAATCACAATGAATATAAGAATGTGCACATCAGAAGAATATTGCGGAACAGTTCAATGGGTAACAAACTTGGCATCAAGGGATTGAGGTCCATTATGGATGCAATGAAACCCACATGCTCCCAACCTATAGATTCGTATTCAGAATATGATCCTAATGACTATTTTGATCTCAAGGAGTCAAAGGCAGATGGCCTATCATGTTCACCCAATAAGGTGCAAGTTCTAATTTGGCAAGGTTTTATTGGTTGCATGTATCTTGCATAAGGTGTCTTGCATTTCTTTTGCTTCGTTGCACCATCATCTGCTTAGTTTACTCATGATATATGTGAAGATGCCATGTCCATCCATTATCAATACCTATTCCATTTGTCGTCATACCATGTTTTTCCATTCAAATGTTCTTCTTTTGTTTCAAGCATCCAAAAGGAAGAGGGTGATTGCAGAACCTGAAGGAGTATAAGCAAAGTCCTTGAAAAGGTGGTGCTACCGGAGAAAACAGATAGCACCCCACTTATATTGGTGATAGAACCAGCACCGCAAAACCTAGGATATTGCAACTATGTTGGTCGCTGCTTTGCTCTTGTTAGAACATATTGTCCTATCGCTGTACTTACATTCTTACCTGTTGGATTATGTGACATCATTGTGCATTATAGCTTGCTTATCCACTGTTCGCTCCAAATTATCATATCTATATTAATGCTTACATTAATGTAGAATAAACCCAATGCTTATGAAGAAATTTAGTTCTGCATTGTTCTTGTAAGTATTTGTTGTCCTTCATCACTGTACTTATATTGTCAGATAATTCTTCATGTACACATTGCAGCTTATATTCCCTTGCCCTCCATTTTCTACACATCACATCTACATTTACTCCTGCCAAAATATTGAATAAAACCAATGCTACTGGAGAAGTTTAGCTCTGCATTGCTCTTGTCAGTGTGTTTTGCTTATATGTTGTATTTATATTTGTACTCTACATCTTAGGTTAAATAATCGCCATTTGTTCCTATATTTTCACATCTATATTTACTCTTAACAAAATGTACAATAAAGGCAATGCTCTTGAAGAAGAGTCTGCGGTAAACTTCTTGAATTGCCCTACATCAATATGGACAAGGGCTTTATAGAGCCGGTCTTCACTACTAATGTAATTTTGTCCTCCTCAAGCCTTAAAGCTTTGTTGTGTATATTTGGATAGCTATGAGTGCAAATGCTGTTTATTTTTGTCGTCTGCATCAAATTGCTTGTTCAAAGTTTATAACGAAGAAGTACATAAACATAAGTTTGTCCTTCTCAATTTCAGTCTTTAGTTGTACAACCTAGTTCCTTATTCATACCATGTAAATTAAACTAAACATAGCAAGTTATCTTCTTTAGCACTGCGTGTATACTTGTGTTCTTGATCTGTAATACAGTGGTGTGGTGAACCTACCAACTCCAGCACAATGTCATATCCTGCTATGTCTCAACTATGAACAATGCCATATTATATTAATGTTATTTAAATCATGTCTCTTTATTTACCAATATGAAATGGTATAAATTGATAGTACACTCTTATACGTTGTTTAGCACTACATGTATGCTTGTGTTCTTGATTTGTAATCCAGTGGTATGATGAAGCTGGCCGCTCATGCACAATGCCATTTCCTGTCGTCTTAACTATGAACAATGCCTATTATGTTAATGCTATTTTAAACAATGTCTCTTTATTCCTGACAAAGAAATGAGATGAATTGACAGGGCTGATGCTTATATGTGCAAAACCTGTTGTCTACCTACTTGTTTCTCTTTCAGGGTGACAGCACTGATCCTAGGAAGAACTGCCACAATGATAGTGAGATGAACCAATTGTTTGTCCCTCTAACATATATTCCAGAGAAGAAGGCAACACATCTTGAGGGTAGCGATACAACCCCAAAGTCATGTCTTGATGTAGTGTCGAACTTACTCAGTGACACAAGCTCGATGAAGTCTCCGCCTGAATCTATTCGACTTCTTCAGTCTGAAATTCAAGCAGAAAGACATGCTTCCGCTCAAATCCAACTGGAACTCCAATCTCTATGCAAGATTAACCATAAGTATAGGACATCTATTGATGCTACGCAGCTTGAGTTGGTGGATATAAGCATCAAACAAGTGCAGTCTCATCAGGTTGCTAAGTTGCTTGCGCTACAGCTCCTGGGCCGGGCTAACCTTTCTTGAACTGTGTTGAAGTGTTGTCGGTTCTGTCTATTATTTTGTTGGCTTGTTTACTTCCACTAGAGGCGACCTGCCCAGTTTATCGAATCTGTTGTCTGGTTGTCCCCTATTATTACTGGCGACGAACTTTGATGCCTAGGGGATGTAATATGTTGTAATTTCTTTGTTTTATAGTCCAGGTTTATTCTTCGTCACGATGTTGTAAGTTATTTGCTTTTTATGCTGTCATCGCTCTGAGAAAAGGTCGTAATCTTCAATCGGAGCGCAATGAGCCAATAGGTTAGGTTTATAAAAAAATAATTTCGGTGCTAAAATTGGACGATCGCTAATCGTTGTTGCCTACAATCATCTTGGGCCATTAGTTAGGTCTAGACTTAATCTGGCCCACTATTAGTTTCGGGCCTTTAAAAGGTTAAGTAAACCGCTTGCCTTAATTGGGCCAGAAAATTAAATAGGATTTTAAAAGGTTGAGATCTAGATTGAGCCTTAATTGTGACGAACAAATCACGGGCTGACAACAGGCTGTAATATACATCGGCCCATTATTGGCCCTTATGTATGACGGGCCATTAACATGCTGAAATGTTTTTGGTCCTTGGCTGACCCAATTAATGACGGGCTGGAAGGATATATAACAGGCCAAAACTAGGCCCAACATTATCAAGGGCCTTTAATGGGTCGATAGGAAGTTTGGGCTAGAATGTATCCATGAAGACTACGCGTTGTTAAGAGGCCGAAAGTAACTACGGACTAGAATTAAGCCTAGGTGCTACTCGGGCCTTTAAATGGCCGGAAGTGAAACCGGGCCGAAAGAGGCCCATATGTAGACAGGGCCGCTACATGCCAAAACTAATATCGGGCCGAACTGTTAAACGAGCCATTAAGAGACCGAAGAGCAAATCAGGCCCCGAACGGGCCCGATGGCACAGTAGCTATTAAAGGGTTGTATCTATTATGGGCCGTAATTTGGCCCAAGATATGAAAGTAAGTTAACGGGTCGGATCAGATATGGACCGTAATTTGGCCCAAACTATTGTAGGTTGTTAACGGGTTGGATCTAATATGGGTCGTAAACTGGCCCAGAATATTGCAGCCCTTTAACGGGCCGTATCTTATATGGGCCATAATTCGGTCCAAAAAATGTTAGGATTGTTAACGGGTCGGCCCATTAGATCTGACGAAATCTTGTGAGCCTGTTCCTGGGCAGGCTTTTAAACCTATATGGGCCTCTATTGGGCTGTCCCACGTGTCAATGTTTTATTGGTGAATCTTGTCCAATGGACATTGACATTTGTCCCAACGCTAAGCTGACACATGGATCGTCCACGAATGAGAATTTTACACATGGAAAGTCGCCATTGGTCCAGGCTGTTAACGGGTTACCGGATCCAAACCGGAACCCGATAGCTTAACGGTGACCAGTTATGGTCGATGCCACGTGGCGGTTACCCTTGACAAAAGCACTTCTATGACGCGCGATCTATCGTCATGGAAGTGGACACTTCTATGATGATAATTTTGGTAATGTCATGGAACACTTCTACGACAGCACAGATATGACTATGTTGATTCTGTCATAAAATCGTCATGGATGTACATGCATGACAGAAAACGTGACCTACTGTGACAAACACGTATCATCTCGGAAGTGTATTTTTTGGTAGTGATTATATATCCCTCTTTGTATTCGTAGGATACATGCAACCGAAGACAAACCACGCAGAAAAGGAGATGGTCCCGTGGCGGACCCAGGACGGAGTCGTCATGCGCTCGGAGGTGGCGGACCATGTAGCCGACAGAGAGAAGACCAGGATTCCAGGGGAGTGCGGTAGCACCCTTGCACACATGGATGCATGCTAGAACAAGGAGGTGTTCACACATCGACCACCTCCGGAGACTACTTTGCCGGTCCACAAGACTACACCTAGGCCTAACGACACCAACACCGTCGGAGATTGCCTACGACAAGCTAGGCACCATGCTCCTGTTTGGAGATACTCGGAAGCAGCCAGAGCTCGCCGACGACGTAGCCCAACAGCTAGCTCTGGGTCTCTATCATGGCGGCCTACATGTCCTCGGTGAATAGGACACGGTGTACAGGTTGCGACCCACAGGTCATCGACGAACAGGTCGCGATGCACAGGTCCTTGGTGAACAGGTCACCAGTGCACAGGTCCATGGTGCCCTGATGATGTTTCGCGCCTTGCTGCCAGTCAGGGATGACTCGTGGTTGAACCCAAGCTCACGACGGAGGAGCCTGAGACAAACCCATGGCGCATAGGTCACTGGTACATAGGTCCATGGCATTCCAATCCCGTCGAAAAGGTCTGGTGTCCCGGAGGAGATGGCATGACAGAACTGGAGCTCGTGATGACGTAGCCCGACACACGTCCATGGAGAACAGGTCTCTCCGGTGTCACGGAGGAAGCGGCGTGACAGAATCAGAGCTCATGACGCTGTAGCCTGAGACAAGTCCATGGCGAAAAGGTCACTAACGTACAGGTCTTGGCATGATACTTGTCTCGACAGACAATCGAATACGACGATGTTTAGCCAAGACGAAGCATCCATCATGGCGTACAGCTCATTGGCCTACATGTCCCAGTGTACAGGTCCATCGGTCGCGGGCGTATAGGTCACCCCTTTTGGTGTTGCACTCACCCAAGGTGATGCGGCCACCTTTCGTTGATCGCGTAGGGAGGTGCCCTTGTCCTAGCATACCAACCAATATGGCGTATAGCTGGTACAAGGCGACCCAAGCACTATGATCGTCTATCCACAAGTTCTCCTACTGGTGCCCTCTGATATAGCGAACTGTCATAGACTTGGCGTTCAATCAAGTAAGGCCAACCCATCACGACGAACAGGTCTCGACGTAGAGGTCCATGGAGTCGCCGACGTACAGGTTCCTCTTTGGCGCAACACCAGCACAAGGCGACGCAGTCTCTATGTTGCCACCTTTCCACGGCCCTGTGAGGCGGTGCCCTTTGTCTTGACGGACAGATGAATACTCGGCGTCTAGCCGAGACAACGCGCCAACCACATCGGTCATGTCGATGTCGGCGTGCGATGGTTTTACACTGATGCCGTCCTCCTAAACAATTTACTCCCGCAAGGCATACCCCTTGCATACCCCGACCAGGTCGCTAGGTCGTCTAGAAGTCCAAGCCAAGCAGGACCCATGCAACTTCAACCTCAACTACATCATCGCCGCCAAGGCCGACAAGGCGTGACGGCGAGGGCGGACGTGGCTAGCAAAAAACCATGTTTTGAGCAGTGTGTGTACCGATGAGGACACGGGGTCTACCGCTGCCCACACACCACCATCATCGTGCATGGAGAATGCAAGGCGAAGACGATGACAATGATCACACGGTTTAATCAGAGGTTTCCTATGGAGTAACCGCGGGAGTAATTAAACGGGGACCTTCCGAGGCCCCGCGAACCAGAGACCGCAATCGCTACAGTCACGCAGGCCGCGCTAGTAGGCCACGGAGCGCATATGTAAAGGGATCTTGTATTTTTGTTTCTCCAATGAAAGATTAATAAAGTGCATGTTTCCCTATGTTTATTTGTGTAAGTACACTGGCGTGCCCGCAAAGTTTATTTCCCCGTCAAGCACAGAGAGATAATAATATAATAACCAACGTTATTTTTATTATTTCTTGTGTCAATGTCCTAATAAAGAAAAGGACAAAGACTATATTTGTGAGGATGATAGCGAGGCTGAGAGTGAAGTAGAGGATGATGAAGTAGAGGAGCTTGAAGTAGAGGAGGATGAGGAGTTGCATAAGGCAGAGCATACTCCACATGTAGAGTATGACCAATTAGGCCCTCCAATGACAAAAGGCTTTACATATCCCAACATGAAAGAGTTCAAGTTGGCACTTTATTAGCATGCAATCAAACGTGAATTTGAGTATAACACCGAGTATAGTACACGTCATCAGTTTAGGGGCTATTGTTCAAGATGGGATGCAAATAATTGTCCCTAGAGGATACATACGACGGAAGATAAGTGTACCGTGATGGTAATTGTTTAACTTTACCCATTTGTGAACATTTCTTGCATAATTGTTAAGTGTGTTGAGCTAATTACATATGTTTTCTCTTTTGAAGGTGAAGGAAAACCTCCGTGGTCATGATTGCTCTAATACAAGAAGGAAAAAGAAGAAGAAGAAGTATTGAACCAAGCATTGGGTATGTGATAAGGTCAAGGATTGGCTGATTGAAGATGCAACTCTCGGAGCGAATGCATTGTAGAAGAAGATTGAAGAACACCACAAGGTTGGCCTCCACTGCAAGAGAGTATATATGGGTAAGAAGCTAGCTCTGAAAGAATTGTATGGTCATTGGGATAGCATCTTTGACAATTTGTATTGGTTTAAAGCACAAGTTGAAACCACATGCCCTGGTAGCGTAGTTCAGATTGATCATTACACTATAAAAGGAAAAATGAAGTTTAGAAGGTTCTTCTTTGCTTTGAAACCTTGCATAGATGGTTTCCTTGGTGGTTGCAGACCATAAATGGTAGTAGAAGCACATTCTTAGTAGGCAGGTTCAAGGGGCAGCTAGCTAGTGCTACCGCTGTAGATGGCCATAATTGGATATATCCACTTTGTTTTCGAATTTTTTATTCGGAAACAAATGAGAACTAGATCTGGTTCATGTAGTTGCTTAAGCAAGCCATAGGATCACCAAGGGGTTTAGCCATAAGCACTGATGTCGGGCAGGCAGTGATGATAGGGGTAAAGGAAGTTTTCCCAGAAGTAGAACATAGGGAATGCATGTTTCACTTGGTGTCAAACTTCAATAAAAAGTATCACGGAAAGGTATTTGTTGACCATCTTTGGGATGCTACTTACTCATGGAACACATATATATTTGAGAAAAATTGGGTTGCAATGGAAACAACAAAGCCAATGGCAACTACGTATCTTAGGAAGTGGCACACTAGGTTGTGGACTAGGAGTTAGTTCTCAACCATTTGTAAGGTGGACTATGTAACCAACAACCTGGCAGAGTGCTTCAATAATTGGATTAAGCACCATAAGTCTTTCAACTTGGATGACTTAATGGACAAGCTTAGGCAGATGATTATGATCATGTGCAATCGCCGGAGAAATGAAGTAGAGGAGTTAGTTGGATTAATTTTCCCCCACATAATTAAGAAGTTGAATGCAAAGAGTAGAGAGTTAACTTTGGAGGTGGTTGAAAGCTCGGAAGAAGTTGCTGAAGTTACTCAATTGGGAGGCAGTGGGTTTAGTTTTGTCATCAACTTGCATGACAACACATGTTCTTGTAGACAATGACAGGTTTCTGGCCTTCCTTGCCAACATGCTCTAGCATTCATCACATCACTTGTCAATGCACATATACAGAATTATTTGGACTTGTATTACTCCGTTGACAAGTTTAGAGCAGCTTGTGGCCAATTGATCCCTGCTTTGTGTGACACCCAATGGCCTAAATCTAACCATGGATACTTCATGCATCCACCCTTGTTAAAAGTTGTAGATGGTCCACCCCAAACAGAGAGGCATAAGGGTTGTAGTGAGAAAAAGAGGAAAAGTGGCCAGCACTTATGCCCTATTTGTAAGGAGTAGGGGCACCATTGGCACAAGTGCAAGAAGGGGAACAAAGATGACAATGTTGCTTTGATGGAGTTGAGGTAGTCAACAATGCATTTTACTTTCTTATTGCATCTTAACTACTTTCTTGCATTACTGTTTTATAATCAACTATGCATGTGAACTACTTTCTTATTGCTCGTGTAGAGAACCGCCAAAGAAGAGGAGGAAAACTACCAAATCAGCCGAGTCATCCATTCTGCCAATAGGTGATGAAGCACTGGCAGCCGCTATGTATTTTCCACCAAGTTAGCAATTCTGAATTAACTGGATCATGCACTTCGACGGCTCCAAAATGTTGTCTGGTCTGGGGGCTAGCGTCATTCTGACGTCCCCAACCGGAGATACGATTCAATACGTACTCCAGATAATGTATACGAACTCCAACAACGCAGCCGAATACGAGGCCCTTCTACATGGCCTCCGGATGGCAGTCTCCATGGGCATTCACGCCTAGAGGTGCGCAGGGATTCGAACCTCGCGATATCCCAAATAAATGGAGACTTCGATGCCAAGGATCCGAAAATGGCAGCTTATCGCAATGCCATCCTAAAAATGTCAGCTCGGTTTGAGGGTCTCGAATTTCACCATATAGCCCGGGATAACAACCAGGCATCAGACATATTGGCACGCATTGGCACAAAGCGCGATGCCGTCCCTCCCAACATCTTCCTAGAAAGGCTGTTCAAGCTATCCGTACTATGGGAGGGGGAATCCGGAAATACCAACCCAGATCCAACCGCACTACCCGACACCGAACATCCTGACACAATTGGTGGTTCTGCCAACGAAGTAACATCCTCAGCCCACGTAATAATGGCAGTAATTACCCCGTGGACGGAACCATTCCTAGCCTACCTAACCAGGCAGGAACTTCCCGAGGACCAAAACAAGGCCCGCTGCATAGTGCGGCAATCTAAAGCCTATAAGGTCCATGAGGGAGAGCTTTACAAGAAAAGCACAACTGGAGTCCTTCAAAGGTGTATCTCCGAAGAGGAAGGGCGGAACCTTCTGGCTGAAATTCATGCCGGACTCGGCGGGCACCACGCCGCAGCCCGGGCCCTTGTAAGCAAGGCCTTCCGTACAAGATTTTATTGGCCGACGGCCCGGGCAGATGCTCAGGACTTAGTCCAACGATGCGTCGGTTGCCAGTTCTTTGCTAATCAAAGCCACATGCCACCCACCGCCCTCAAAACTATACCCATAACCTGGCCCGTCGCGGTTTGGGGGCTTGACATGGTTGGACCTTTTAAAGGAGGAACCCACAAGCAAAAATACCTACTGGTCATGGTGGATAAATTCACCAAATGGATAGAGGCCAAGCCTGTTAAGACGGCCGAATCCGGACCGGTGATAGACTTCATATCAGGGGTCGTACACCGTTACGGCATCCCCCATAGCATCATCACTGACAACGGCACGAACTTTACGGCCGATGAGGTTAAACTCTGCTGTAAAAACATGGGCATCAAGCTCGACTATGCTTCAGTCTATCACCCTGAAACTAACGGTCAAGTCGAGCGAGCAAATAGTCTAATCATGAGCGGCATCAAACCCAGATTAGTGCGGTCCCTCAAGGAACCTAACACGCACTGGGTAGAGGAGCTTGACTCCGTACTTTGGGGGCTGTGGACCACTCCGAATCGCACCACCGGATTTACACCATTCTTTATGGTATACGACGCAGAGGCAGTTCTGCCCTGTGACATAATTCATGACTCACCTCGCGTGCGCATGTACAAAGAAAGAGAAGCCGAGCTCGATCGGCAGGACAGTTTGGACGCATTAGAGGAGGAGCGTGACGTGGCAAAAGCCCGTTCCGCATTCTATCAACAGCAAGCTCGAAGATATCAAAGCAGAGAAGTACGGGCCAAAACTTACAACGTTGGCGAGTTAGTTCTACGCCTGCCGGACAAGAAAAAGGACAAACTCAAGCCCAAATGGGAAGGTCCCTTTATCATCGACCAAGTCCTGACCGGTGGAGCGTACCGTGTGCGAGATGCATCGGATAACCGACTCGAGCCGAACCCATGGAACGCAGCCCGTCTCCGAAGATTCTACGCCTAGCGCCGGATTCTGAGTTCGTCTCCTTCCTCCGTATATATTTTACATATTAGTTGTCTTCTGTTTCTCTCCTTCTCCCTCCTTTCCTACTACAGCCTTTGAAAGCTTGTTTGCACATTGTTCGCACACACTTGATGCGCTATCCGCGCTCATTATACCTGGGGGCTTCTTTAACAAAAGCTTATTTATACGGGCTTCATGCCCAACACATGTGTCACACTTCTACATGTACCTTTTATTCACCATTATATGCATCGATATGACTTAAGTTTTGGTCAAGCTAGGTTGCCTGGCTCCTGTGCTTACCCCTATGTTCCCGATTGTTCGGCTAGGCGGTAAAGGGAGCACCTCTGCGATTGTTACTGCCGGGTCAGCCGGATGTGTACCTCAGACTGGATGAAGCCGAAAGCTAGCGTTCTTAAGGGAATATTCGGTCGGTGAACTAAAAGACGATTTCTTACCTATTTATTTATCTACCCCCAGATGTTTTTCTGCTTTTTTCGCAGTCCGGACATGCACTTTAGGATATGCCTCCGAGGGAAGGGAACCCCGAATGGAACTATTCTCCCTGGAAGATGTTTCTTACTAACCATGTAATATAACATAACTAGTTGGGCACTTGTCTGATAAAGCACTAATGACCCCTACGCCTGGTCTCCACGCATGCCCCAGTTCTTATATAACCGCGAGGGTATTCGGACACACTCCGGACTATTGGGTCCCGAGGTTGAAGCGAAAGGGTCCGCTATGACAAACGATCTACAATCCGGCTAGAAGGCATTTTACATGTCATCTTAAATTACATTGTCAACTTGACTGGGCATATTCCTCTTCAATGCCATCCAGCAGGCTGTCTAGTTTACAGTCCTGTTGGGAATACTTTGCGGCCAATGCTACTTGGCCGTACACAAAGCTCACAGGGATCTCCTTCCCATCGGGCCCCGCAGGTCTGACCTCGGCCATGTGGTTTGGGTCAGCCTTCGTATACCATGTCTTCACCATGGCCCAGGCCTCCCTGGCGCCTTGACGGCAGGCCGATATGTGCCATAAGCGGAAGCGCTGCCGCGCTCAGCCTCTCCACAAGCTCTCCAAGGCCTTCGGGCAGGGAGACAGACAGCCACAAGGCCTGGGCGACGCCTTTCATCACCTGTCGAACTCGTTCGTGAAGTTGCAAGAGCTCGGCAAGAAGGTCACCCGTAGAACCGGGCATTTCCTCTGCAGGACGGCCTGTGAGCATACCTACAGAATAACTCTGTTAGTCGACTTCCTCGCCGAACTCTTTTTCCAAAGTTCTTTCAAGAACTTACTAAAAATGCCGCGTCGAAGGCGCCGATTCTCCTTGACGGAGTCAGACAGCTGGGCACGAACATCCTTTAGTTCCTCACCCAGCTGGGTGTTGGCATCTTGGAGATTATTTTTCTCTTGCCTCACCCTCGTAAGCACATTCTTGCCGACCTTTAACCGGCGTAGGAGCTATTGCTTGTCCGGATCTATCGCGGCACCATCTGCAATATTATTGTCAGACTTATACACACGCCGCACTTCATAAATTACTCATCTTTTGAAGCATATATTACCGGAGGGGGTCTCTTTGGCTTCCCCCGCTGCGGCTAGTGCGGCCTCAAGTTGGGCTTTGCACTTCTCCAGGTCCTGGGACAGTTGGGTATTCTTTTTCGTAAGATCCTGCACAATAAATGATCCTTAAATCAGTTATTCTAACTATTTCAAGTCTCGGGGGCTACTGGCATATATAACTATCAAATTTTCTCACCTGTATGTCTTTTACATACTGCTTCGTGGTTCTGGCTAGACGATTTTGAGCGGCACGGAGGTGCGCATCTCCTGAATTGAAGGCATCCAATTCCTCTGTGGAGAAATATGCGTCACGAAGAACTGTCCGGCGATGCCTGTGATTCATGGCACTCTCCACCTCGGAATTGGTGGCAGATAACCTGTCGGCATCCTCTGTCAGAGGAGCATCCGACGCACGCCTCGTGTTCGCCTCCGCTTCTGGACCTCGCTTTGGAGCCTGGCGAGCGGAGGATTGATTGGCAACCTCTCCGGATATAGTCCGGCGAGTGCTCTTCTTCCTGAAAAAGCACGAGCGTTAGTATGCCTCCCGGGAATAAAACCTGGGAGCGAGATGACATGCCATACCGTTGCATCAGTGTTTCAATCTGGACTGCACTTCTTTTCGGCCTGTTGGGCCTTGCTGTCCCTTTTTGACTGGCCGTCGCAGGCTCGGCCTTCCGCCTCAAGGACTTCCCCTGCGAAACACCATTGGTATACGATGATCAAAAACATGCATGGATGGGTCATTTTCAAAGTATTGGGACTTCGGTCTTAGTTACCTGCAAGGCGGGAAGTATTCCGGGGTAATCGGCCGTAATGGCGACCAAGGCATTATCGATGCTCAGTTGGTGGAATACCCCGTCGATCAGCTCCACCGATATGTACGGATCCTCTTGGGAGGTCGGATTGAGGAACCGTTCCGGATCCTCGGGTTGTGGAGGCGGGCTGTTTATATCCTTTACGGCCCGGCGCAGTTCCTGTGCCGAAACCACAAAATGAGATACTTGACTATGGGAGTATGGATCGAATAGGAAAAATAAATGTCCGCTTACCCAGCTTGGAGGATTGTTCATAGAAAATCCACCCTGCGGATTGACGCGGAGAAATTCCTCCTCTTCTCCCTTGTACAATGCTGACAAGATCTTCATCAGATCGGCGACCGATCCCGGCCCCTTACGGCCGCAGCGGGTGGCATCATCCTCCCCGTTGAAATCCCACATGGGGTGGCCTCTATACTGGAGCGGCTGCACCCTCGGCATAATGCATGTGGCCATGACCCCGATCATGGTCAGTCCGGAATGAGCTAACAGCCTAATTCGGCTGATCAGGTAAAGGACGTCCCTGTCATTTTCCTTCTGAGGGCTCCGTGGACGCCAGCTTAGGCATTTCTTCAAAGGAGCGTTATTGAACTCAGGGAGGCCGATCCAAATAGGGTCCGGCAGGGGGACATCTTCTATATAAAACCATTCCGACGGCCAGTCTTCGAACGCCTTCTTCGGGGTTCCAGATAGATATCCGGTCCCGGTGATGAGCCATAGTTCGGCTCTGCCCACTTGATACATTGACCCCTCTTGAGAACGGGGCGCAAGGCAGAACAGCTTCTTCCACAGTGCAAAATGAGCCTTGATGCCCAAAAACAGCTCGCAAAGGCATATGCAAAATGGAGGCAAGCGTAAGGTTGTGCAACTGGAGGCCGTAGAACTCCAGGAGCCCCCGGAGAAACGGATGAATTGGAAATCCGAGCCCTCTTATCAAATAAGAGACAAGGCATACCCGCTCTCCTTTGGAGGGGCTGGGGACGCTCTCCACTTGTTTTTCGCTCTTATAGGTGGCGAGTCCGGCTCGAACCAGAACCATGAAGGCTAGGGGAAGAAATCCCTTGGTTTGGAGCGTCACTAACTCGCTGTACGGGACGGAGCATCTCTCCCAATCTCCAGGCCGAGGGCTGGGAGGGCGAGAGGAGGAGCCGCATCGACTGTCCATGATGGAGTGGATTTCTGTCAGATGCGCCCTGATGAATGCTCGCGAAGGGAGGATGGTGTGATTTGGATCTAGATCCTCGTCTCTTTTATAGGCAGCTCATTTGCACAGCTAGGGGGGTAAATGTAAAAATACCCTGATTTTTCGCATTCGTTCAACACGTGGAAGACGGCCATTAATGGGCGTGGAAGCCGAGGAGCGCAATATTCAAGGAAGCCGGACGCTATCCAACAGGTACACAGGATTTGGAGAAGAACCCGCCTTGCAATGCCGAAGACAATCTACGCGCCGGACTCATCGCCATTGAAGCCTGGTTCGGGGGCTACTGAGGGAGTCCCGGATTAGGGGGTGTCCGGATAGCTGAACTATCACCTTTGGCCGGACTCCTGGGCTATGAAGATACAAGATTGAAGACTTCATCCCGTGTCCGGATGGGACTTTCCTTGGCGTGGAAGGCAAGCTTGGTGATACAGATATGTAGATCTCCTACCATTGTAACCGACTCTGTATAACCCTAACCCTCTTCGGTGCCTATATAAACCGGAGGGTTTTAGTCCGTAGAACGAACAACAATCATACCTTAGGCTAGCTTCTAGGGTTTAGCCTCTCTGATCTCGTGGTATATCTACTCTTGTACTACCCATATCATCAATATCAATCAAGCAGGAGTAGGGTTTTACCTCCATCAAGAAGGCCCAAACCTGGGTAAAAACATCGTGTCCCTTGTCTCCTGTTACCATCCGCCTAGACGCACAGTTCGGGACCCCCTACCCGAGATCCACCGGTTTTGACACCGACACTTTTCCTCTTGTTTTGGACTCTAATTTGCATGATTTGAATGAAACTAACCCGGACTGACGCTGTTTTCAGCAGAACTACCATGGTATTGTTTTTGTGCAGAAATAAAAGTTCTCGAATTGGAATGAAACTTTGTGAGGATTTTTTACTCAATAAAAGAGAATTTCTGGAGCCAAGAACCATTGGAGGCGGCCACCTGGGTGGGCACAACCCACCAGGGCGCCCCCCTCCAGGTGCGCACAGGTGGGTTGTCCCCACCTGGTGGCCCCTCAGACCCTGAAACCGACGCTATAAAACCACATTTTTCCAAAAAAACAGGGAGAAAGAATTATCGCGTTTCATGAGACAGAGTCGCCGCCGCCTCCTGTTCTTCATCGGGAGGCCAGATCTGGATTCTATTTGGGGCTCCGGAGAGGGGGATCTTCGATCTTCGTCATCACCAACCCTTCTCCATCACCAATTCTATGATGATCCCCACCGAGAGTGAGTAATTCCTTCGTAGGCTCGCTGATCGGTGAGGAGTTGGATGAGATTCATCATGTAATCGAGTTATTTTTGTCAGGGCTTGATCGCTAGTATCCATTATGTTCTGAGATTGATGTTTCTATGACTTTGCCATGCTTAATGCTTGTCACTTTGGGCCAGGGTGCCATGATTTTAGCTCTGAACCATTTGTGTTATCATCATTATATCTATGTTCTAGATCCTATCTTGCAAGTTATAGTCACCTACTACGTGTTATGATCCGGCAACCCCGGAGTGACAATAGTCGGGACACTTCCTGGTGATGACCGTAGTTTGAGGAGTTCATGTATTGACCATGTGTTAATGCTTTGTTCCGGTTTTCTATTGAAAGGAGGCCTTAATATCCCTTAGTTTCCTTATGGACCCCGCTGCCATGGGAGGATAGGACAAAAGATGTCATGCAAGTTCTTTCCATAAGCACGTATGATAATTTACGAAATACATGCCTACATTATATTTATGAACTAGAGCTAGTGCTGTGTCGCCCTAGGTTATGACTGTCACACAATGAATATCATCCAACAAATCGCCGATCCAATGCCTACAAATTTCCTAAATATTGTTCTTGCTAAGTTACTACTGCTATTGTTACTGTTGCACTTGCTAAAAAACTATTGCTATTACCATTATTGTTGCTACTACCAATACTATCAAAGCTATCATATTACTATGCTATTGATCACTTTGCTGCAGATAATTAATCTCCAGGTGTGATTGAATTGACAACTCAGTTGCTAATACTTGCAAGTATTCTTTGGCTCCCCTTGTGTCAAATCTATAAATTTGGGTTGAATACTCTACCTACCCTCAAAAACTGTTGTGATCCCCTATACCTGTGGGTTATCAAGACCTTTTTATGGCGCCGTTGCCAGGGAGCATAGCTATATTTGTTGAGTCACTTGGGATTATTATCAAATTATCACTATGAAGAATCTGAAGGACACTAAGACGAAGATTTTTCCCTCTAAGACGAGGGGAGGTAAGGAACTGCCATCTAGCTCTGCTTTAGATTCACCTTCTGTTATAAGTAGACTTGCAACACCACCACATGCTATTAGTTCTGATATGTCGCAAGTTAATGATGATGTTGCTTCTGCTATCAACACTGGTACACGTCGGTGCTATACAAACGGTTTTAACCCCTTTCTGCGATGACATTTGGAACCGTCGCCAAGTGAGTGTGGGCCATATGGGGGCCGGGGTCCTTCCCACACGACCCAGGAACCGTCGGGGATAGGCCCTCCTGGCACACAGGCTGGGCAAAATGAGCTCGTGTGCAATCGGGCGAGGCATCGAAACCCAATCATTTCCATTCGTATGTACATCCCAGACGGTGAATCCTAGAAAAACATTTACGTTCTTATGTATATCACACACAGTCAATCCAAGGAATACATTTCCGTTCTTATGTACATCCCACAAAGTCAATCTAGGGAAAACTTTTCTGTTCGTATATATATCACATACAGTCGATCCAAGGAATACGTTTCCATTCTTATGTACGCCCCACACATTCAATCCAGGGAAAACTTTTCCGTTCGTATGTACATCCCACACAGTTTTATGTATACGCTCGTGTGTGAAAGGTGTAACTATCACACACGCTCTGCCTTGGTTAACCGTTTGCTTTTATTAACTGCATCCCACATGATTTGATGAAGAAAACTGTATGGCATTGGGCTATCCATCACAAGCGCTTTTACTGCCAGGACCGTTTGCAAAGTTCCATAACTCATTTAGCAGGTTTATTAGTTTACAATTAATAATTTTAGTATTATGCAAATTCACATTTCATATCAAACAACTGTTTGCCAATTTCATATCAGGAACATAAATATATTTTAACATCACAGTATGATAGCTACCTGAAAACAACATAGTGTTGACAACCTGTTTTGCACTGTTCAACTGGGAAAGTGTCTCCTCCTTAGCCAACACCATCTTAGCAAAGTCTGATTTAAAAAACCTGAGCTCATTCTCCACCTTCCTCTTTTGACCCCGCATCTTCAAATATTCTTCAGTGTTGACAACACTTTTCTCTAAGCCTACCTCTATTCTCTTCCTCATACATGCTCTAGAGCTTTGCTAGGCACATCTTAAAAGACTGTGGCCACTCTTGATCAACCCACTCCAAGTAATTAAGAACACTTCTGTTCATCCTATAATATTTAAAATTAGATCAGTAATAATTGTAGGGGAAATGGGTTTATAGAAACATAAAAACTCACAAATACTTATTTTGGAAAACTAAAGAAACAGGTTAATTATGACATATCTTCTCAAAAGATCAATGTGCAAATGAATTAATTGCTATTGAGACAACAACCAAATTCTGAGACATCAGAAGCCATAATTAACTACAACAACGCTACAAGTTCTTACTCATGTACTATAAATAACAAATTGAACATTTTGTGAGGAAGGTAAATATAACTGCAACAGCATAGCGATAGTTTTTGGATGACAGCAAATTTATACTAATAGGTGCATGCAAAAATTTAGTAACAGAGAACTAATAGCACTAAGGTCATCCACTATGTATGCCAAAACCGGTGTAAAGACAATTGTTGCTACATCTCGCACCGGTGGCCTGCACTGGCAAGCCGATGCAGCGGAAAAAATCAGGGACCCGGACACCGGAGCACCTAGTTGCTCTGATGCCCAGTTCCTTTGTGCCATAAAGATTTAGTATTTTACTACTTGGCTGCTCGGATGTGTGGACCAAAGTTGGCTACACAAACTGCTGAAGCGGTGCCAAATAATTTTCTAATGGCACCACTGATGAGATTGCAACATTTTTAGATACTAGGTAAAAACTGTGACACTGTCTTAGGATGCGTTTGGTTGAAGGTGTGGTATGAATGGGTTGGGACTGTGACAGTGTCTGAATCACATCTAACAAATGATTTGTAACCATGAAAGAGGGTCTCACCTTCTCTGCACACGCCAGAAACTTCCTCCCACTGTCCACAGATTCAAACGCAACTAGCTTCACGCAAGGAGATTGATGGTGACAACGAGCAGACAGATCTTCAGCCACACTGCTCCATTCGTTGCAACTGATGGTCCTAGGAAGCTACAAGATGAAGAAATGACTCAAATCGACCGTCGGGTTAAAATCCTTCATTTCAAGTGATAGCCCAAGAGAGAGAAGAGAGGCATACCTGAGTGGTGAAGGAGTCGTCGGAGGAGGATGAACCGCTGGAGAGGTCATTGAAGAAGACCATGGCGACCCCGGCGGTAGAATGCGAGACGACGAGAGCGAGGAAGCGGCTAAAGCTTAGCAAGGAAGGAAGGAAGGAGGAAACAGGGGAAATGTGACTTGTGGTAGGAGAGAAAAGGGGGTGGGGAAGGGGGAAGGGAGACGGGGGTAGATATTTTGGCGGTAGGCCAAAATTTTGGGAATGTGGAGGGAAACTTTGTGCGCGGTGCCGCTGGACACCATTCACTTTGAACGATTGTGTGCATCGCAAATGATTCTTCTGCTTTATGCGCATGAGATGAGTTTGATAATTCAAATTTTGGTGGAAATTTCCCTGGGTACATCATTGCATAATTTAACATCGCTTGCTAATTTGGGCACACAAAAAAGCATACAGCACACAGACCACACTTACTGAATCGAGCAATTTTAGTAATTAAACAGAGCCAGTTGACCTAAACATTGCTCTTAGAAAAGGCCAACATTAAAAAAAAGCCTAAGTACGCATAATTTTAACAAATCTGTCGCGTGCGCCGGCCTATGCATCGCCGGTGTGAGATAAGAGGTCGATGACTTGTCCTGGAGAAATGCCGCTGTTGGTGGACTTCGCGTCCCCCCTGCTGAAGTCGACCGCGTCCTCGTCCTTGTCCTCGACGCTATCCTAAAGGTTGTAATACTCATAGTAGTGGCTGTGCTAGAGCTCGCGTTGGTACTCCACTGCCGATTCCTCGACGGACAGACTCTTCTCTACCTCAACCTCAGCCACGCGCAACTCCTCCTCCCAGCGCTCCTCGATCTCCGCCGCCTCCTGCATCTCATGAGGAAGGAGGTGCTCCATGGCCACCGCCGTCTTTTCGTATGTGGGTTGCTTGCTAGATTCCGAGGTGACTGGAATATCTTGGCGTGTGCGTCCTCGATCTTGGCGTGGATGGCCTCGACCCGGGCCAGGGCGACATCGGCGGCACGGACGGCAGCTCGAGTGCTCTCGGTGTTTGCAGCCGCTGTTGCAACAGCAGCTGCAGCCTTCTCGGCTGTTGCAGCTACCCTATCGGCTGCCGCAGACGCCCTTTCAGCGGATGCGGCTGCACTCAATGCGGATGCGGCTACACTCTCGGCGTAGGTGGCCGCGCTCTCGGCGCAGGCGGCGGCGCTCGAGGAGGACGAGGCCATCGTACGGGCCTTCACCAAGCGTTTCCACGGTGTCATCTTTGCAAGAAGGGGGTGCGAGATTGGGGTTCGGGATTCCTGGATTCGGGGTTTGCTGGCATTGGAGCAGACGAGCTGGCGAAGCTTAAGGTGGAAGACTTAAATAGACCCAGAAATTTTCATCGCCAACGGTTCCTACAAAAAAATTGTGTGTGATGTTGTGGATATTTTGTTAGCTGTCAAAGATGAATTTGGAGTAAAGTGGCAACGGATGGTGTTTTGAATGTACAAGAAAATTTGTAGTACTAATACAACTGTCATGTAAAATTTTGGAAAATTGCAGGGGTCATTTGACCTTTTAAGACATTTAAGTGATTTCCTAGCAATTTAATGACCGTAATTCAAATTTGAACTACATGTACATGCAACAGCTAACCATAATGGTTTGAAAATTCATATTTTGTGTACTTGTGTGCGATTTAATTCCATGTGCAGTAAATTGTAAGGAATTTTCAAACGTATTGGTCTAACGGCTATGACACAATTAAGCATGGAGTGCCATGGCATTTAAATTCCAAAAAATTTAAAAAAAGACCAGAAACACATGAAACCTTGCTTGATGTAATGTCATGCCACAAAGATGATGTGGTAAAAAAATTGGCATGCTTGATGAAAGTTTGGACACACAGCCCTCACAAATCGAAGCAACTCACTAGAAGGCTCGTGTTTCCGAGAGGGAACAATGCATGTTTGATGACGAATGGGAGATAGCTTCCCCTTACGGCCTTCATTTTTTTTCTTACATTTAACGTGCACTAATACAACTGTCATGTGAAAATTTGGAAAATTTCAGGGCTCATTTGACCTTTTAAAGACATTTAAGTGATTTTCTAGCCATTTAATGACCGTAATTAAAATTTGAACTACATCTACATGCAATGGCTGACCATAGCGGTTTGAAAAATCATATTTGTGTACTTGTGTGCGAATTAATTCCATGTGCAGTAAATTAGAAGGGATTTTCAAACATAGTGGTTTCACGTCATGGACACATGCATGGAGTGCAATGGCATTTAAATTCCAAAAAATTAAAAAAATGATCAGAAAAACATGAAACCTTGCTTGATGTAATGTCATGCCACCAAGATAAAGTGGTAAAAAATTGGGATGTTTGACGGAAGTTTGGTCACACACCCCTCACAAACCGAAGCAACATCACTAGAAGTCTCGTGTTTCTAGGAGGGAACAGTGCATGTTTCATGACGAACGGGACATAACTTCCCCTTACTGCCTTCAATTTTTTCCTACATTTAATATGCACCAATACAACTGCCATGTGAAAATTTGAAATTTTTAGGGCTCATTTGACCTTTTAAAGACATTTAAGGGATTTTCTAGCCATTTAATGACCGTAATTCAAATTTGAACTACATCTACATGCAACAACTAACCATAACAATTTAAAAAATCATATTTGTGTACTTGTGTGCGTGTTCACTCCATGTGCAGTAAATTAGAAGGAATTTTCAAACATATTAGTCTCACGGCATGGGCACATGCATGGAGTGCCATGGCATTTAAATTCAAAAAATAAAAAAATGATCAGAAAAACAAGAAACCATGCTTGATGTAATGTCATTCCACCAAGATGATGTGGTAAAAAAATTGGCTTGTTTGATGAAAGTGTGGACACCCCCGCTCACAAACCGGAGCAACTCACTAGAAGGCTCATGGTTCCGAGAGGGAACAATGCATGTTTGATGACGAACATGAGATAACTTCCTCTTACGTCCTTCATTTTTTTCTGCATTTAACGTGCACTAATACAACTATCATGTGAAAAATTGGAAAATTTCAGGGGTCATTTGACCTTTTAAAGACATTTAAGTGATTTTCTAGCCATTTAATGACCGTAATTCAAATTTGAACTACATCTAGATGCAATGGCTAACCATAGCGGTTTGAAAAATCATATTTGTGTACTTGTGTGCGAGTTAATTGCATGTGCAGTAAATTAGAAGGAATTTTCAAACATATTGGTCTCACGGCACGGACACATGCATGGAGTGGCATGGCATTTTAATTCCAAAAAATTAAAAAATGATCAGAAAAACTTGAAATCTTGCTTGATGTAATGTCATGCCACCAAGATGATGTGGTAAAAAAATTAGCATGTTCGACGAAAGTTTGGACACCCCCCCATCACAAACCGAAGCAACTCACTAGAAGGCTCGTGGTTCCGAGAGGGAACAATGCATATTTGATGACGAATGGGAGATAACTTCCTCTTACGACCTTCAATTTTTTCTACGTTTAACGTGCACTAATACAACTGTCATGTGAAAATTTGAAAATTTCTAGGGGTGATTTAACCTTTTAAAGGCATTTAAGTGATTTTCTAGCCATTTAATGACCGTAATTCAAATTTGAACTACATCTACATGCAACGGCTAACCATAACGGTTTGAAAAATCATATTTCTGTACTTGTGTGCGTGTTCACTCCATGTGCAGTAAATTAGAAGGAATTTTCAAACATATTGGTCTCACGGCATGGACACATGCATGGAGTGCCATGGTATTTAAATTAAAAAATAAAATAAAAAAATGATCAGAAAAACATGAAACCTTGCTTGATGTAATGTCATTCCGCCAAGATGATGTGGTAAAAAAATTGGCTTGTTTGATGAAAGTTTGGACACCCCCCCCCCTCACAAACCGGAGCAACTCACTAGAAGGCTCATGGTTCCGAGAGGGAACAATTCATGTTTGATGACGAACGGGAGATAACTTCCTCTTACGGCCTTCAATTTTTTTTCTGCATTTAACGTGCACTAATACAACTGTCATATAAAAAATTGGAAAATTTCAGGGGTCATTTGACCTTTTAAAGACATTTAAGTGATTTTCTAGCCATTTAACGACCGTAATTCAAATTTTAACTACATCTATATGCAATGGCTATCCTTAACGATTTGAAAAATCATATTTGTGTACTTGTGTGCGAGTTAATTCCATGTGCAGTAAATTGGAAGGAATTTTCAAACATATTGGTCTCATGGCATGGACACATGCATGGAGTGGCATGACATTTTAATTCCAAAAAATTAAAAAATGATCAGAAAAACTTGAAATCTTGCTTGATGTAATGTCATGCCACGAAGATGATGTGGTAAAAAAATTGGCCTGCTCGACGAAAGTTTGGACACACCCCCATCACAAGCCGAAGCAACTCACTAGAAGGCTCTTGGTTCCGAGAGGGAACAATGCATATTTGATGAGGAATGGGAGATAACTTCCTCTTACGACCTTCAATTTTTTCTACATTTAACATGCACTAATACAACTGTCATGTGAAAATTTGAAAATTTTCAGGGGTGATTTGACCTTTTAAAGACATTTAATTGATTTTCTAGCCATTTAATGACCGTAATTCAAATTTGAACTACATCTGCATGCAACGGCTAACCATAATGATTTGAAAAATCATATTTGTGTACTTGTGTGCGAGTTAATTCCATGTGTAGTTATTTAGAAGGAAATTTCAAACATATTGGTCTCACGACAAGGACACATGCATGGAGTGCCATGGCATTTTAATTCCAAAAAATTAAAAAATGATCAGAAAAACATGAAACCTTGCTTGATGTAATGTCATTCCACCAAGATGATGTGGTAAAAAAATTGCCTGTTTGATGAAAGTTTGGACACACAACCCTCACAAACCGGAGCAACTCACTAGAAGGCTCGTGGTTCCGAGAGAGAACAATGCATGTTTGATGACGCATGGGAGATAGCTTCCTCTTACGGACTTCGAATTTTTTCTACGTTTAACATGCACTACTACAACATTTATGTGAAAATTTCGAAAATTCTATGGGTCATTTGACCTTTTAAAGACATTTAAGTGATTTTCTAGCCATTTAATGACCATAATTCAAATTTCTACATCTACATGCAATGGCTAACCATAACAGTTTGAAAAATCATATTTTTGTGTATTTGTGTGCGAGTTAAAAAATCATCAGACGATGTAAATATCCGGTGTTCAAAAACGAAAATGTAAAGATCTGGCAAGACAACTGGCCCCCACACAATTGGCACTCTATTTCGCAGCTCGAGGTTTGGTAGGTGAGTGGCGGGGGTCATTAATCAGACACGGTTCTATATTGGAAACCGTCAGCTATTATGTTCACACACGGATTTTGCAACGGGAATCGTGTGTAATTCAAACTACAGTACTCGTAAATTCCGGCGACCGGCATGTGTATTGTTCCCGTCGATCTAGATTCTGGCAACCAGTAAATACTACCTTGCTCACGTCGTCCAGCCTGCATTCTCATCTACATCCTCCCCTCGCTCGTCCTCTCTCTCCCTCTCTCAAATATCTACCATGACGCCGCCGGTCTGCCCACGTGCCGATGAGGAGTCGCCGCCACCCGAGGCCGCTCACTCGAATAGCAGTGATGAGGACCCCTACGCGGCGCTGGACGAGATTGCGCCGGAGCCCCCAACTTTGGATTGGTTTTGGGGCCAGTACAATCTTTGTCTGTGGAAGTCACTGCCATTGGCTGAGAAAGCCATGCAAGTGGTGTTCAAGAAGGAGATGGCAGAGGAGGAAGCCAGGTACCAGGCGGCCTGTGACGCCCGTGATGCCGCCTGGAAAAAGGAGGCGGCAGAGCTTTGGGGGCGGGCTTGTCATCGTGCGAAGGAGGTGTACGAAGACGGGTACTTTACGAGGAAGGTCAAAGGCGCTGGGTGCCTCATCACTGGATGGAGGTGGGCCGATAAACTCCAGCGTGCCACCGACGAGGAGCTCCGGTGGGTGCCCAACAAAATGGAAAGATCGTTCGCGCTCGTCCGCCAGCAAGAGGCAGATCGGTATGTCAAGCGCTGCGAGGCGGAGGAGGCGGAGTACTGCCTCCGCACTAGGAAGACGCCTCACACCATGGAGCTGCTGGCGAGGGGCTTCCGGAATATTGGCCCCAGGAGGGATTATTAGTTTTAGTATTATTTGTTTTCAATTTTATGCATTGTACCTAGTAGTTAAGTATCGTCATGTATATGTGATGATATTATATATATTCTGTGATGAACTAATGAACAATATATATATATATATATATATATATTATGAATTACATTTTCTGTCTGTTTTTGTATACTAATTTGAATCTAGTTGTTATCATCCACATATACAGAATGGAAAGCGTATATACACACATTGAAACAGAACATATATGAATGGAAAACAGAGTACACACATTGAAACATAGCAATACTATGATTTCTATGAATATATAGCTACCCACGTCGAAATGACTCAACAAAATAAAACGCGTCTATGAGACCATGACCGGCAGCCCTTGCCTACGGTAGCTCTTGGCTCTGCCTGAACTCGTGCAAGCATTCTTCCAATCGGTCGACACACTCGCGGTACATCTGGAGCGCGATCTCGAGCTCCAAGTTGGCTATTTCATCGGAGATCACCAGCTCGAGGATGCGACGGCCATGCTCCTCTACTACGCCCAGGTGGACTCCTGGGCCAAGGAGGCGGTCGAGCCTACCGACCAGCGTGTTGGCATCAAGCAGGCCGCGGACAATGCGAATGATGGGACCCATGGGAACGGTGCAGCTGGCATCCGGTGCAAGTACAGTGCAGCCGGCCTCTGGTACAAGTACGGCGCAAAGGGCCTCTGCCCACTCCTGGCAAGGAATGGGGGTACTGACAGGACGTGTACCCAGCTGCGACGCCCTATCGATAGTAGGCAAGTGTCGATGGATCCGCTCTTGCTGTGCGATGCGCTGCGCCTCTCGCTCTGCAGTGCTCCAATGGTCTCGCCGTGCGGCGAGCTGCAGCCAATCGGCGCGGACGCGCCTAGCTTGCTCTGCGGCGCGCCATCGATCATGTTGTGCGGTGAGCTGCAGCCTCTGGGCACTGACATGCCTATCTTGATCCACGGTGTTGAAGCGCCATGCGCTAAGGCTCTACTCAACCCTGGCGATGATGCGCATCACGGCGTCGTCCATCGCATTGCCGGGGAGCGCCTCGTCCTCGGCGGGTCGTGGCGCCTGTCCATTTTCCTCGTCAACGAGGTTGATGGCAGAGGCGGCGCTTTGGTGGGTTGGCATGCTTGGAAAAGGTGGATGTGCTACAGGCTGCACTTGTTGCCTCCGTGTGTCGTGTGCTACCTAGGTTTATGTGCAATATCACTGGGTGGCAGGAAACAGGTGAGGAAATGGCGGGAAATGGTGGCGTGTTCATAAAACACCATCAATTAATGGAAACTTAGCATACAAGGAACCAGTCGGTGATGAATTCATCAATCGCAAATGGTTGTATACTAGCAAGCGTTTGCCCACAACACACACGGCTTATTCCATCACTAACAGGTCGGATGGATCAACTGTATGCCATGTATCGCACATTGTCAAAAAGTAATGCGGTAGACCTTCTTTAACACGTGTTAAAAAAACAAGGACCTCGAGGTTAATTTAACTTATGGGATGGATCATCCAGGTCAAAGGTAATTTAATTTGACCTGGATGACCCATCCCATCAGTTAATTTAACATCAAGACAACTTCTCATCCAGTGACCCATCTGATGCCTGCTCCAGCCTGAGCACAGTTAACTTGAGAGTTCTCTTAGATGAGCTATTGGTGGAACAGCTAGTCCTTGCTGATATAGGATGCCTCTTCGCATCCTTATTGTGTACTCGGATGACCACCCATCGCCCAATGGCCAATAGATGTTGTCTAGATAGAGCATATCACACACGGCTTATTAGCAGCAATCATCTGTGTTAGTATCGGTATTTGCACACATTTCTAATTACAGACCTGTTTGCCGTGTATCACACACATCTTGTTATATTGAACCATTCCTGTTCTCTTGGCTCAAAGCAAACAGTTCATCCGAGCAAACCACATGTCGTATATTGCACACACCTTGATCTGGCTGACCGTTTCTTTTGTGTTTCCTAGTCACAAACAGTTCGTCCGAGTGAACCGTATGTTGTATATCGAACACACCTTAATCTGGCTGCCCGTTTCTTTTTTTCCTCCTCATCGCAAATAGTTAATTGAACTGAACCATATGCCCTGCATCGCACACTGAACTAAAATCTAAACCATGTTTGATGCATCCGTCATCGCAAACGTTTTGCACCTTTACAGGCTTTTTACACCACCGTTTGCGATTATTGCATCGCACACAGTTTCGTCGAAGGGTCTCTGATCGTAGTGTCGCGTTAGCAGCATCCTGCAGTAGTGGAATGATATTTACGATGATGATAGTACCTTGCTTGATGATAATGTGCCACTAGGTGAATTTCTTGATGAACAAATTGCTAGAACTAAAGCTTTTGAGAATGCTGAAACTGATTAAATTGTTGAAACTGATGAAGAGCTCGAAACTGAAAATCTTGAAACACCTATTAGAACTAGCCCTCCTAGATATGAATTGCCAAAGGTCCAGAAGGTTATGTTATGGATGAGGAGGCAACTAGGGATATTCTTGCTTGTAAGGATAAAGATGATCTAGAAAAATTATTATGCAAGTACAAAGAAAAGACTTTGAATGCTAAAATGAAATGTGATCCTCAGTTTGCTACATCACCTATCTTTGTTGACGATAAGGATTATGAATTCTCGGTCGACCCGGAGTTGATTACTTTGGTTGAATATGATCCATTCCATGGTTATGAAATTAAAACTGTTGTGGCACATCTTACTAAGTTGAATGACATAGCTACCCTTTTTGCTCATGATGAGAAAATTCGCTACTATTATATTCTCAAATTATTTCCATTCTCATTAAAGGGTGATGCTAAAGCTTGGTACAATACTCTTGATCCTGGTTGTGTGCGTAGTCCCCACGATATGATCTATTACTTCTCTAAAAAATATTTTTCTGCTCATAAGAAACAAGCTGCCTTACATGAAATATTTAACTTTGTGCAAATTGAAGAAGAGAGTCTCCCACAAGCTTGGGGGAGGCTTCTCCAATTGCTTAATGCTTTGCCAGATCATCCTCTTAAGAAAAATGAAATACTCGATATATCCTATAATAGACTAAACGATGCATCTAGGGATTTCCTAGATAGTTGTGCTGGTTGCGTTTTCAGGGAACGAACTATTGGGCAAGCTGAAGAATTATTGAATAACATATTGAAAAATTATGATGATTGGACTCTTCCTGAACCACCGCTTAAACCCACTCCGAAGAAGAGGGGTATCTTATATCTTAGTCCTAAAGATATCCAAGAGGCAAAGAAATCTATGAAGGAAAAAGGTATTACAGCTAAGATGTAAATTTTTTTACCTCGTATTGAAGATATACATGGGCTTGATACACCACCACCATCTAAGGTGGTAGGGATAAATTCTCTAATGAAATTCAATGATAATGATAATCCTCACAATATGCACCATAGCCAATGCCTTTATGAGTTTGAAAATTGCATTAGAAAGCAAGATCACTTCAATGCAAATGTTATGAAACAATTGAAATACAATTCCGATATGATTGCTCGCTTAAGTGACTTGTTATTTAGAATCTTAAATGATGTTAGAGGTGTGGGGAAGCATGCTTCTATGGTTCAAACTCAGTTAGAACAAGTTGCTAAATCTCAAAGAGAGTTGTTAGATGAAATTAATAATAACATCAATGATCATGTTGTTAGAGTAATGACTAGAGGAGGTAGGATGACTCAGGAACCACTTTATCCTGAGGGACACCCAAAAAGAATTGAACAAGACTCTCAAAGGGTTAACACTGATGCACATAGTCCTTCTAAAAAGAAAAAGAAGAAGAAAAATGATAAGACTTTGCATGCCTCTAGTGAACCTGAAGTAGAAAAACCTCCTGATAATGATAATGAAGTTTCTATCGCCGATGCTAAAACTCAATCTGGTAATGAACACTCACCTTTTGATAATGAAAGAGATAATGATGAGGTTCGTGAAGATACTCAAACAAATAATAAAGAACTAGACAATGATTTTGATATAGAACAAGCAGTTGATCTTGATAACCCACAACCCAAGAATAAAAGATATGATAAAAGAGACTTTGTTGCTAGAAAACATGGTAAGAAAGAGAACCATGGGTTCAAAAACCCATGCCCTTTGCACCTGTTGTAAATATGCCCTAGAGGCAATAATAAAATAGTTATTATTATATTTCCTTGTTCATGATAATTTTCTATTGTTCATGCTATAATTTTATTAACCGAAAACCGTTATACATGTGTGAATACATAGACCACAACACGTCCCTAGTGAGCCTCTATTTGACTAGCTTGTTGATCAATAGATGGTTATGGTTTCCTGACCATGGACATTGGATGTCATTGATAATGGGATCACATCATTAGGAGAATGATGTGATGGACAAGACCCAATCCTAAGCATATCACAAGATCATGTAGTTCGTTTGGTAGAGCTTTTCTAATGTCAAGTATCATTTCCTTAGACCATGAGATTGTGAAACTCCCGGATACCATAGAAATTCTTTGGGTGTATCAAACATTAGAACGTAACTGGGTGACTACAAAGGTGCACTATAGGTATCTCTGAAAGTATCTGTTGGGTTGGCACGAATCGAGACTGGGATTTGTCACTCCGTATGACGGAGAGGTATCTCTAGGCCCACTCGGTAATGCATCATCATAATGAGCTCAATGTGAACAAGGAGTTAGTCACGGGATCATGTGTTACGGAATGAGTAAAGATACTTGCCGGTTACGAGATTGAACAAGGTATACGGATACCGATGATCGAATCTCGGGCAAGTAACATACCGATGGACAAAGGGAATTGTATATGGGATTGATAGAATCCCCGACATCGTGGTTCATCCGATGAGATCATCGTGGAACATGTGGGAGCCAATATGGGTATCCAGATTCTGCTATTGGTTATTTTCCGGAGAGGCATCTCGGTCATGTCTGCATGGTTCTCGAACTCGTAGGTGAAGGAAATATGCCCTAGAGGCAATAATAAAGTTATTATTTATTTCCTCATATCATGATAAATGTTTATTATTCATGCTAGAATTGTATTAACCGGAAACATGATACATGTGTGAATACATAGACAAACATAACGTCACTAGTATGCCTCTACTTGACTAGCTCATTAATCAAAGATGGTTACGTTTCCTAACCATAGGCATGTGTTGTCATTTGATTAATGGGATCACATCATTAGGAGAATGATGTGATTGACATGACCCATTCCGTTAGCCTAGCACTTGATCATTTAGTCTATTGCTATTGCTTTCTTCTTGACTTATACATGTTCCTGTAACTATGAGATTATACAACTCCCGTTTACCGGAGGAACACTTTGGGTACTACCAAACGTCACAACGTAACTGGGTGATTATAAAGGAGTACTACAGGTGTCTCCAAAGTTACATGTTGAGTTTGGCCCTCTCGGTAATGCACATAACTATAAGCCTTGCAAGCAATGTAGCTAATGAGTTAGTTACGGAATGATGCATTACGTAACGAGTAAAGAGACTTGCCGGTAACGAGATTGAACTAGGTATTGGATACCGACAATCAAATTCGGGCAACTAACATACCGAGGACAAAGGGAACAACGTATGTTGTTATGATTTTTGACCGATAATGATCTTCGTAGAATATGTAGGAACCAATATGGGCATCTAGGTTCCGCTATTGGTTATTGGCCGAGAATAGTTCTAGGTCATGTCTACATAGTTCTCAAACCCATAGGGTCCGCACGCTTAACGTAACGATGACAGTTTTATTATGAGTTTATAAGTTTTGATGTACCGAAGTTTGTTCGGAGTCCCGGATGTGATCACGGACATGACGAGGAGTCTCGAAATGGTCGAGACATAAAGATTGATATATTAGACGACTATACTCGGACACCGGAACTGTTCCGGACGTTTTCGGAGAAAACCGGAGTGCCGGAGGGTTACCGGAACCCACCCGGGAGAGATAATGGGCCACATGGGCCTTAGTGGAAAGAGAGAGGGGCGGCCAGGGTGGGCCGCGCGCCCCCTCTGCCTCTGGTCCGAATTGGACTAGGAGGGGGGGCGGCGCCCCCCTCTTTCCTTCCCCCTCCCCCCCTTCCTTTCCCCTCCTAGTAGGAGTAGGAAAGGGGGAGTCCTACTCCTACTAGGAGGAGGACTCCTCCTCCTGGCGAGCCCTCTAGGGCCGGCCGGCCTCCCCCCTTTCTCCTTTATATACGGGGGCGGGGGGCACCCTAAGACACACAAGTTGATCTACGGAACGTTCCTTAGCCGTGTGCGGTGCCCCCCTCCAACATATTCCACCTCGGTCATATCGTCGCGGAGTTTAAGCGAAGCCCTGCGCTGGTAGAACATCATCATCGTCACCACGCCGCCGTACTGACGGAACTCATCCCCGAAGCTTTGCTGGATCGGAGCCCGGGGATCGTCATCGAGCTGAACGTGTGCTGAACTCGGAGGTGCCGTAAGTTCGGTGCTTGGATCAGTCGGATCGTGAAGACATACGACTACATCAACCGTGTTGTCATAACGCTTCTGCTTACGGTCTACGAGGGTACGTGGACACACTCTCCCCTCTCGTTGCTATGCATCACCATGATGTTGCGTGTGCGTAGGATTTTTTTTTGAAATTACTACGTTCCCCAACAGTGGCATCCAAGCCTAGGTTTTATGCGTTGATGTTATATGCACGAGTAGAACACAAGTGAGTTGTGGGCGATACAAGTCATACTGCTTACCAGCATGTCATACTTTGGTTCGGCGGTATTGCGAGATGAAGCGGCCCGGACCGACATTACGCGTACGCTTACGCGAGACTGGTTTCACCGTTACGAGCACTCGTGCTTAAAGGTGGCTGGCGGGTGTCTGTCTCTCTCACTTTAGCTAAATCGAGTGTGGCTACGCCCGGTCCTTGCGAAGGTTAAAACAACACTAACTTGAGAAACTATCATTGTGGTTTTGATGCGTAGGTAAGAATGGTTCTTGCTAAGCCCGTAGCAGCCACGTAAAATTTGCAACAACAAAGTAGAGGACGTCTAACTTGTTTTTGCAGGGCATGTTGTGATGTGATATGGTCAAGACGTGATGCTATATTTTATTGTATGAGATGATCATGTTTTGTAACCGAAGTTATCGGCAACTGGCAGGAGCCATATGGTTGTCGCTTTATTGTATGAAATGCAAACGCCTTGTAATTGCTTTACTTAATCACTAAGCGGTAGCAATAGTCGTAGAAGCAATAGATGGCGTAATGACAACGATGCTACGATGGAGATCAAGGTGTCGCGCCGGTGACGATGGTGATCATGACGGTGCTTCGAAGATGGAGAACACAAGCACAAGATGATGATGGCCATATCATATCACTTATATTGGTTGCATGTGATGTCTATACTTTATGGATCTTATCTTGCTTTGAGTGACGGTAGCATTTTAAGATGATCTCTCACTAATAATCAAGAAGTGTTCTCCCTGAGTATGCACCGTTGCGAAAGTTCTTTGTGCTGAGACACCACATGGTGATCGGGTGTGATAGGCTCTACGTTCAAATACAACGGGTGAAAAATAGTTGCACACGCGGAATACTCAGGTCATACTTGACGAGCCTAGCATATACAGATATGGCCTCGGAACACGGAGACCGAAAGGTCCAACGTGAATCATATAGTAGATATGATCAACATAGTGATGTTCACCATTGAAACTACTCCATCTCACGTGATGATTGGACATGGTTTAGTTGATTTGGATCACGTGATCACTTAGATGACTAGAGAGATGTCTGTCTAAGTGGGAGTTCTTAAGTAATATGATTAATTGAACTTAAATTTATCATGAACTTAGTACCCGATAGTATTTTGCTTGTCTATGTTTGTTTGTAGATAGATGGCTCATGTTGTTGTTCCGTTGAATTTTAATGCGTTCCTTGAGAAAGCAAAGTTGAAAGATGATGGTAGAAATTACACGGACTGGGTCCATAACATTAGGATTATCCTCATTGCTGCACAGAAAAGTTACGTCCTGGAAGCACAGCTAGGTGCCAGGCCTGCTGCTGATGCAACTGACGACGTTAAGAACGTCTGGCAGAGCAAAGCTAATGACTACTCGATAGTTCAGTGTGCCATGCTTTACGGCTTAGAACCGGGTCTTCAACGACGTTTTGAACGTCATGGAGCATATGAGATGTTCCAGGAGTTGAAGTTAATATTTCGAGCAAATGCCTGGATTGAGAGATATGAAGTCTCCAATAAGTTCTATAGCTGCAAGATGGAGGAGAATAGTTCTGTCAGTGAACACATACTCAAAATGTCTGGGTATAATAATCACTTGATTCAAGTGGGAGTTAATCTTCCTGATGATAGTGTCATTGACAGAATTCTTCAATCACTGCCACCAAGCTACAAGAGCTTCGTGATGAACTATAATATGCAAGGGATGAACAAGACTATTCCCGAGCTCTTCGCAATGCTAAAAGCCGCGGAGGTAGAAATCAAGAAGGAGCATCAAGTGTTGATGGTTAACAAGACCACCAGTTTCAAGAAAAAGGGCAAAGGGAAGAAGAAGGGGAACTTCAAAAAGAACAGCAAACAAGTTGCTGCTCAAGAGAAGAAACCCAAGTCTGGACCTAAGCCTGAAACTGAGTGCTTCTACTACAAGCAGACTGGACACTGGAAGCTGAACTGCCCCAAGTATTTGGCGGATAAGAAGGATGGCAAAGTGAACAAAGGTATATGTGATATACATGTTATTGATGTGTACCTTACTAATACTCGCAGTAGTACCTGGGTATTTGATACTGGTTCTGTTGCTAATATTTCCAACTCGTAATAGGGACTACGGATTAAGTGAAGATTGGCTAAGGACGAGGTGACGATGCGCGTGGGAAATGGTTCCAAAGTCGATGTGATCGCGGTCGGCACGCTACCTCTACATCTACCATCGGGATTAGTTTTAGACCTAAATAATTGTTATTTGGTGCCAGCATTGAGCATGAACATTATATCTGGATCTTGTTTGATGCGAGACGGTTATTCATTTAAATCAGAGAATAATGGTTGTTCTATTTATATGAGTAATATCTTTTATGGTCATGCACCCTTGAAGAGTGGTCTATTTTTATTGAATCTCGATAGTAGTGATACACATATTCATAGTGTTGAAACCAAAAGATGCAGAATTGATAATGATAGTGCAACTTATTTGTGGCACTGCCGTTTAGGTCATATCGGTGTAAAGCGCATGAAGAAACTCCATACTGATGGGCTTTTGGAATCACTTGGTACTTGCAAACCGTGCCTCATGGGCAAGATGACTAAAACGCCGTTCTCCGGAACTATGGAGCGAGCAACTGATTTGTTGGAAATCATACATACTGATGTTTGTGGTCCAATGAATGTTGAGGCTCGCGGCGGGTATCGTTATTTTCTCACCTTCACAGATGATTTGAGCAGATATGGGTATATCTACTTAATGAAACACAAGTCTGAAACATTTGAAAAGTTCAAAGAATTTCAGAGTGAAGTGGAAAATCATCGTAACAAGAAAATAAAGTTTCTACAATCTGATCGTGGAGGAGAATATTTGAGTTACGAGTTTGGTCTACACTTGAAACAATGCAGAATAGTTTCGCAACTCACGCCACCTGGAACACCACAACGAAATGCTGTGTCCGAACGTCGTAATCGTACTTTACTAGATATGGTGCGATCTATGATGTCTCTTACTGATTTACCGCTATCGTTTTGGGGTTATGCTTTAGAGACGGCCGCATTCACGTTAAATAGGGCACCATCAAAATCCATTGAGACGACACCTTATGAACTGTGGTTTGGCAAGAAACCAAAGTTGTCGTTTCTTAAAGTTTGGGGCTGCGATGCTTATGTGAAGAAACTTCAACCAGATAAGCTCGAATCCAAATCGGAGAAATGTGTCTTCATAGGATACCCAAAAGAGACTATTGGGTACACCTTCTATCACAGATCTGAGGGCAAGATTTTTGCTGCTAAAATCGGATCCTTTCTAGAGGAGTTTCTCTCGAAAGAAGTGAGTGGGAGGAAAGTAGAACTTGATGAGGTAACTGTACCTGCTCCCTTATTGGAAAGTAGTTCATCACAAGAACCGGTTCCTGTGACAACTACACCAATTAGTGAGGAAGCTAATGATATTGATCATGAAACTTCAGATCAAGTTTCTACTGAACCTCGTAGGTCTACCAGAGTAAGATCCGCACCAGAGTGGTACGGTAATCCTGTTCTGGAAGTCATGTTACTTGACCATGATGAACCTACGTACTATGAGGAAGCGATGATGAGCCCAGATTCTGTAAAATGGCTAGAGGCCATGAAACCTGAGATGGGATCCATGTATGAGAACAAAGTATGGACTTTGGTTGACTTGCCCGATGATCGGCAAGCCATTGAGAATAAATGGACGTTGAAGAAGAAGACTGACACTGATGGTAATATAACTGTCTATAAAGCTCGACTTGTTGCAAAAGGTTTTCGACAAGTTCAAGGGGTTGACTACGATGAGACTTTCTCACCCGTAGCGATGCTTATGTCTGTCCGAATCATGTTAGCTATTGCTGCATTTCATGATTATGAAATTTGGCAAATGGATGTCAAAACTGCATTCTTGAATGGATTTCTGGAAGAAGAGTTGTATATGATGCAGCCAGAAGGTTTTGTTGATCCAAAAGGTGCTAACAAAGTGTGCAAGCTCCAGCGATCCATTTATGGACTGGTGCAAGCATCTCGGAGCTGGAATAAACGCTTTTATAGTGTGATCAAAGCATATGGTTTTATACAGAGCCTGTATTTACAAGAAAGTGAGTGGGAGCTCTGTAGCATTTTTGATATTATATGTAGATGACATATTATTAATTGGAAATGATATAGAATTTTTGGATAGCATAAAGGGATACTTGAATAAAAGTTTTTCAATGAAAGACCTCGGTGAAGCTGCTTACATATTGGGCATCAAGATTTATAGAGATAGATCAAGACGCTTAATAGGACTTTCACAAAGCACATACCTTGATAAAATTTTGAAAAAGTTCAAAATGGATCAGGCAAAGAAAGGGTTCTTGCCCGTGCTTCAAGGTGTGAAGTTGAGTCAGACTCAATGCCTGACCACAGCAGAAGATAGAGAGAAAATGAAAGATGTTCCCTATGCTTCAGCCATAGGCTCTATCATGTATGCAATGCTATGTACCAGACCTGACGTATGCTTAGCAATAAGCTTGGCAGGAAGGTACCAAAGTAATCCTGGAGTGGATCACTGGACAGCGGTCAAGAACATCCTAAAATACCTGAAAAGGACTAAGGATATGTTTCTCGTATATGGAGGTGACAAAGATCTAGTCGTAAATGGTTACGTTGATGCAAGCTTTGACACTGATCCGAACGATTCTAAATCGCAAATCGGATACGTATTTTTATTAAACGGTGGAGCTGTAAGTTGGTGTTGTTCTAAACAAATCGTCGTGGCGGGATCTACATGTGAAGCGGAGTACATAGCTGCTTCGGAAGCAGCAAATGAAGGAGTCTGGATGAAGGAGTTCATTTCCGATCTAGGTGTCATACCTAGAGCATCGGGACCAATGAAGATCTTCTGTGACAATACTGGTGCAATTGCCTTGGCAAAGGAATCCAGATTTCACAAGAGGACCAAACACATCGAGAGACACTTCAATTCCATTCGGGACCAAGTCCAAGTGGGATACATAGAGATTTGCAAGATAGATACGGATCTGAATGTTGCAGACCCGTTGACTAAGCCTCTCTCACGAGCAAAACATGATCAACACCAAGACTCCATGGGTGTTAGAATCATTACTATGTAATCTAGATTATTGACTCTAGTGCAAGTGGGAGACTGAAGGAAATATGCCCTAGAGGCAATAATAAAGTTATTATTTATTTCCTCATATCATGGTAAATGTTTATTATTCATGCTAGAATTGTATTAACCGGAAACATGATACATGTGTGAATACATAGACAAACATAACGTCACTAGTATGCCTCTACTTGACTAGCTCATTAATCAAAGATGGTTACGTTTCCTAACCATAGGCATGTGTTGTCATTTGATTATTGTGATCACAACATTAGGAGAATGATGTGATTGACATGACCCATTCCGTTAGCCTAGCACTTGATCATTTAGTATATTGCTATTGCTTTCTTCATGACTTATACATGTTCCTGTAACTATGAGATTATGCAACTCCCGTTTACCGGAGGAACACTTTGGGTACTACCAAACGTCACAATGTAACTGGGTGATTATAAAGGAGTACTACAGGTGTCTCCATAGGTACATGTTGAGTTGGCGTATTTCGAGATTAGGTTTTGTCACTCCGATTATCGGAGAGGTATCTCTGGGCCCTCTCGGTAATGCACATCACTATAAGCCTTGCAAGAAATGTAGCTAATGAGTTAGTTACGGAATGATGCATTACGTAACGAGAAAAGAGACTTGCCGGTAACGATATTGAACTAGGTATTGGATACCGACGATCAAATCTTGGGCAAGTAACATACCGATGACAAAGGGAACAACGTATGTTCTTATGCAGTTTGACCGATAAAGATCTTCATAGAATATGAAGGAACCAATATGGGCATCCAGGTTCCGCTATTGGTTATTGACCGAGAATAGTTCTAGGTCATGTCTACATAGTTCTCAAACCCGTAGGGTCCCCATGCTTAACGTTACGATGACAGTTTTATTATGAGTTTATAAGTTTTGATGTACCGAAGTTTGTTCGGAGTCCTGGATGTGATCACGGACATGACGAGGAGTCTCGAAATGGTCGAGACATAAAGATTGATATATTGGACGACTATATTCGGACACCGGAAGTGTTCCGGACGTTTTCGGAGAAAACTGGAGTGCCGAAGGGTTACCGGAACCCACCCGGGAGAGGTAATGGGCCTCATGGGCCTTAGTGGAAAGAGAGAGGGGCGGCCAGGGTGGGCCGCGCGCCCCCTCTCCCTCTGGTCCGAATTGGACTAGGAGGGGGGGGACCTCTTTCCTTCCCCCTCTCCCCCTTCCTTTCCCCTCCTAGTAGGAGTAGGAAAGGGGGAGTCCTACTCCTACTAGGAGGAGGACTCCTCCTCCTGGCGCGCCCTCTAGGGCCGGCCGGCCTCGCCCCTTGCTCCTTTATATACAGGGGCGGGGGGGCACCCTAAGACACACAAGTTGATCTACAGATCGTTCCTTAGCCGTGTGCGGTGCCCCCCTCCACCATATTCCACCTCGGTCACATCGTCGCGGAGTTTAGGCGAAGCCCTGCACCGGTAGAACATCATCATCGTCACCACGCCGTCGTACTGACGGAACTCATCCCCGAAGCTTTGCTGGATCGGAGCGCGGGGATTGTCATCGAGCTGAACGTGTGCTGAACTCGGAGGTGCCGTACGTTCGGCGCTTGGATCGGTCGGATCGTGAAGACGTACGACTACATCAACCGCGTTGTCATAACGCTTCCGCTTATGGTCTACGAGGGTACGTGGACACACTCTCCCCTCTCGTTGCTATGCATCACCATGATCTTGCGTGTGCGTAGGATTTTTTTTGAAATTACTACGTTCCCCAACAGTAGGATCTGCACACTTAAGGTTCGGTGACGCCAGAGTTGTAATGGGAATTGTATGTTGTTACCGAAAGTTGTTTGGAGTCTCGGATGACATCCCGGACGTCACCAGGAGTTCCGGAATGGTTTCGGACGTAAAGATTTATATATGGGAAGTCCTATTTTGGCCACCGGAAAATGTTCGGGTTTTTTCGGTATTATACCGGGAAGGTTCTAGAAGGTTTTGGAGTTGGGCCCACCTGCATGGGGGGACCCACAGGAACGTGGGTAGTGGGGGAAAGGCCCCACACCCCTGGTCAAGGCACACCAAGATCTCCCCTTAGAAGGAATAAGATCATATCCCGAAGGGATAAGATCAAGATCCCTAAAAAGGGGGATAACAATCCGTGGGGAAGGGAAAGGATGGGATTTCTTTCCCAATGGACTTGGAGGGAAAGAAATCAGCCCCCTCCACCCCTATATATAGTGGGGAGGGGCATGGGAGCTGCACCCTTGCCCCTGGCGCAGCCCTCCCCCTCCAACTCCTCCTCCTCCTCCTCCGTTGAGCGTAGCGAAGCTCTGCCGGAGAAGCACGAGCTCCACCACCACGCCGTCGTGCTGCCGGAGTTCTCACTCAACTTCTCCTCTCCCCTTGCTGTATCAAGAAGTAGGAGACGTCCTCGGGCTGTACGTGTGTTGAACGCGGAGGCGCTGTCCGTTCGGTGCCTGGATCAGATCTTCCGCGATTTGAATCGCCGCGGGTACGACTCCACCAACTGCGTTCTTGTAACGCTTCCGCTTAGCGATCTTAAAGGGTATAAAGATGCGCTCTCTCTCTCGTTGCTAGCATCTCCTAGATTGATCTTGGTGACACGTAGGAAACTTTTGAATTATTACTACGTTCCCCAACACCACTTAAGTCAACTAAAAAGAAAGATGAAGAAGAATTTGAACGCTTTGCTGAAATGCTAAGGCCAGTCTTCTTGCATACTTGCTTGACTGATATCTTGAAAATGCCTCCTTATGCAAAGTACATGTAAGACATCATCACCAATAAGAGAATAATACCGGAAGCTTAAATCTCCACCATGCTTGCTAATTATAATTTTAAAGATGGAATACCTAAAAAACTTGGAGATCCGGGAATACAAACTATACCTTGCTCTCTCAAAAGAAATTATGTGAAAAATGCTTTATGTGATTTGGGAGCTGGTGTTAGTGTTATGCCTTTCTCTTTATATAAAAGACTTGATTTGAATAAACTCACACCTACTGAAATATCTTTGCAAATGGCTGACAAATCAACTGCCATACCTATCGGTATTTGTGAGGATGTGCCCGTTGTTGTTGCTAATGTTACTATTTTGACTGACTTTGTTATACTTGAGATGCCCAAGGACGACAACATGTCGATTATCCTTGGTAGACCCTTTTTGAATACTTCAGGGGCTGATATTGATTGCAATAAAAGCAAGGTCACTTTTCATATCAATTGTAATGAGCATACAATGCACTTTTCGAAGAAACAATTCCATGTGAATGGTATTAATGTTATTGAAAAATCTCCGACAATCACTATTGGAAGTTTTCAACTACCTCTACCTACTGTTAAAAAGAAATATGAAATGCTTATTGTTGGGGACATTCATATCCCCATTGAGGTAACTTAGTGATTTACGGAAGTTCTTCGGTTTCATGCTAATCGAAAGTGGTTGTCAATAAGACTTGATCAACCTTATTAATGGATCATTTTGAGAGGTGTGTAGTTGATGAATTTAGTGAGCACTACCTTCTATCTCTACCTTTTGTTTTCTGTTTTTATTGGTTAAATAAAATAAAATGCCAACTTTTGTCTATTTTCCAAATTTGCCATGCAATAAAAAATGATCCAAAAATAGAAGTTCTCAGAATGCTCTGAAAATATTATACGATTTTTTTTCTAATTATTTAAATTTTTTTGGTGCAAATAACATCAGAGGGAGGTGCACCAGGTAGGCACAACCCACCTGGGTGCGCTAGGGCCCCCAGGCGCGCCCTGCTGGGTTGTGGTCCCCACGTGGCTGTTGGGGAACGTAGCATGCAATTTCAAAAAATTCCTGCGATCACGCAAGATCTATCTAGGAGATGCATATCAATAGAGGGGGAGAGTGTTTCCATATACCCTCGTAGACCAAAAGCGGAAGCATTTACTTAACGCGGTTGATGTAGTCGAACGTCTTAGCGATCCAACTGATCAAGCACCGAACGTACGACACCTCCGAGTTCTGCACACGTTCAGCTCGATGACGTCCCTTGAACTCTTGATCTAGCAAAGTGTGGAGGGAGTGTTCCGTCATCACGACGGCATAGTGACGGTGATTGTGAAGTGATCTGCGCAGGGCTTCGCCTAAGCACTACGTGAATATGATTGGAGGAGTAAACTATGGAGGGGGGGTGCCACACACGGCTTGGAACAATTGACGTGTGTTAGAGGCGCCCCCACCCCCCTATATAAAGGAGGGAGAGGGGAGGAGGCCGGCCTAGGCGCGCCCCAAGTGGGAGGAGTCCCACTTGGGCTCCTAGTCCAATTTGTTGGGAAACCGGGACCATCGAGGAGGTGGCGGCGGCCTCGTGCGTATCGCACGGGGTAGCCCCTCCCGTTTCCCCACTTTATGTTAAGTGGGTACTTATCCCTTGACCCCCTAGTCCCTATATAAAGCAAGAAGGAGCCATCGTTGTAACACCTGATCATTGATTAATAAAGTTGGTCTCCTTCATATCTCTGTGTGTCTTTTAGTTTCGTGTGTTCGACTACTTCGTCTACGAAGCTTACCCTCGCTCCGCAACCTCAGACCGGACTCGCCAGCGGAGTTGCAAAACACGTTATCAGCACGCTTCACTCCATCAACTCTCCGTCAAGCCTGCATCATGCAGGCTTTCGTCGATCCCGCGGAGGTATAAGATCCGATCCCCACTCTTTGCAAAAATTGATTCCTCTCGTTACTGCGATTCTGTTTTTGCGATTAGATTATTTTTTGGATTTGACCTACCTATGGTGCGGATTTTCCTCCCAAGAACCGAGCGGACGAACATGTCGCCGACCAATGTCGATGTTCTTGGACTAAGAGGAACTTGTTGACTGCACTGTAGGGAGTCGGTACAGATCGCGATCCAGATGATCGTGGTACCGCCGCAAAAGCACCAGATGTGCCATGCGCCCTTGTTTTTCCGGATGAACGCGACGAAGATCGCATCCCGAGGCCGGCGTCCGGATGACGTCGCGCTGGCCGCGACCCTGCTGGTCGCACGCGCCACATCGCGTCCTGCTGACACCGCCACCGCAGCCGTCCCGCTGGCCGGCTCGTTGCCGAGCCCCGGTGGCTGGTCTGGCTGCCGCCCCTGCAGCGTGCTCCCGCCCGCCTCGCTGGCC